>NC_041380.1:32266910-32403983 GCF_002162155.2 Triticum dicoccoides
ATACTTCTTTGCCATAATTTCTTTGTGCAGTGCCACGAAAGGATCTACCTCGTCTAGGTGTTGTAGCACTACCAAGTTTGCTCTGTCAAAGTCGCAGCCTCGATTTGAGTATGCCACGTGCAGTTCCCTGCGACCGTTGGAGTGACCTTCTCCTTCGAGCCTCCCATCGTGCTTGTTAACGGGCAAACCAACAGTAACACCGGGCGGCTGGTCTGTGCCATATAGAAAATTCTCATAGAAAGAGATGCACTCTTGTGTCAGATAGCCTTGGACGATGCTTCCATACGGACGGGACATGTTACGAACGAATCCTTTGATGATCCATTTCATCCTCTCAAATGGCATCATGTTGTGCAGAAATGACGGCCCCAAGTCTATTATGTCGTCCACAATATGGACACACAGATGCACCATCACGTTAAAGAACGCGGGCGGGAAGTATATCTCAACTCATTCAGTATCACAACGATCTCTTCCTGTAGCCTTCGGAGCTGCTTCAGACTGATCGACTTGAGACCAATAAGCGTGTCATGGATGTGCTTGTCCATTATCCCTCTAAGGGCAACATGTAGTATCTGCGTCATCATCACATGATAGTCATGGGACTTCATCCCGCTGAACCTTTTCTTGTCCGTGTCTAGATATCTGCTTATCTTGCCACAGTAAGCGGAACTAACTTTGACTCCGGTAAGGCACTTAAAGAATTGATCGATCTCAGCCTGACTTAAGGTGAAGCAAGAAGGGGGGCAATAATCCTCTTTCTTTATTTTCAAGCCCTTCTTCTCCCGCGCCTCTGTCTCCGTCTCTGTCTCGTCTGACTGTTTACGGGGCGGCATGTGCAGATCTTCCCAGGTATTCAAATCTTGCAAGTCTTTTCTTGCCTTCGACCCATCCTTGGTCTTATCCGGCATGTTCACGAGTGTCGCGAGCAAGTTCTCAAGGACATTCTTACAGATGAGCATTTGATCAAGGCAATGAGGTGTATCGAGTTTGTGCCAGTACTCCAAGTCCTAGAACACAGACCTCGTCTTCCATACCTTCAGCAGCGGCTCCGGCGCCTTTTTCATCGTTTTTCCCGGCGCGGGGCACTCCTTCCGGTTTTTCAACAGCTCATCTATTTCAGCACCGCTCCGCTTACGTGGAGGTACTTGATGCTCAGCGTGCCCATTGAATAGATCTCCAAGGTTTCTCCACGGGTCGTCCTGTTCGAGCAATCTTCGTTGCCCCGTGTACACAATTTTCCCAGACCCGTCATCTTTCCTTGACGTTAGCTGCTGAGACGTCGTATCATCCATGCACCACGTGCATCTGCAATATCCATGGCACACCTGGCCTGTGACATATCCGTAACCGAGATAGTTGTGCACCTTCATGATCAACACGGCTCTCATGTAGAAATACTCGCCTTTGCTGGCGTCCCATGTCTTGGTCGGTGTTTTCCATAAAGTGTCTAACTCCTCTTGAAGTAGCCCCAGATACAAATTAATATTATTTCCTGGTTGTTTCGGCCCTTGAATAAGCATGCTCATGTGAATGTACTTCGCCTTCATGCACAACCAGGTGGGAGGTTGTACATCCATACAAACACGGGCCATGTTCTATGGTTGGTGTTCTGGTTGCCAAACAGATTCGTGCCATCGGTACACGCGCCGAGCACGATGTTCCTTGCATCACATTCGAATACCGATACAAGTTGTTCAACGCTCTCCACTGGCTTCCATCCCTGACGTGTCTCGGCTTTAGATCATCTTCATCGTCGGGCTTCTTCCTCTCCGCGTGCCAGCGCATTAGCTTTGCTTCCTTCGGATCTATGAAATACCGCTGGAGACGGGGAGTGATCGGTAAGTACTATACAACTTTCTGTGGACATTTCTTCCCGGACTTCTTGTATCGAGAAGCATTGCACACTGGACAGCTAGTTTTTTCCGCATGCTCCTTCCAATAAATTATGCAATCGTTGATGCATGCATGGTATCTAACGTGCGGCAGATCAAGAGGGCACACGATGTTCTTGGCCTCATCAACACTAGTAGGACATAGATTCCCCACGGGAAGAACATCCTTTAGGTACTTGAGATTCTCATCGAGGCTAGTGTCGGTTCATTTGTTTTTAGCCTTCGTCTTCAGGAGTTCGAGCGTGAAACTCAAGCGGGTCACCTCAGGATTGCAACCATCCTACAATGGGTTGTTAGAGTCTAGCACCAGTTGCTCCAGCTTAGCCTCCTCTCTAGAAGCAGCTCTCTTAGTATGCGTCTCCTTGCGAAGCAGTGCTTGAACATGAGGGTCCCGCATGATTGAACTTAGTACCGATGAACTCTGCTGCGTGGAGTCCACGTTCTCTCCGCTGCCATGTCTGGGCCCTTCTCCTCCGCCATGTCCGGCCCCTTCTCCGCCGCCATCCCCGGCCTCTTCCCCGCTGCCATTATCGATCATCTCTTCGTCTTGCCCCGTGTCGTCATTGCCTGCCCCATCGGCGTCCTCAACATCGTCATCCTCATCTTCAATTATCCACCGAGCATAGCCATCCATGAAACCAGTCATGAGCAGGTGGGCTTCGACACGACCATCGTCATAGGGGTTGAGCCAAACTATTCCTTTGCATTTTCGACAACGACATAAAACCTCTGTCCGGTTATTTTTTTCATGTCCTACACCGCCGACCGCAACTACCTGTACACCATCGTTCCACTGACCATCATGAACGTCTACACGGTACTAATAAACAAATTTATTATAAAAATGCATGCATGCATCAAAGTCATACAAAAATTCGGCATGACCTTCCCTAAAAATAGAACATATATAGATCTAGAGTTTGTCCGGTAAATCGACATTTCGGCAAAACATAGGAAACTCAAAAGCACAATTTGGCGTCAACACATGCCACACATACAATTTCCATCATATTGCCCAATTATCATATCACACACACATACACATATTTCCATTTTGCAAAAGCATGAAATTTCAATCACCTCTTTCTCAAGATCGATCACACGCTGGAGATGATGATGTAGTGAGATCAAAAGTGCACAAAGCTCTTCTTGATAAAGATAGATCTAGTTAGGGGGCAAATAGGTCACTTAACTAAAGAGAAAGGAGATGCATTGATGGAGGTGGTGTGTAGTTAGCTAGGAGTAATGAAGAGAGAGAAAGGTAGGTAGAAGAGGGAGAGTAATGGGGGGAGAATTATTGAGGAAGAAGATGAGTGAGAGAGGAAGGATGGGAGGTGGGGAAAGGAAGGATGGGGGAGGGGAGGATGGGTGTGTGGAAAAAGGTCGTGGGACCCTGTGACTTAGCAGTAGCGCGGGACAGAAAACGTGCTACTGCTAATAGCGTAGCAGCAGCGTGTGTTTCTCGCACGTGCTACTACTAAATGGGGCCAACCGCGCGGCAATTTCAAAATTAGCAGCAGCAACCTGAGCAAAAAGTGCGCTACTACTATTTTTGTAGCAGTAGTGCGCCCCGCGACACTGCGCTGCTGCTAAACTTAGGGTGTTGGTTACTGTCGGTAGATTTTTGTAGCAGCGCGGTTTAGCCCCCAAGCGCTACTGCTAAATTCGCATTAGTAGCATGTTTTCCTTGGCCGCGCTACTGCTAATTACCAGTAGCGCTTCTTTTTGTGTCGCCCTGCTGCTAATATTCTGTGTATAAGGTTTTCCCTAGTAGTGGTAGCGCGCAAGGTCACTGACGCACATGCGGTCCTCCACCTCCGGCTCCCTCCTTCGGGCGGCGGTGGTGGAGCAGGTGATGATCCCGGCGGTCGACGGTGGGCTGGCGGCCACGATGGACGACGATGGGGTGGCGGCCACGACCACCACCTCCCGCCTTCGGGACGCGGGGGCGGAGCGGGTGATGCCACGGTGGCCGGCAATGGGGTGGCGGCCATGATGGCCACCTCCCGCCTTCGGGCCGCGGTGGCGGAGCGGGAGATGGCCCTGGCTTTCGACGGTGGTGTGGCGGCAATGGCGGCCGGCAACAGCTACCGACGGGCAGTGGCGGCGGAGCGTATGGTGGGTGTTTCGCGCACACCCAACAGGGACGCCACACGCACTACACTACGCAGGGGACTGCGCTGCCGCCATGGTGTAGCCTCCCAGCTGGAGCTGTCCTCTGATGACGGCGGAGTGACTGAGCGATGACGACGGACCGGTGCCATTGGCAATTGTGGGAGAAGCAGACGAGATAAGCTATAGGCAGGGAGGGGAAAATGCGACGCAAGACTTTCCGGCCATGAGGGTTTTTATAGCATGTCGGGACCCCGATTCCATGTCACATCGATGTAGCTGGTAAAACCTCATATCACTTTGCGGCCTCATGCACGGTATTCCCACTGGTGTCGCCTTACCCTGGCCCTGGACCGTTTCCGCCTTTTGGCTCACGTATATGATTGTGTCGCTAGCATCCATATGACAGAGAACCCGGGCCGACATGGCTAGTCGTGAACCCAAAGCGTCACTAACCTATGGGGCAGGCATACATGATTCACATCGAGCATCTCGGTCAGCAGCGTGTGAATTCGGGCTGTAGCACTGGGCTAACAGGACTCCAGGGAACCCGGGCTGTAGCAGGCTAGGCAGGACTCCGGATGTCACCGCGTGACATTTCCCCGAAGGGAAAGACATAGGAACGAAGTGAAACACATGCCGGCCAGTCAAGTGTCCTGAGCAATAGTGCTGGGCTAGCAGGACTCCGGTGAACTAGGCTGTAGCGGACAACTATGGCTCGAGGAAACACTAGACTACATTTCCCCATAAGAGAGGCTGCCAAGGATAAACAACTAGATTGTCGGATCCCACACATAGCAATACACGTCACACGTACGCATAACATGCAAGTATGTGTTGTACAACATGGCATCACAACATAACGCAACTCATATAGATAAAGGCCCAGAAGAGCCACATAGCATTAAATACAAACAGGGGTCACATGACCCATCATTCAGAGCATACAAGCAACGGAAGCATTACATGTCTGAGTATAGACAACTACAAAAGAAAAAGGCTGAGAAGCCTGACTATCTACAAGACCCTCCCAAGGGTACAAGATCGTAGCTGAGGTAACAAGCTACTCATCAAAGTCCAAGCGGTACTACTAGTGAGACATATGTCTCACCTGCAAAACATAAATAAAGCAAATGTGAGTACAAAGTGTTGGAAATATGCCCTAGAGGCAATAATAAAAGCATTATTATTATATTTCCTTGTTCATGATAATTGTCTTTATTCATGCTATAATTGTATTATCCGGAAATCATAATACATGTGTGAATAATAGACACCAACATGTCCCTAGTAAGCCTCTAGTTGACTAGCTCGTTGATCAACAGATAGTCATGGTTTCCTGACTATGGACATTGGATGTCATTGATAACGAGATCACATCATTAGGAGAATGATGTGATGGACAAGACCCAATCCTAAACATAGCTTAAAGATCGTATAGTTCGTTTGCTAGAGTTTTTCCAATGTCAAAGTATCTTTTCCTTAGACCATGAGATCGTGTAACTCCCGGATACCGTAGGAGTGCTTTGGGTATACCAAACGTCACAACGTAACTGGGTGACTATAAAGGTAGACTACGGGTATCTCCAAAAGTGTCTGTTGGGTTGACACGGATCAAGACTGGGATTTGTCACTCCGTATGACGGAGAGGTATCACTGGGCCCACTCGGTAATGCATCATCATAATGAGCTCAAAGTGACCAAGTGTCTGGTCACAGGATTATGCATTACGGTACGAGTAAAGTGACTTGCCAGTAACGAGATTGAACGAGGTATTGGGATACCGACGATCGAATCTCGGGCAAGTAACATATCGATTGACAAAGGGAATTGTATACGGGGTTGCTTGAATCCTCGACATCGTGGTTCATCCGATGAGATCATCGTGGAGTATGTGGGAGCCAACATGGGTATCCAGATCCCGCTGTTGGTTATTGACCGGAGAGTCGTCTCGGTCATGTCTACATATCTCCCGAACCCGTAGGGTCTACACACTTAAGGTTCGGTGACGCTAGGGTTGTAGGGATATGTATATGCAGTAACCCGAATGTTGTTAGGAGTCCCGAATGAGATCCCGGACGTCACGAGGAGTTCCGGAATGGTCCGGAGGTAAAGAATTATATATAGGAAGTGCTGTTTCGGCCATCGGGACAAGTTTCGGGGTCACCGGTATTGTACCGGGACCACCGGAAGGGTCCCGGGGGTCCACCGGGTGGGTCCACCTGCCCCGGGGGCCACATGGGCTGTAGGGGGGTGCGCCTTGGCCTACATGGGCCAAGGGCACCAGCCCCAAGGGGCCCATGCGCCTAGGGTTTCCAAAGGGGAAGAGTCCCACAAGTGGAAGGCACCCCTAGGTGCCTTGGGGGGGAGGGAAACCTCCCTTGGCCGCCGCCCCCCTAGGAGATTGGATCTCCTAGGGCCGCCCCCCCCCTAGGCCCTCCTATATATAGTGGGGGAAGGAGGGCTTTTTCATCCATGCCTTTGGTTGCCTCCTTCTCCCTCTCCAACACCTCCTCCTCCTCCATAGCACTTGTTGAAGCCCTGACGGAGTACTGCAGCTCCATCACCACCACGCCATCGTGCTGCTGCTGGAGACATCTTCCTCAACCTCTCCTTCCCTCTTGCTGGATCAAGAAGAAGGAGACGTTACACTGACCGTACGTGTGTTGAACGCGGAGGTGCCGTCCGTTCGGTGCTAGAATCTCCGGTGATTTGGATCACGTCGTGTTCGACTACCTCATCCCTGTTCTTTGAACGCTTCCGCTCGCGATCTACAAAGGTATGTAGATGCATCCGATCACTCATTGCTAGATGAACTCATAGATGGATCTTGGTGAAACCGTAGGAAAATTTTGTTTTCTGCAACGTTCCCCAACAGTGGTATCAGAGCTAGGTCTATGCGTAGTTCTTCTTGCGCGAGTAGAACACAATTTGTTGTGGGCGTAGATGTTGTCAACTTTCTTGCCATTACTAGTCTTATCTTGCTTCAATGGTATTGTGGGATGAAGCGGCCCGGACCAACCTTACACGTACGCTTACGTGAGACCGGTTCCACCGACTAACATGCACTAGTTGCATAAGGTGGCTGGCGGGTGTCTATCTCTCCTACTTTAGTTGGAGCGGATTCGATGAAAAGGGTCCTTATGAAGGGTAAATAGAAGTTGAAAAATCACGTTGTGGCTTTCACGTAGGTAAGAAAACGTTCTTGCTAGAATCCTACTTCAGCCACGTAAAACTTGCAACAACAATTAGAGGACATCTAACTTGTTTTTGCAGCAAGTGCTTTGTGATATGATATGGCCAAAGTTGTGATGAATGATGAATGATCTATATGTGATGTATGAGATGTTCATGCTATTGTAATAGGAATCATGACTTGCATGTCGATGAGTATGACAATCGGCAGGAGCCATAGGAGTTGTCTATATTTTTTGTATGACCTGCGTGTCATTGAGAAACGCCATGTAAATTACTTTACTTTATTGCTAAACGCGTTAGCCATAGTAGTAGAAGTAATAGTTGGCGAGCAACTTCATGGAGACACAATGGTGGAGATCATGATGATGGAGATCATGGTGTCATGCCGGTGACAAGATGATCATGGAGCCCCAAGATGGAGATCAAAGGAGCTATGTGATATTGGCCGTATCATGTCACTATTATTATTTGATTGCATGTGATGTTTATCATGTTTAGCATCTTGTTTACTTAGAACGACGGTAGTCAATAAGATGATCCCTCATAATAATTTCAAGAAAGTGTTCCCCCTAACTGTGCACCGTTGCGACATTTCGTTGTTTCGAAGCACCACGTGATGATCGGGTGTGATAGATTCTAACGTTCACATACAACGGGTGTAAGACAGATTTACACATGCAAACACTTAGGTTGACTTGACGAGCCTAGCATGTGTATAGACATGGCCTCGGAACACAGAAGACCGAAAGGTCGAGCATGAGTCATATAGAAGATACGATCAACATGAAGATGTTCACCGACGTTGACTAGTCCGTCTCACGTGATGATCGGACACGGCCTAGTTGACTCGGATCATGTTATACTTAGATGACTAGAAGAGGGATGTCTATCTAAGTGGGAGTTCATTGAATAATTTGATTAGATGAACTTAATTATCATGAACTTAGTCTAAAATCTTTACAATATGTCTTATAGATCAAATGGCCAACGTTGTCCTCAACTTCAACGCGTTCCTAGAGAAAACCAAGCTGAAAGACGATGGCAGCAACTATACGGACTGGGTCCGGAACCTGAGGATCATCCTCATAGCTGCCAAGAAAGATTATGTCCTACAAGCACCGCTAGGTGATCCAGCCGTCCCACAGAACCAAGATGTTATGAACGCTTGGCAGACACGTGCTGATGACTACTCCCTTGTTCAGTGCGGCATTCTTTACAGCTTAGAGCCGGGGCTCCAAAAGCGTTTTGAGAGACATGGAGCATATGAGATGTTCGAAGAGCTAAAAATGGTTTTTCAAGCTCATGCCCGAATCGAGAGATATGAGGTCTACAACAAGTTCTTCAGCTGTAAGATGGAGGAAAATAGTTTTGTCAGTGAGCACATACTCACTATGTCTGGGTTACATAACCGCTTGACTCAGCTGGGAGTTAATCTCCCGGATGACGCGGTCATTGATAGAATCCTCCAGTCGCTTCCACCAAGCTACAAGAGCTTTGTGATGAACTTCAATATGCAGGGGATGCAAAAGACCATTCCTGAGGTATTTGCAATGCTGAAATCAGCAGAGGTAGAAGTCAAGAAGGAACATCAAGTGTTGATGGTAAATAAAACCACTAAGTTCAAGAAGGGCAAGGGTAAAAAGAACTCCAAGAAGGACAGCAAGGAAGTTGCCGCGCCTGGCAAGAAAGCTGCCGGGAAGAAGCCAAAGAATGGACCCAAGCCCGAGACTGAGTGCTTTTATTGCAAGGGAAGTGGTCACTAGAAGCGGAACTGCCCCAAATACTTAGCGGACAAGAAGGCCGGCAAAACAAAAGGTATATGTGATATACATGTAATTGATGTGTACCTTACCAGTACTCGTAGTAGCTCTTGGGTACTTGATACCGGTGCAGTTGCTCACATTTGTAACTCAAAGCAGGAGCTGCGGAATAAGCGGAGACTGGCGAAGGACGAGGTGACGATGCGCGTCGGGAATGGTTCCAAGGTCGACGTGATCGCCATCGGCATGCTGCCTCTACATTTACCTACGGGATTAGTTTTAAACCTCAATAACTGTTATTTAGTGCCAGCTTTGAGCATGAACATTGTATCGGGATCTTGTTTAATTCGAGATGGCTACTCATTTAAATCCGAGAATAATGGTTGTTCCATTTATATGAGAGATATGTTTTATGGTCATGCTCCTATGGTGAATGATTTATTCTTAATGAATCTTGAGCGTAATGCTACACATATTCATAGTGTGAGTACCAAAAGATGTAAGGTTGATAATGATAGTCCCACATACTTGTGGCACTGCCGCCTTGGTCACATAGGTGTCAAACGCATGAAGAAGCTCCATGCAGATGGACTTTTAGAGTCTCTTGATTATGAATCATTTGACACGTGCGAACCATGCCTCATGGGTAAAATGACCAAGACTCCGTTCTCAGGAACAATGGAGCAAGCAACCAACTTATTGGAAATCATACATACTGATGTGTGCGGTCCAATGAGTGTTGAGGCTCGCGGTGGCTATCATTATGTTCTCACCCTCACTGACGACTTGAGTAGATATGGGTATGTCTACTTAATGAAACACAAGTCTGAAACCTTTGAAAAGTTCAAGGAATTTTAGAGTGAAGTTGAGAATCAACGTGACAGGGAAATCAAGTTTCTACGATCAGATCGTGGAGGAGAATACTTGAGTCATGAGTTTGGCACACACTTAAGAAAATGTGGAATAGTTTCACAACTCACGCCTCCTGGAACACCTCAGCATAATGGTGTGTCCGAGCGTCGTAATCGCACTCTATTAGATATGGTGCGATCTATGATGTCTCTTACCAATTTACCGCTATCTTTTTTGGGCTATGCTTTAGAGACTGCCGCATTCACTTTAAATAGGGCTCCGTCGAAATCTGTTGAGACGACACCGTTTGAATTATGGTTTGGCAAGAAACCTAAGTTGTCGTTTCTAAAAGTTTGGGGATGCGATGCTTATGTCAAGAAACTTCAACCTGAAAAGCTCGAACCCAAATCGGAAAAATGCGACTTCATAGGATACCCTAAAGAAACTGTTGGGTATACCTTCTACCTCAGATCCGAAGGCAAGATCTTTGTTACCAAGAATGGATCCTTTCTAGAGAAGGAGTTTCTCTCGAAAGAAGTAAGTGGGAGGAAAGTAGAACTTGATGAAGTATTACCTCTTGAACCAGAAAATGGCGCAACTCAAGAAAATGTTCCTGAGGTGCCTGCACCGACTAGAGAGGAAGTTAATGATAATGATCAAGATACTTCTGATCAAGCTCCTACTGAAATTCGAAGGTCCACAAGGACACGTTCCGCACCAGAGTGGTACGGCAACCCTGTCTTGGAAATCATGTTGTTAGACAACGGTGAACCTTCGAACTATGAAGAAGCGATGGCGGGCCCGGATTCCGACAAATGGCTAGAAGCCATGAAATCTGAGATAGGATCCATGTATGAAAACGAAGTATGGACTTTGACTGACTTGCCCGTTGAGCGGCGAGCCATAGAAAATAAATGGATCTTTAAGAAGAAGACAGACGCAGATGGTAATGTGACCATCTATAAAGCTCGGCTTGTCGCTAAGGGTTATTGACAAGTTCAAGGGGTTGACTACGAAGAGACTTTCTCACCTGTAGCGAAGCTGAAGTCCGTCCGAATCATGTTAGCGATTGCCGCATTCTATGATTATGAGATATGGCAAATGGACGTCAAAACGGCATTCCTTAATGGTTTCCTTAAGGAAGAATTGTATATGATGCAGCCGGAAGGTTTTGTCGATCCTAAGAATGCTGACAAGGTGTGCAAGCTCCAACGCTCGATTTATGGGCTGGTGCAAGCATCTCGGAGTTGGAACATTCGCTTTGATGAGATGATCAAAGCGTTTGGGTTTACGCAGACTTATGGAGAAGCCTGCGTTTACAAGAAAGTGAGTGGGAGCTCTGTAGCATTTCTCATATTATATGTAGATGACATACTTTTGATGGGAAATGATATAGAACTCTTGGACAGCATTAAGGCCTACTTGAATAAAAGTTTTTCAATGAAGGACCTTGGAGAAGCTGCTTATATATTAGGCATCAAGATCTACAAAGATAGATCAAGACGCCTCATAGGTCTTTCACAAAGCACATACCTTGATAAGATATTGAAGAAGTTCAATATGGATCAGTCTAAGAAGGGGTTCTTGCCTGTGTTGCAAGATGTGAAATTGAGCTCAGCTCAATGTCCGACCACGGCAGAAGATATAGAAGAGATGAGTGTCATCCCCTATGCCTCAGCCATAGGTTCTATTATGTATGCCATGATGTGTACCAGACGTGATGTAAACCTTGCTGTGGGTTTGGTAGGAAGGTACCAAAGTAATCCCGGCAAGGAACACTGGACAACGGTCAAGAATATCCTGAAGTACCTGAAAAGGACTAAGGAAATGTTTCTCGTTTATGGAGGTGATGAAGAGCTCGTCGTAAAGGGTTACGTCGACGCTAGCTTCGACACAGATCTGGATGACTCTAAGTCACAGACCGGATACGTGTATATTTTGAATGGTGGGGCAGTAAGCTGGTGTAGTTGCAAGCAGAGCGTCGTGGCGGGATCTACATGTGAAGCGGAGTACATGGCAGCCTCGGAGGCATCACATGAAGCAATTTGGGTGAAGGAGTTCATCACCGACCTAGGAGTCATACCCAATACGTCGGGGCCGATCAAGCTCTTCTGTGACAACACTGGAGCTATTGCTCTTGCCAAGGAGCCCAGGTTTCACAAGAAGAGAAGGCACATCAAGCGTCGCTTCAACTCCATTCATGAAAATGTTCAAAATGGAGACATAGATATTTGTAAAGTACATAAGGACCTGAATGTAGCAGATCCGTTGACTAAACCTCTGCCTAGAGCAAAACATGATCAACACCAGAATTCCATGGGTGTTCGATTCATCACAATGTAACTAGATTATTGACTCTAGTGCAAGTGGGAGACTGTTGGAAATATGCCCTAGAGGCAATAATAAAAGCATCATTATTATATTTCCTTCTTCATGATAATTGTCTTTATTCATGCTATAATTGTATTATCCGGAAATCGTAATACATGTGTGAATAATAGACACCAACATGTCCCTAGTAAGCCTCTAGTTGACTAGCTCGTTGATCAACGGATAGTCATGGTTTCCTGACTATGGACATTGGATGTCATTGATAACGAGATCACATCATTAGGAGAATGATGTGATGGACAAGACCCAATCCTAAACATAGCTTAAAGATCGTATAGTTCGTTTGCTAGAGTTTTTCCAATGTCAAAGTATCTTTTCCTTAGACCATGAGATCGTGTAACTCCCGGATACCGTAGGAGTGCTTTGGGTATACCAAACGTCACAACGTAACTGGGTGACTATAAAGGTAGACTACGGGTATCTCCGAAAGTGTCTGTTGGGTTGACACGGATCAAGACTGGGATTTGTCACTCCGTATGACGGAGAGGTATCACTGGGCCCACTCGGTAATGCATCATCATAATGAGCTCAAAGTGACCAAGTGTCTGGTCACGGGATCATGCATTACGGTACGAGTAAAGTGACTTGCCGGTAACGAGATTGAACGAGGTATTGGGATACCGACGATCGAATCTCGGGCAAGTAACATATCGATTGACAAAGGGAATTATATACGGGGTTGCTTGAATCCTCGACATCGTGGTTCATCCGATGAGATCATCATGGAGTATGTGGGAGCCAACATGGGTATCCAGATCTCGCTGTTGGTTATTGACCGGAGAGTCGTCTCGGTCATGTCTACATATCTCCCGAACCCGTAGGGTCTACACACTTAAGGTTCGGTGATGCTAGGGTTGTAGGGATATGTATATGCAGTAACCCGAATGTTTTTCGGAGTCCCGGATGAGATCCCGGACGTCACGAGGAGTTCCGGAATGGTCCGGAGGTAAAGAATTATATATAGGAAGTGCTGTTTCGGCCATCGGGACAAATTTCGGGGTCACCGGTATTGTACCGGGACCATCGGGTGGGTCCACCTGCCCCGGGGGCCACATGGGCTGTAGGGGGGTGCGCCTTGGCCTACATGGGCCAAGGGCACCAGCCCCAAGGGGCCCATGTGCCTAGGGTTTCCAAAGGGGAAGAGTCCCACAAGTGGAAGGCACCCCTAGGTGCCTTGGGGGGGAGGGAAACCTCCCTTGGCCGCCGCCCCCCTAGGAGATTGGATCTCCTAGGGCCGGCGCCCCCCCCTAGGCCCTCCTATATATAGTGGGGGAAGGAGGGCTTTTTCATCCATGCCTTTGGTTGCCTCCTTCTCCCTCTCCAACACCTCCTCCTCCTCCATAGTGCTTGGCGAAGCCCTGACGGAGTACTGCAGCTCCATCACCACCACGCCGTCGTGCTGCTGCTGGAGCCATCTTCCTCAACCTCTCCTTCCCTCTTGCTGGATCAAGAAGAAGGAGATGTTACGCTGACCGTACATGTGTTGAACGCGGAGGTGCCGTCCGTTCGGTGCTAGGATCTCCGGTGATTTGGATCACATCGTGTTCGACTACCTCATCCCCGTTCCTTGAATGCTTCCGCTCGCGATCTACAAAGGTATGTAGATGCATCCGATCACTCGTTGCTAGATGAACTCATAGATGGATCTTGGTGAAACCGTAGGAAAATTTTGTTTTCTGCAACGTTCCCCAACACAAAGGTACTCAGCAAGACTTACATCAGATCCTATCATACATGCATTTGTATCAAGAAGGTAATGTGGGGTTTAGTTGCAGCAAGCCAGCTTTGACTCAGTGGCTATCCTGTTCTACGACAACGAGAAACTTCTTTGTGGTGAGGCAGCGCACACGAGTCCACTAATCACCACATCAATGCACTACTATGGATTCATCCTCGTCTCCTTACGAGAAGGCCATCCATAGCACTCACACTTGTCTTGAGCATTTTAGAGTATCCACTTTAAGTTGTTTATGTACCACGTAAGCATCCAAGAAGTCCATAACCGAGGACACGGCTATTCGAATAGATCATGATAACCCTGCAGGGGTGTACTTCTTCACACACGCTCTCACCACTTATCACCATATACACGTCATGTATCTCGGCAACCTTCAAGCGGAAGCCTGGCGAGGGTGTCGGCCACGACCTAACTAACCACACAAGACTCTAGTCCAGGTTCATCGCCTATTCGGGTTCCATCCACAAGGAGATCCGGCCGGGGTTTCACTCACGGCCCCAAACTATGTGTATAGGGTTCCCGAGCCCACCATCCGGGTGCCACTCGGTACACCAGGCCACGTGTGCCTAGTCTGTCCCAAGTCCACCCTGTCGAGTGCCACTCAGTAGAAAAATAGCACTACCTACAAACACCAGAGACTATTTGCAACTCCTGGACAGAGATCAAGGTGGTTAAGAAGTCAAGAGAGCTTGGAGCTCCCGGAGCCCAATGTGTGGTAGTAGCTAGTCATTGGACAACTTACACAGAACTCAGTTCTTAAGGACGGTCCCAATGAGACAACCCACCATGTACTCCTACATGGCCTCTAACCGCTACCTTTACCAAATCGTGTTCACACGCTTAACTCTCAGCACCGGATCATACCGTATCACTCCAATTCATTCCCGATGAATCAGACCTGACAAACACTAAGCCATAGCAGGCAAAGCATGGTAGGAACACAACATGGCTCAAACAACTCCTACCCATGCTAGTGGGTTTTAACTATTTACTATGGCAATGACAGGTCATGCAGAGGAATGGGTTCAACTACCATAGAATAAAGTAGCAGTTGAATCGTTGTTGTCCTAATGCAATAAATGAGAGCAGGAGCGAGAGAGTAGGATTGTATCGGAATGAACAAGGGGGGTTGCTTGCCTGGTAGATCAACAGGGGGGCACTGCTCCTCAGACAGGTACTCTCGAACACTCTCCGGAGCAGGACCTATCGAGAAGGAACGGTGTCGAAAATCAAACACAATCATATGCAACATTATGATGCATGAACATGGCATGAGTATGTGATGTTGTTTGAGTTAATGCATCTAGCATTTATTTGGTTGAAGTCCATTTGAACCAAGGGTTCAAATGCAAGTCCAAATTAAGCTCTTAAATATGCCATTTATATGTTTTCATATATACAGCATGTATAGGTTCGTTTGTCATGCATGAAAATGGTACAGATGGATAGATTGAATTTTTTGATCATTTTTCATATATAAATTATTTCAATCTGAGCTACGGTTGAATTTTATGAATTTTTTAAGTTTTGGCTAATTTCTGGAATTTTCTGAATTAAGTTTAATCCAGAAAAAGACTTATTGCATCACTGACCTCAGCAGGTCAACAACGCCTAATCAGAGTTAAACCTGACAGTTGGGACCCACACGTCAGTTTCTTAGGGCTGGTTTGTGTGGATGACATGTGGGACCGGTCAGTGCTGACTTGGTCAAAGTCAAAGTTGACACGTGGGGTCCGCAAGATTAGCACTAATCTAAACAGGGAATTAAACTAACCTAAACAGGCACAAGGGCCCACATGGCAGTGGTTCTGGGGGTGTTTAGCAGGGGCATTAGTGCTAACTAAACCGGGATTAGGCTGGCGGCTCGTTGCCGGCGTGGTCAGTGGCGGCGGAGTGCGTCGGGTTTCGCCCTCCGTCGACCAAATGGACGGCGGAGGGGCCCGGCGTGGAGCTGATGATCGTCCGCGTCCAAAGGAGCAGGCAGCAGCGGCTGGGGTGGTCCACAGCGTCGGCTGCAACGACGACGGCAGCGGCCGGAGTACGGGTTAACACGGCGAGGCACTACGCTTGGCTAGCGAGCGAGCTAGGCATCTGGGCGGACTCCTGGGAGCACAGAGAGCACAAGGACACGCTCAAAAGCGAGCGGCGACAGCTGTGGCCATGACAGCGAGATGGTCGGCGGCGGTGAGATGGTGGCTGCACGGCGCAAACGAGCTCAAGGAGAGGGGGTTACGATGCGGGAGCTCACGGTGGTTGCATAGGCGTCGACGTGGGCTCGGGGAAGGCTCGGAGCAGAAGGCACGGCGGTGGCGATCTCGGCATCCCGAGGTTGAAGACGACAGTGGTGAGGGCGTTGCAGTGCGTCCGGTGACGTGACCTTCGTCTTGGTGAGGCGGTGGTCGACGGCGGACCAGTGGGACACGGCAACGGGACTAGGCATGGCCAGTAGCTACGGCGGCGGTGAGCAGCGGCGACGAGCTTCGCTCGGTGGTGCTCGGGGAAGGGGGACAGACGATGGTAGGCACGGGAGAGAGGGGGAGAGTGACCAGGGGTTGCGGGCGTCTCTGTGGCGCTCGAGTGAGGACGGGGTAGGCAGCAGAAGGTGGCTTCGCCTCCTGTGTGTGCGCCATGCCGTCGTCCTCCTGGCAAGGAAGGAGACGACTGGCGCCTGGCTCTGGTGGGCTGGGCCGTGCTGGGCTAGGTAAGTGGGCTGCCAGGTAAGGTCCGTTGAGCTTTTCTCCATTTTGTTTTTCTGTTCTATTTTCTGACATTTGTTTTGACTTAGTAATAATACTAAACAATTTTATTTAATTCTGTCAAATTTTGCAGGGACCTAAGGGATTAATCCAAAGCCCCTCACCAAAATTCAGAATTTTTGGACAATATTATATATATATATAAATATTTATCCAACGCAAATAATTACTGGATTAATTCCAAATGTCCAAAATAAATATTTATGAGCTCCTAAAAATATTGGTTTGATTTTTACCTCTGACCAATATTTTCAGAGAGTAACATGAACATTTTCTTGGACCTTTTTGGAGCAATTTTTATCTGGGTCATTTCCAGAAATGATTTCTGAGGGTTTCCCAAATCCCCATTTGAAATTTAAATGGAATTTAAACATGATGCACAAATGACTAGCTGGTCTAGGTCATACCAGAACAAGGGATGTGACAACTCGCCCCCACTCGGAAGAATCTCGTCCCGAGATTCAGGAGTTGGCAGAAAGAAAGCGGGGTACTCAAGTCGAAGACGATCTTCACGCTCCCAGGTATCTTCTCTCTTGGAATGATGAGACCACTGAACCTTGAGAAACTTGATGTTATGACGTCGAGTGACACGCTCGGCTTGATCCAGAATGCGGACGGGGTACTCTCGGTAAGTGAGGTTATCTTGGAGATCAAGTGTTTCGTGGTCCACTCCGCGGAGGGGATCCGAGAAGCAACGCCTGAGTTGAGAGACGTGGAAGACATCATGTACTCGAGAAAGATGTGGGGGTAGTTCCAACTGGTAGGCAACCTCTCCTCGTTTAGCGAGAATGCAAAAAGGACCAATGTAATGAGGAGCCAACTTGCCCTTGATACCGAAACGATGGGTACCCTTCAAAGGTGTAACCCGAAGGTAAGCCTTGTCGCCAACTTCATAAGCCACTTCCTTATGACGACGGTCATACTGGCTCTTTTGACGAGATTGGGCTGTTTTCAAATGCTCACGAATGATGCGAACTTGCTCTTCTGCCTCCTGGATCATATCTGGTCCAAAGAACTGTCTTTCACTGGTTTCTGACCAGTTCAAAGGTGTTCGACATCTTCGTCCATACATAACCTCAAAAGGAGCTTTCTTGAGGCTGGATTGGTAGCTATTATTATAAGAAAACTCGGCGAAGGGAAGACACTTCTCCGAATCCATACCAAACGAGATAACACAAGCTCTATGCATGTCTTCGAGAATTTGGTTGACCCTTTCTACCTGACCACTTGATTGAGGGTGGAAAGCGGTACTGAAGGAAAGATGGGTGCCCATGGCAGTTTGGAAACTCCCCCAGAAATGAGAAGTGAAAAGACTACCACAGTCTGAATTGATCTCTAGTGGAACACCATGAAGTGACACTATTCGAGAAATATATAAGTCAGCGAGCTGACTAGCAGTGATACTCTCTCGAACAGGTAGGAAGTGAGCCACTTTGGAAAGACGATTAATGACTATGAAGATAGCATTATTCCCTTTCTTGGTCCTGGGAAAGCTGGTGATGAAGTCCATACCAACTTTATCCCATTTCAACTCAGGAATAGCTAAAGGTTGAAGGGTGCCAGCACGCCTTTGATGTTCTGCCTTAACGCGACGACAAACATCGCAGTTAGCAATAAACTGAGCAATTTCTCTCTTCATCCTAGTCCACCAGAACCTCTGGCGTAGGTCCTGATACATCTTAGTACTACCGGGATGAATCGTGAGAGGAGATTCATGCGCCTCCTTAAGGATTAATTGTCGAAGATGTTGATTCTTGGGAACCACCAAGCGACTCTCAAAGAAAACAACACCACGATCATTTATAGAGAAACTACCACCAACTTCCTTGTTAATGTTTCTCTTGATCCGGGAAATTCCCGTATCCTGCTTCTGAGCAGAGATGATCTGATTCACAAGAGTAGGTTTCGCCACCAAGGTAGAAAGGAATCCGTGAGGAGCGATGTGAAGGTTTAGCTTACAGAATTCCTCATGGAGAAGTGGTTGGCCCTGTTGCAACATGAGGTTGTTGCAATAGGACTTACGACTTAGTGCATCAGCCATGACATTTCCCTTGCATGGGGTGTAGGTAATCCCTAAGTCGTAATCTGAGATCAACTCCAGCCAACGTCTTTGTCTGAGGTTCAAATCTGGTTGGGTGAAGATATACATGAGACTCTGGTGGTCGGTGTAAATCTCGCAACGCTTACCAAGAAGGTAATGTCGCCAGGTCTTAAGTGCATAGACTACGGCTACAAGCTCTAGATCATGTGTAGGATAATTCTCCTCATGTGGATGCAGTTGTCGAGATGCATAGGCAATCACATGGCGATCTTGCATAAGAATGCAACCTAGTCCCTGTCGTGAGGCATCACAATAGATAACAAAGTCCTTAGTGAAATCCGGTGGCACAAGTATGGGAGCAGAAGTCAGGTGTCTTTTCAGTTCCTGAAAACTATGCTCACACTGTGGGGACCACTCAAATTTTTATCTTTCTTGAGAAGTTCCGTGAGAGGTTTGGCCACTTTGGAGAAGTTCTCAACGAAGCGGCGACAATAACTGGCTAGGCCAAGGAAACTCCTAACTTGCTTAACCATTTCAGGCGGAGTCCAATCAAGAATGGCTTGAACTCTCTCGGGATTGACAACAATGCCCTTACCAGAGATCACGTGGCCTAGGTAGGTCACTTCTGGCAACCAAAATTCGCACTTGGAGAACTTGGCATAAAGGCGGTGCTCTCTGAGTTTTTCTAGCACAAGTCTAAGATGTTCGGCATGCTCTTCCTCATTCTTCGAGTAAATAAGAATGTCATCGAGGTAAACCACGAAGAACTTATCTAAGTACTCCATGAAGATCGAGTTCATCAAGCGAGAGAATGTAGCTGGAGCATTGGTTAGACCAAAGGACATGACGGTGTACTTGTACTGGCCATAACGAGTGACAAAAGCCATCTTAGGAATGTCCCCATTTCTAATCTTGATTTGGTGATAGCCTAACCTCAAATCCATCTTGGAAAAGACTAAGGATCTAGAGAGCTGATCATACAGATCGTTATCCTGGGAAGCGGATACTTGTTCTTTATCGTGACCAAATTAATGGGACGATAATCTACAACCATCCGATCCGTACCATCCTTCTTCTTGACGAAGTGGACGGGGCAATCCCAGGGAGAAGAACTAGGACGGATGAAACCCTTTTGCAAGGACTCATCGAGTTGTTTCTTAAGCTCAGCTAGTTCTAAGGGTGCCATCTTGTAAGGTCTCCTAGAGATTGGAGCGGTTCCTGGGATAAGATCTATGACAAACTCTACATCTTTGTTAGGTGGAATACCTGGCAGTTCCTCTGGAAAGACATCCGGAAAGTCACGGACTACCGGAATATCTTCAAGGTCTGGAAGAGGGTTGGCACTAAGAGAATAGAGCTGACGCTTTGCAACTCTAGTGGAGACGGTGACTATCTTGCCAGATGTGTGTGTAAGCTGAACAGACCTTGTGTAACAATCAATCTTGGCATGATGAGCTTTCATCCAGTCCATACCCAAGATGATGTTAATATCTGTAGACTTGAGAGATATAAGTGATGCAAGGAATACAAGTCTGTCAACAAGGATTTCATTACCATGGCTTATTCTGGTAGTTTGCCATCTAGACCCTGGAGTTTGGATTTCAAGTGGAGTTGGCATATCACAAAATGACATGTCGTGCAAACGAGCATAGCCTCAAGAAATGAAGGAGTGAGATGCTCCGGTATCGAACAGAACCGAAGCTGGATGACAGTTGACAAGGAGTGTACCAAGAACGACATCCGGATCATCATGAGCGTCTTTAGCTGAGACGTGATGCACACATCCACGTTCAGTGGGAGCTGACTTGACACTGATCATCTTGCATGATGGCTTACCACGGCCAACATACTTCTCAGGCTGGGGTGGAGCATAATTGGTTTGAGAGCAGTCACATGCATAGTGTCCTGGCTCTACGCATGTGAAGCAAGTCCCTGAAGTAGGGCGTGGACCCGCATTGACAAGCGGTCTACCAATAGGTCTGGGTGGAGCATGTAACTGAACTGGGTGAGGCGCCACATAAGATGGCCTCGGTGTATAACCGGGTGGAAGAGCGGAGTTCGGAACCCAAATCCGGCGCTTCTGCAAAGTAGAACCGAAAGAAGAACCCAAACCACGGGTGTGCTTACGTGACTCCTCGTAGGTGAGTTGAGCTGTCTCTGCATTAATGGCCTTGTTCACAAGAGCCTGGAATGTATTGCAATGATGCAAGTGGAGATCACGACGCAACTTGGGGTTGAGACCCTTCCGGAACCTAGCCTGCTTCTTGGCATCCGTGGACACCTCTTCTGTAGCATAGCGTGCAAGGTTCTCAAACTCTCTATTGTAAGCATCAACAACCATCTTACTCTGGGTGAAACTACAGAACTCTTCTCTCTTGCGGTCAATGAGAGCCTGAGGAATGTGATGCTCGCGAAAAGCCTCGGTGAAATCTCTCCAGGTGGGTATCTGGCCAGCTGGAAGCATAGCCTCATAGTTCTGCCACCAAATACTAGCAGGACCTTCCAGATGATAAGTAGCGTAGGTGACCTTGTCACTTTCAGCTACGTTCGCAGAATGCAGCTTGTGTGTGATACTACATAGCCAGTCATCTGCATCAAGTGGTTCAATGGAATGATGGAAGGTAGGTGGTTTCAGACCAATGAAATCATAGATGGACGCTGACTCTTTGTGCTAATGGGAGGTGTTCTCCTCAATACGTGCTAACAAGCGGTTAGACTCTCGCTTGTTCTTCTCCATCTCTAAGATGAACTCTGCCAACGAAGGCTGGTCGGGAGGATCCTCATCCCTACCACCTTCGTGGTTCCGGCTATGAGCAACAGAACTTCGGTTAACTGACGACATCCCGAAGAACCAACGAAGGAAACAAAGGATGGATTCAGCATCATCATAAGGATGTAGAATATAGTACGAGAAATAATACTATCTCTTGAACTCCTAAGACAATTCCGGCAGCATAACGGCAGTAAAATGCTCAAAGTGAGACATTCTGCAAAAGACGGGGTAGCACCATACTCAACATCATCACTCAAGGTTCTGAGATATTACTAAACAGGCTACACTGGAGGTACTCAAACTGGGATATGACTCTGATCAACCAATCCTATGGGACTACGGAGTAGTAACACGTGATCCTGATAGACGGAAGAGAAAGCCTAGTTCCTTAACCCCGTAGGAAAGATAGGATGACTCAGATCAGAAGGCATGAGGTATAAGTAGTAAAAAGAGCCTTACGTTCCCTTCCACAATCAATTCCCCTATATAGCTAAAGAATTTCTAGACTCAACTTCGACCAGGTTGGCTTGGTAATCCTACAGGCAGTCAGGCTCTAATACCAAAGATGTTGGGACCCCAATTCCAAGTCACATCGATCTAGCCGATAACACCTCATATCACTTTGCGGCCTCACGCACGGTATTCCCACGGGTGTCGCCTTACCCTGGCCCGGGACCGTTTGCGCCTTTTGGCTCACGTATATGATTATGTCGCTAGCATCCATATGACAGAGAACCCGGGCCGACATGGCTAGTCATGAACCCGAAGCGGCACTAACCTATGGGGACAGGCATACATGATTCACATCGAGCATGTCGGTCAGCAGCGTGTGAATCCGGGCTGTAGCACTGGGCTAACAGGACTCCGGGGAACCCGGGCTGTAGCAGGCTAGGCAGGACTCCGGATGTCACCGCGTGACATTTCGCCGAAGGGACAGACACAGGAACAAAGTGAAACACATGCCGGCTAGTCAAGTGTCCTGAGCAGTAGTGCTGGGCTAGCAGGACTCCGGTGAACCGGGCTGTAGCGGACTACTATGGCTCGAGGAAGCACTAGACTACATTTCCCCATAAGAGAGGCTGCCAAGGATAAACAACTAGATTGTCGGATCCCACACATAGCAATACACGTCACACGTACGCATAACATGCAAGTATGTGATGTACAACATGGCATCACAACATAACGCAACTCATATAGATAAAGGCCCAGAACAGCCACATAGCATTAAATACAAACAGGGGTCACATGACCCATCATTCAGAGCATACAAGCAATGGAAGCATTACATGTCTGAGTACAAACAACTACAAAAGAAAAAGGCTGAGAAGCCTGACTATCTACAAGACCCTCCCAAGGGTACAAGATCATAGCGGAGGTAACAAGCTACTCGTCGAAGTCCAAGCGGTACTACTAGTGAGACAGATATCTCACCTGCAAAACATAAATAAAGCAAACGTGAGTACAAAGGTACTCAGCAAGACTTACATCAGATCCTATCATACATGCATTTGTATCAAGAAGGTAATGTGGGGTTTAGTTGTAGCAAGCCAGCTTTGACTCAGTGGCTATCCTGTTCTACGACAACGAGAAACTTCTTTGAGGTGAGGCAGCGCACACGAGTCCACTAACCACCACATCAATACACTACTATGGATTCATCCTCGTCTCCTTACGAGAAGGCCATCCATAGCACTCACACTTGTCTTGAGCATTTTAGAGTATCCACTTTAAGTTGTCTATGTACCACGTAAGCATCCAAGAAGTCCATAACCGAGGACACGGCTATTCGAATAGATCATGATAACCCTGCAGGGGCGTACTTCTTCACACACGCTCTCACCACTTATCACCATATACACGTCATGTATCTCGACAACCTTCAAGCGGAAGCCTGGCGAGGGTGTCGGCCACGACCTGACTAACCACACAAGACTCTAGTCCAGGTTCATCGCCTATTCGGGTTCCATCCGCAAGGAGATCCGGCCGGGGTTTCACTCACGGCCCCAAACGATGTGTACAGGGTTCCCGAGCCCACCATCCGGGTGCCACTTGGTACACCGGGCCACGTGTGCCTAGTCTGTCCCAAGTCCACCCTGCCGGGTGCCACTCGGTAGAAAAATAGCACTACCTACAAACACCAGAGACTATTTGCAACTCCTGAACAGAGATCAAGGCGGTTAATAAGTCGAGAGAGCTTGGAGCGCCCAGAGCCCAATGTGTGGTAGTAGCTAGTCATTGGACAACTTACATAGAACTCAGTTCTTAAGGACGGTCCCAATGAGATAACCCACCATGTACTCCTACATGGCCTCTCACCGCTACCTTTACCAAATCGTGTTCACACGCTTAACTCTCAGCACCGGATCATATCGTATCACTCCAATTCATTCCCGATGAATCAGACCTGACAAACTCTAAGCCATAGCAGGCAAAGCATGGTAGGAACACAACATGGCTCAAACAACTCCTACCCATCCTAGTGGGTTTTAACTATTTACTGTGGCAATGACAGGTTATGCAGAGGAATGGGTTCAACTACCGCTGCATAAAGTAGAGGTTGAATCGTTGTTGTCCTAATGCAATAAATGAGAGCAGGAGCAAGAGAGTAGGATTGTATCGGAATGAACAAGGGGGGTTGCTTGCCTGGTAGATCAATAGGGGGGCACTGCTCCTCAGACAGGTACTCTCGAACACTCTCCAGACCAGGACCTATCGAGAAGGAACGATGTCGAAAATCAAACGCCAGCATATGCTACATTATGATGCATGAACATGGCATGAGTATGTGATGTTGTTTGAGTTAATGCATCTAGCATTTATTTGGTTGAAGTCCATTTGAACCAAGGGTTCAAATGCAAGTCCAAATTAAGCTCTTAAATATGCCATTTATATGTTTTCATATATACAGCATGTATATGTTGGTTTGTCATGCATGAAAATGGTACAGATGGATAGATTGAATTTTTCTGATCATTTTTCATATATAAATTATTTCAATCTGAGCTACGGTTGAATTTCTATGAATTTTTGAATTTTTGACTAATTTCTGGAATTTTCTGAATTAAGTTTAATCCAGAAAAAGACTTATTGCGTCAGCATTAGGTCATGCTGACCTTAGCAGGTCAACAATGCCTAATCAGAGTCAAACCTGACAGTTGGGACCCACACGTCAGTGTCTTGGGGCTGGTTTGTGTGGATGACATGTGGGACCGGTCAGCGCTAACTTGGTCAAAGTCAAAGTTGACATGTGGGGTCCGCAAGATTAGCACTAATCTAAACAGGGAATTAAACTAACCTAAACAGGCACAGGGGCCCACATGGCAGTGGTTCTGGGGGTGTTTAGCAGGGTCATTAGTGCTAACTAAACCGGGATTAGGCTGGCGGCTTGTCGCCGGCGAGGTCAGTGGCGGCGGAGCGCGTCGGGTTTCACCCTCCGTCGGCCAAATGGACGGCGGAGGGGCCCGGCGTGGAGCTGATGCTCGTCCACGTCCAAAGGAGCAGGTAGCAATGGTTGGGGTGGTCCATAGCGTCGGCTGCAATGACGATGGCGGCGGCCGGAGTACGGGTTAGCACGGCGAGGCACTACGCTTGGCTAGCGAGCGAGCTAGGCATCTGGGCGGACTCCTGGGAGCACAGAGAGCACGAGGACATGCTCAAAAGTAAGCGGCGGTAGCTGTGGCCACGACGGTGAGATGGTCGGCGGTGGTGAGCTTTCGGCTCCGGTGAAATGGTGGTTGCACGGTGCAAACAAGCTCGAGGAGAGGGGGTTCCGATGCGGAAGCTCACAGTGGTTGCAGAGGCGTCGACGTGGGCTTGGGGAAGGCTCGGAGCAGAAGGCACGGCGGTGGCGATCTCGGCATCCCGAGGTTAAATACGATAGCGGTGAGGGCGTTGCAGTGCGTCCGGCGACGTGACCTTCGTCTTGGTGAGGCGGTGGTCGACGGCGGACCAGTGGGACACGGCAACGGGGCTCGGCGTGGCCAGTAGCTACGGCGACGGTGAGCGGCGGCGACGAGCTTCGCTCGGTGGTGCTCGGGGAAGGGGGACAGACGAGGGATAGGCACGGGAGAGAGGGGGAGAGTGACCAGGGGGTTGCGGGCGTCTCCGTGGCGCTCGAGTGAGGACGGGGGAGGCAGCAGGAGGTGGAAGCAGGAGTTGGCTTCGCCTCCTATGCGTGCGCCACGCCGTCGCCCTCCTGGCAAGGAAGGAGACGACTGGCGCCTGGCTCTGGTGGGCTGGGCCGTGCTGGGCCGGGTAAGTGGGCTGCCAGGTTAGGTCAAGTGAGCTTTTCTCCATTTTGTTTTTCTTTCCTATTTTCTGACATTTGTTTTGACTTCGTAATAATACTAAACCATTTTATTTAATTCTGTCAAATTTTGTAGGGACCTAAGGGATTCATCCAAAGCCCCTCACCAAAATTCAGAATTTTTGGACAATATTATATATATATATATATATATATATATATATATATATATATATATATTTATTTATTTATCCAACGAAAATAATTACTGGATTAATTCCAAATGTCCAAAATAAATATTTATGAGCTCCTAAAAATATTGGTCTGATTTTTACCTCTGACCAATATTTTCAGAGAGTAACATGAACATTTTCTTGGACCTTTTTGGAGCAATTTTTATCTGGGTCATTTCCAGAAATGATTTATGAGGGTTTCCCAAATCCCCATTTCAAATTTAAATGGAATTTAAAAATGATGCACAAATGACTAGCTGGTCTAGGTCATACCAGAACTGGGGATGTGACATAGCAGGCCGGTAAGCATTGGGATTTTGGGGGATTTCACCGAGTCGGGCGGCAAGCTTGCGCGGGAACGGGCTCACCGATGATTCATTGGCCCCAACGTTTGGCCAAAAGAACGACCCCGCGCGCTGCGCAAGCTTGCGCTGTAAGCCGTCTGCGGCAGCGGGGTGACAAGACGTGCGAGAGGAGGACGAGAGGACACGTACCCATACAGTTAATAAAAAAAGTTTGTGATATAATTACCTACTATACCCCGTCCTGGTTTATAAGTAGGATTTAAGTAATAAAATATGAATGCATGTCGCCATAGATTACATTATTGGAGTCGTATTTGAACATAGTTTCTAGCTATACATTTTTTGTAACATGCATTAACACTTTTTGGGTTAAATTTAAGGTTATACACCAGTAGGCGTTTGCCCGCAACACACACGGCTTATTCCATCACAAACAGCTCTGATGGATCAACTGTCTGCCACGTACCGCACACGGAACTCTAATATGATTCATGCTTGATGTCTCTGACATCACTCGCACAGTTCGTCTTATTTGCCATGTATCACTGTGTCATCCTCTGCTCGCGTCCCCTGGCAAGCTATGCTCGCCATTACGCGCCGCAGTGCACTGTGCTCACCGTTAGGCGCCGTGGCGCGCTCTCTCGCGTCCGTTGCCGCGCTCTTCTCGCGTCCGTCGGCGCGCTCGGCTTGTTGATGTCTACTACACAACCTTCTTCTTGTAGACGTTGTTGGGCCTCCAAGTGCAGAGGTTTGTAGGACAATAGCAAATTTCCCTCAAGTGGATGACCTAAGGTTTATCAATCCGTAGGAGGCGTAGGATGAAGATGGTCTCTCTCAAGCAACCCTGCAACCAAATAACAAAGAGTCTCTTGTGTCCCTAACACACCCAATACAATGGTAAATTCTATAGGTGCACTAGTTCAATGAAGAGACGGTGATACAAGTGGTATATGGATAGTAAATAAAGGTATTTGTAATCTGAAATTATAAAAACAGCAACGTAACTAATGATAAAAGTGAGCGTAAACGGTATTGCAATGTGTTGAAACAAGGCCTAGGGTTCATACTTTCACTAGTGTAAGTTCCCTCAATGATACTAACATAATTGTATCACATAACTATCCCTCAACATGCAACAAAGAGTCACTCCAAAGTCATTAATAGCGGAGAACGAACGAAGAGATTATGGTAGGGTATGAAACCACCTCAAAGTTATTCTTTCCAATCAATCCGTTGGGCTATTCCTATAAGTGTCACAAACAGCCCTAGAGTTTGTACTAGAATAACACCTTAAGACACACATCAACCAAAACCCTAATGTCACCTAGATACTCCAATGTCACCTCAAGTATCCGTGGGTATGATTATATGATATGCACCACACAATCTCAGATTCATCTATTCAACCAACACAAAGGCCCTCAAAGAGTGCCCCAAAGTTCTACCAGAGAATCACGACGAAAGCGTGTGCCAACCCCTATGCATAGGTTCATGGGCGGAACCCGCAAGTTGATCACCAAAACATACATCAAGTGAATCATGTGGTATCCCATTGTCACCACAGATACGCACGACAAGACATACATCAAGTGTTCTCAAATCTTTAAAGACCCAATCTGATAAGATAACTTCAAAGGAGAAACTCAATTCATTACAAGAGAGTAGAGGGGGAAGAAACATCATAGGATCCAACTATAATAGCAAAGCTCGCGATACATCAAGATCGTATCATCTCAAGAACACGAGAGAGAGAGAGAGATCAAACACATAGCTACTAGTACATACCCGCAGCCCCGAGGGAGAACTACTCCCTCCTCGTCATGGAGAGCACTGGGATGATGAAGATGGCCACCGGAGAAGGATTGCCCCCTCCGGAAGGGTGCCGGAATGGGTCTAGATTGGTTTTCGGTGGCTACAGAGGCTTCTGGCGGCGGAACTCCCGACCTATTGTGCTCTTCTGGAAGTTTTAGGATACGTAGGTATATATGGGTGCAGGAAGTATGTCGGTGGAGCTTCGGGGGCCCCACGAGGCAGGGGCGCGCCCTAGGGGGGTTGGCGCGCCCCCCACCCTCGTGAGTACCTCCCTTGGCTCCTGACGTGGGGTCGAAGTCCATCTGGTAGCTTTCCTTCCAAAAATAACTTCTCCACTTGATTTCGTTCCATTTCGACTCCGTTTGATATTCCTTTTCTTCGAAACACTGAAATAGGCAAAAAAACAGCAATTCTGGGCTGGGCCTCTGGTTAATAGGTTAGTCCAAAAAATAATATAAAAGTGGATAATAAAGCCCAATATTGCCCAAAACAGTAGATAACATAGCATGGAGCAATCAAAAATTATAGATACGTTGGAGACGTATCAAGCATCCCCAAGCTTAATTCCTGCTCATCCTCAAGTAGGTAAATGATAAAAACAGAATTTTTGATGCGGAGTGCTACTTGGCCAAATTTTAATGTAATTCTTCATAATTGTGGTATGAATATTCAGATCTGAAAGATTCAAGACAAAAGTTCATATTGACATAGAAATGATAATACTTCAAGCATACTAACTAAGCAATTATGTCTTCTCAAAATAACATGGCCAAAGAAAGTTCATCCCTACAAAATCATATAGTTTAGTCATGCTCCATTTTTGTCACACAAGAATGCTCTCATCATGCACAACCCCGATGACAAGCCAAGAAATTGTTTCATACTTTAGTAATCTCAAACTCATAAACTTTCACGCAATACATGAGCGCGAGCCATGGATATAGCACTATGGGTGGAATAGAATAATGAGGGGGGTTATGTGGAGAAGACAAAAAGTTGAAAGTCTCACATCAACGAGGATAATCAATGGGCTATGGAGATGCCCACCGATTGAGGTTAATGCAAGGAGTAGGGATTGCCATGCAACGGATGCACTAGAGCTATAAATATGAAAGCTCAACAAAAGAAACTAAGTGGGTGTGCATCCAACTTGCTTGCTCATGAAGACCTAGGGCACTTGAGGAGGCCCATTGTTGGAATATACAAGCCAAGTTCTATAATAAAAAATTCCCACTAGTATATGAAAGTGACAAAACAAGAGACTCTCTACTATGAAGATCATGGTGCTACTTTGAAGCACAAGTGTGGTAAAAGGATAGTAGCACTGTCCCTTCTCTCTTTTTCTCTCATTTTTTTGGGCCTTCTCTTTTTTTATGGCCTTTCTCTTTTTTTGGGCCTTCTCTTTTTTATGGCCTTTCTCTTTTTATATATATTCCTCACTTGGGACAAATGCTCTAATAATGATGATCATCACACTTTACAACTCAATGATTACAACTCGATACTAGAACAAAGATGACTCTATATGAATGCCTCCGGCGGTGTACCGGGATATGTAATGAACCAAGAGTGACATGTATGAAATAATTATGAACGGTGGCTTTGCCACAAATACTATGTCAACTACATGATCATGCTAAGCAATATGACAATGATGAATGTGTCATGAAGAACGGAATGATAGAAAGTTGCATGGCAATATATCTCGGAATGGCTATGGAAATGCCATAATAGGTAGGTATGGTGGCTGTTTTGAGGAAAATAATAAGGAGGTTTATGACTGAAAGAGCATATCATATCACGGGGTTTGGATGCACCGGCGAAGTTTGCACCAACTCCCAATGTGAGAAAGGGCAATGCACGGTACCGAAGAGGCTAGCAAGGATGGAAGGGTGAGATTGCGTATAATCCATGGACTCAACATTAGTCATAAAGAACTCACATACTTATTGCAAAAATCTACAAGTCATCAAAAACCTCGGCACTACGCGCATGCTCCTAGGGGGATAGATTGGTAGGAGAAAACCATCGCTCGTCCCCGACCGCCACTCATAAGGAGGACAATCAAATAACACCTCATGTTTCAAATTTGTTACACAATGTTTACCATACGTGCATGCTACAGGACTAGCAAAGTTCAACACAAGTATTCCTCGAATTCACAACTACTCAACTAGCACGACTTTGATATTATTGCCTCCATATCTCAAAACAATCATCAAGTATCGAACTTCTCCTAGTATTCAATACTCTATATGAAAGTTTTACTAATCTTGGATACCTAGCATATTAGGATTTTAAGAAAATTACCATGCTATTTAAGAATCTCAAATTAATCTAAGTGAAGCATGAGAGTTCATTTATTTCTTCAAAATAAAACTACCACCATGCTCTAAAAAGATATAAGTGAAGCACTAGAGCAAATGACAAACTACTCTGAAAGATATAAGTGAAGATCAATGAGTAGTCGAATAATTATGCAACTATGTGAAGACTCTCTAACATTTAAGAATTTCAGATCTTGGTATTTTATTCAAACATAAAGCAAAGCAAAATAAAATGACATCTAAGAATAGCAAACATCATGTGAAGAAGCAAAAACTTAGGATCAACTGATACTAACCAATAGTTGTTGAAGAAGAAATGTGGGATGCCAACCGGGGCATTCCCAAGCTTAGACGCTTGAGACTTCTTGAAATATTATCTTGGGGTGCCTTGGGCATCCCCAAGCTTGAGCTTTTGTGTCTCCTTAATTCCTCTCATATCGCGGTCTCCCTAAATCTCAAAAGCTTCATCCACACAAAACTCAACAAGGACTCGTGAGATAAGTTAGTATAAACCATTGCAAAAACCTTATCATACTCTACTGTAGCAAATCACTACAATTATTATTCCACATTTCATACTAAATGCCTCTGCATATTTAATAGTCCTATCCTCAAATAGAATAATTAAGGAAGCAAACATATGCAAACAATGCAACCATAACAGCAATCTGCCTAAACAGGATAGTCTGTAAAGTATGCTGCAACATCCATACTTACCTCGCTCCAAAAATTATGAAAGAAAATTCCAACTGTAGTAAATTTATCATATCTTAATATGCAAAAGGTTTCAACGTTTTATCACATTCTGACTTTTCTAGGGAATTATTGCAACAGCGGTAAACTTTCTGTTTTCAAACAGCAACATGTGGAGTTCTAAAATAGGCATAGTAAAGACTATCAATGCCACATTTATTGAAATAAAAGATGAAAAACATTGCTCTAAATAACAGCAAGCAAATCCTAACAAAATAAATTGACGCTCCAAGCAAAACACATATCATGTGGTGAATAAAAATATAGCTCCAAGTAAAGTTACCGATGAACGAAGACGAAAGAGGGGATGTCTTCCGGGGCATCCCCAAGCTTAGGATTTTGGTTGTCCTTGAATATTACCTTGGGGTGCCTTGGGCATCCCCAAGCTTAGTCTCTTGCCACTCTTTATTCCATAGTCCATCGAATCCTTACCCAAAACTTGAAAACTTCACAACACAAAACTTAACAGAAAACTCGTAAGCTCCGTTAGCGAAAGAAAACAAAACACCACTTCAAGGTAATGTAATGAACTCATTCTTTATTTATATTGGTGTTAAACCTACTGCATTCCAACTTCTCTATGGTTAATAAACTATTTTACTAGACATAGTTCATCAAAATAAGCAAACAACACACGAAATACAGAATCTGTCAAAAACAGAACAGTCTGTAGTAATCTGGATCAAACGTATACTTCTGGAACTCATAAAATTCTCAAATAAATTGCTGGACCTGAGGAATTTATCTATTAAACATCTGCAAAAACAATTAACTAAATAGCACTCTCCAAATAAAAATGGCAGTAATTCTCGTGAGCGCTAAAGTTTCTGTTTTTTCCAGCATGATCAACAAGACTTTCCCAAAGTCTTCCCAGGTTCTAGTTGGCACAAACACTAATTAAAAGCATAAAACCACATATAAAAAGAGGCTACATGAATTATTTATTACTAAACAGGAAGAAAAATCATGAAACTAAAATAAAGTTGGGTTGCCTCCCAACAAGCGCTAACGTTTAACGCCCCTAGCTAGGCATGATGATTTCAATGATGCTCACATAAAAGATAAGAATTGAAACATAAAGAGAGCATCATGAAGAATATGACTAACACATTTAAGTCTAACATACTTCCTATGCATAGGGATTTTGTGAACAAACAATTTATGGGAGCAATAATCAACTTGCATAGGAAGGCAAAACAAGCATAACTTCAAAACTTTAAGCACATAGAGAGGAAACTTGATATTATTGCAATTCCTACAAGCATATATTCCTCCCTCATAATAATTTTCAGTAGCATCATGAATGTATTCAATAATATAACCAGCACCTAAAGCATTATTTTCATGATCTACAAGCATAGAAAATTTACTACTCTCCACATAAGCAAAATTCTTCTCATGAATAATAGTGGGAGCAAACTCAACAAAATAACTATCATGCGATTGAAAATTAAGATCAAGATGACAAGTTCCATGGTTATCATTATTCTTTAAAGCATATGTGTCATCACAATAATCATCATAGATAGGAGGCATGCTTTCATCATAATAAATTTTCTCATCAAAACTTGGGGGACAAAAAATATCATCTTCATCAAACATAGCTTCCCCAAGCTTGTGGCTTTGCTTATCATTAGCATCATGGATATTCAAAGAATTCGTACTAACAACATTGCAATCATGCTCATCATTCAAATATTTAGTGTCAAACATTTTATAGATTTCTTCTTCTAGCACTTGAGCACAATTATCCTTTCCATCATACTCACGAAAGTTATTAAAAAGATGAAGCGTATGAGGGAAACTTTATTCCAGTTTTATAGTTTTATTTTATAGACTAAACTAGGGATAAAACAAGAAACTAAAAGACTCGATTGCAAGATCTAAAGATATACCTTCAAGCACTCACCTCCCTGGCAACGGCGCCAGAAAAGATCTTGATGTCTACTACACAACCTTCTTCTTGTAGACGTTGTTGGGCCTCCAAGTGCAGAGGTTTGTAGGACAGTAGCAAATTTACCTCAAGTGGATGACCTAAGGTTTATCAATCCATAGGAGGCGTAGGATGAAGATGGTCTCTCTCAAGCAACCCTGCAACCAAATAACAAAGATTCTCTTGTGTCCCCAACACACCCAATACAATGGTAAATTGTATAGGTGCACTAGTTCGGCGAAGAGATGGTGATACAAGTGGTATATGGATAGTAAAAAAAGGTATTTGTAATCTGAAATTATAAAAACAGCAAGGTAACTAATGATAAAAGTGAGCGTAAACGGTATTGCAATGTGTTGAAACAAGGCCTAGGGTTCATACTTTCACTAGTGTAAGTTCCCCCAACGATACTAGCATAACTGGATCACATAACTATCCCTCAACATGCAACAAAGAGTCCCTCCAAATTCACCAATAGCGGAGAATGAACAAAGAGATTATGGTAGGGTACGAAACCACCTCAAAGTTATTCTTTCCAATCAATCCGTTGGGCTATTCCTATAAGTGTCACAAACAGCCCTAGAGTTCGTACTAGAATAACACCTTAAGACACACATCAACCAAAACCCTAATGTCACCTAGATACTCCAATGTCACCTCAAGTATCCGTGGGTATGATTATATGATATGCACCACACAATCTCAGATTCATCTATTCAACCAACACAAAGGCCCTCAAAGTGTTCCCCAAAGTTCTACCGGAGAATCACGACGAAAGCGTGTGCCGACCCCTATGCATAGGTTCATGGGCGGAACCCGCAAGTTGATCACCAAAACATACATCAAGTGAATCACGTGGTATCCCATTGTCACCACAGATACGCATGGCAAGACATACATCAAGTGTTCTCAAATCTTTAAAGACTCAATCTGATAAGATAACTTCAAAGGGGAAACTCAATTCATTACAAGAGAGTAGAGGGGGAAGATACATCATAGGATCCAACTATAATAGCAAAGCTCGTGATACATCAAGATCGTATCATCTCAAGAACACGAGAGAGAGAGAGATCAAACACATAGCTACTGGTACATACCCTCAGCCCCGAGGGAGAACTACTCCCTCCTCATCATGGAGAGCACTGGTATGATGAAAATGGGCACCGTAGAAGGATTGCCCCCTCCGGAAGGGTGCCGGAACGGGTCTAGATTGGTTTTCGGTGGCTCCGGAGGCTTCTGGCGGCGGAATTCCCGATCTATTGTGCTCTTCTGGAAGTTTTAGGATACGTAGGTATATATGGGTGCAGGAAGTACGTTGGTGGAGCTTCGGGGGCCCCACGAGGCAGGGGGCGCGCCCTAGGGGGGGTGGGCGTGCCCCCACCCTCTTGAGCACCTCGCTTGGCTCCTGACGTGGGGTCCAAGTCCATCCAGTAGCTTTCCTTCCAAAAATAACTTCTCCAGTTGATTTCGTTCTGTTTCGACTCCGTTTGATATTCCTTTTCTTCAAAACACTGAAATAGGAAAAAAAAACAACAATTCTGGGCTGGGCCTCCCGTTAATAGGTTAGTCCAAAAAATAATATAAAAGTGGATAATAAAGCCCAATATTTCCCAAAACAATAGATAACATAGCATGGAGCAATAAAAATTATAGATACGTTGGAGACGTATCACTTGTGGACAGCTTTTCCTTAAGGCGACCGCGCAGCACTCTGCTCGCGTCCATTCGTGTGCGCTCTGCCAGTCGTTGGGCGTGCGCACGATCACGTCAGGGGCCCATATGCATGTGGTTGCGCCGCGTGCATTGCCACGCGATGCAGTTACGTGCGGCACGATGGAGTTACGCGCTGCAAATTAGAACTGCCATCAGGGCCTGTCGATATTCCTGGTCATTCGGCTTCCCCTTTTAATTCCCACGGCCATTATAACCTTAGTATCTTCAACCTTTCGATCGCGCCCCACAACACAACAAGCACGCCCACGATGACACATAGAGAGGGGATGTCCGGCAGCGCTCCAATGGAGTTCGGTGAGTATAGAGTGGAGATCCACGCGAGGGAGACGGATCTCTCGGTGGTGTACACCATTGACCTGGTCATGGTGGACAACTACATCAACAACGTTGAGCAGTTGCTTGCTGGAGACAAGTACAAGGTGGTCGGCATCGACCTCCAGTACACCGCTGGTCATCCCGGCATAGATCAGAAGGTTGTCATCACCCAGTTGTGCGTGCGCCATCATGTCCTCATCTACCACTAATACATGGCCACAGAGCCTTGCGGCCGTTTCAACAGGTTTGTCAACAGCACTGACTACAAGTTCGCCACGGTGGATACCAAAGACGATGTAAAAGCGCTCAGTGCTATGGGCTTGGCCTGCAAGAATCTTGTCGAAATCCGTGACCACTATAGGGTCTGGGGTAGCACGAAGCAGGACTCCCTGGTCAAACTCGCCTCAGCCATCATCGACCCCTACTATGAAAAGATGAAGCAGGATGCCCAGAGAACAAGTCTCATATCCTGGCACAAGGCCTGGATGCGGCAACTGGATGAACCTCACCTCAGGTTCGCAGCCAAGAGCGTGTACACATGCTACGAGATGCATAGGCGGATCGTTGACATGAGGAAGTGCCTTGTTACCCAAATCAACGAGCCCAGATCGAGCCACAAGAATAGCAAGCGTCACAAGAAGTAGATGATGATTAGATGATCGTTTATGCTAGTTAATCATGCATGTAATATATAGTTTACTTTATTGGTGTGTGTGGAAAGTTCATGTGTGTAGTAGCCACCTATGTAATTATGCATGTAATAGTTTACTTTGGTGTGTGCAAATTCCATGGTTGTAGTAGCCACCTATGTAAGCGGATGTTTAATTTGGTTATGCAAGCATGTCCTTATAAGTGTGTGTGTGTGTGTATGTGTGTATATATATATGTTGTTGCTCTGTATGCAATCCCATCGCACAACAAACACGTCTTATTAGCAGCAACCGTATGTGTTCTTATCGGTCTTCAGACACATTTCTGATAACAGACCTGTTTGCCGCGTATCACACACATCTTGTTAAGTTGAACCATTTCTGTTCTCATGTCTCAACGCAAACAGTTCATTCGAGTGAACCGCATGTCGTATATCGCACACACCTTTGATCTGGCTAACCGTTTCTTTTGTGTTGCTTAATCACAAACAGTTCATCCGAGTGAACCGTATGATGTGTATCGCACACGCCTCCATATGGCTGCCCATTTCTTTTGTTACTCCTCATCGCAAGCAGTTCATTGAACTGAACCGTATGCCGTTCATCGCACATGCAACTAAAACCTTAATCGTGTTTGATGCATCCATCATAGTAAACGTTTCACGCATTTCTGACGGTTTTCATACATCACCGTTTGCGATTATGGCATCACACATAGTTTCTCGAAGGGTCTCTGATCGTAGTGTCGCGTTAGCAGCATCCTGCAGTAGTGACTAAGTTCATGATAAATTAAGTTCAATTACTCATATTACTTAAGAACTCCCACTTAGATAGACATCCCTCGAGTCATCTAAATGATTACGTGATCCATATCAACTAAACCATGTCCGATCATCACGTGAGATGGAGTAGTTTTCAATGGTGAACATCTCTATGTTGATCATATCTACTATATGATTCACGTTCGAACTTTCGATCTCAATGTTCTAAGGCCATGTCTGTACATGCAAGGCTTGTCAAGTTTAAGCCGAGTAGTCTGCACGTGCAAAACTGTCTAGCACCCGTTGTATGTGAACGTAGAGCTTATCACCCCCGATCATCACGTGGTGTCTCGGCACGACGAACTATCGTAACGGTGCATACTTAGGGAGAACACTTATACATTTAAATTTAGTGAGGGGTCATCTTATAATGCTACCGCCGTACTAAGCAAAATAAGATGCATAAAACATAAACATCACATGCAATCAAAATATGTGGCATGATATGGCCATCATCATGTTGTGCCTTTGATCTCCATCTCTAATGCACCGTCATGATCTCCATCGTCACTGGCTTGACACCTTGATCTCCATCGTAGCGTCGTTGTTGTCTCGCCAACTATTGCTTCTACAACTATCACTAATGCATAGTGATAAAGTAAAGCAATTACATGGCGATTGCATTTCATACAATAAAGCGACAACCATAAGGCTCCTACCAGTTACTGATAACTTTTACAAAACATGATCATCTCATACAATAAGGTATATCACATCATGTCTTGACCATATCACATCAGAACATGCCCTACAAAAACAAGTTAGATGTCCTCTACTTTGTTGTTTCAAGTTTTACGTGGCTGCTACGGGCTTCTAGTAAGAACCGTTCTTACCTACGCATCAAAACCACAACGATTTTTCGTCAAGTGTGATGTTTTAACCTTCAACAAGGACCAGCCGTAGTTATATTCGATTCAACTAAAGTTGGAGAAATAGACACCCGCCAGCCACCTTTATGCAAAACAAGTTGCATCTCTGTCAGTGGAACTAGTCTCATGAACGTGGTCATGTAAGGTTGGTCCGGGCCGCTTCATCCAACAATACCGCCAAATCAAAATAAGACGCTGGTGGTAAGCAGTATGACTATGATCGCCCACAACTCTTTGTTTTCTACTCGTGCATATCATCTACGCATAGGCCTTGGTCGGACGCAACTGTTGGGGAACATAGCATGCAATTTCAAAAAAATTCCTACGATCATGCAAGATCTGTCTAGGAGATTCATAGCAACGAGAGGGGGCGAGTGTGTCCACGTACCCTCGTACACCGAAAGCGGAAGCGTTAGTTTAATGTGGTTGTTGTAGTCTAATGTCTCCACGATCCAACCGATCAAGTACCGAACGTACGGCACCTCCGAGTTCAACACACGTTCAACTCGATGACGTCCCTCGAACTCTTGATTCAGCAAACTGTCGAGGAAGAGTTTCGTCAGCACAACAACGTGGTGAGGGTCATGGGATGTCATCCGCGCAGGGCTTCGCCTAAGCACAGCGATTCTATGACCGGAGGAGTAAACTGTGGAGGGGGCACCGCACACGGCTAAGAGAACAATTGATGTCCTATGTGGTGCCCCCTGCCCCCGTATATAAAGGAGGAGGCACTACAAAAAAAATACACTTCCGTGATGATACGTGTTTGTCACAGTAGGTCTCTTTTTTTGCCATGCATGTACATCCATGACAAATTTATGGCAGAATCAAGATAGTCATACATGTGCTGTCGTAGAAGTGTTCCATGACATTACCAAAATTATCATCACGGAAGTGTCCACTTCCATGACGATAAATCGCGCGTCACAGAAGTGCTTTCATCAAGGGTGACCGACACGTGGCGTCCACCGTAACGGAACGCCGTTAAGCTATTGGGTCTGGTTTTGGATCCGATAACCCGTTAACAACCCCGGCCAATGGGGATTTTCCATGTGTAAAATCATCATTGGCTAGAGGAAACACGTGTCGGCTCATCGTCGGGACAGATGTCATCCACTCACTGGACAGAAGGCGCCTATGATATGTCGACACGTGGCACGGCCCAACTAAAGGCCCACAAGATTTTGCAGACCATAATGCGCCAGCCCAGCTAAAGGCCCACAAGATTTTGCGGACCATAATGGGTTGGCCCAGCTAAAGGCCCACAAGATTTTGCGGGCCATAATGGGCCGGCCTAGGTAAAGGCCCACAAGATTTTTGTGTGCCATAACAGGCTGGCCCAGGTAAAGGCCCACAAAATTCTTGCGGATCATAATGGGCCGGCCCAGCTAAAGGCCCACAAGATTTTGAGGACCCTAGTAGGCCGGCCCGTTAACTGGCTGCCATGTTTTGGGCCAAATGTCGGCCCATATTTGATCCGGTCTATTAATGGCCTGCCACGCTCCGGGCCTAATAGTGGCCCATATGAGATCTGGCCCGCTAAAAGCCTACCACGTTCTGGGCCAAATTACGGCCCAAATCAGGTCCGGCCCTTTAAGAGGTTTTGGGCCTAATTATGGCCCATATCAGATTTGAACCGTCAAATGGACACTATGCTTTTGGGCCCACTTGCTAAAGGCCCACTTAGTAATTCGGCCTGATATTAGTTTTGGCGTGTTAAGGGCCCGTTTAACATTTCGGCCCTATGTTAAATTCAGCCTGTTAATAGCCCGTCATATAGTTGGGCCTAACTACGGCCCGGTTTGCATCCGGCCTGCTTGCCTATTAAAAGCCCGTGATTTGATTCGCACAATCATGGGTCGGGGTTCATTTCGGGCTGTTGCCGGTCCGTGAGATGATCGGCACGTTTCAGGCCCAACCTACATCGTGATTGCATGACGGCCCGATTATGTACCGTAATTTTACGATTTGGTCGATTTACTGCGAAGATAGGATATATATACAGTAAAATAACTGCAGCGTCGTGAATAAGAAAAAACCTATACTATACAATAAAGAAATTATGACATATTACATCCACTGGGCATCAAAGTTCGCCACTATGATAATAAAGCACAAGCAGACAGCAGATTACATACACTGGGCATCAAAGATCGCCACCAGTGAAAATAAACACGCCGACAAAATAATATACAAAACCGACAGCATTTCAATAGAGTTCAAGACAGGTTAGCCCTGCTGGGGAGCTGTAGCGCAAGCAGGTGAGCAAGATGACGAGACTGCGCTTGTTCAACACTTATATATTCCTCACTCTGAAAGATAAACAAGAAGACAGATGACAGGTTTTGCACATAAAAGTATCAGTGCTGACAATTCATCACATTTCTTACTGACGAATAAAGTAACACAGTTTAAATTCGCATTAACACAATATGGTATTGTTCAGGTCAAGACATGGCAGGAAATGACATTGTGAAGGAGTTGGCAGCTTCACGACAACACTGGATTACAGATCAAGAACTCATAAGTATCAATGGTTAGTGTGTTGTCAATTTATACTATTTCAGATTGGCAAATAAAGAGACGGTTTAAATAATAGTAGAATGATATTACATTTTTCATAGTTAAGACATTGCAGAATATGACATTGTGCTGTAGTGGGTAGGTTCACCACACCACTGGATTACAGATGAAGAACAGAAGCATACATGCAGTGCAAAAGAAGATCACTTGCTCTGTATAGTTTAATTTACATGGTATGAAGAAGGAACTTGGTTGTACAACTGAAAACTTAAATTGAGAAAGGACGAGCTTTTGATTATGAACTACATATAATAAACTTTAAACAAACAATTTGATGCAAACACCAAAAATAAACAGCTATTGCAGTCATGCCTAACCAAATATATACAACAAAGTTTGAAGGCTTGAGATGGACAAACTTACATTATTGGTGAAGACAGGCTATATAAAGGCCTTGTCCATGCTGATGGGGGGGGCAATTCAAGAAGTTTACCACAGAATCTTCTTCAAAATCATTGCCTTTATTCTACATTTTGTTAAGAGTAAATATAGATGTGATAATATACGAAAAAATGGAGAATATTTAAGATAAGATGAAGTGTGATGCTACATAACCAAGTAGCTATAAATGTAAGTGCAGCGATACAGGAAAAAGGTACAGCCAAGAGCAATGCACAGCTAAACTTCTTCAGTACCAACCTTATGGTAAGAGTAAATATAGATCTGATGTGTAGAAAATGGAGGGCAAAGGAAAATAAGATGCAGAGTGATGGTACATGAACAACTACCTGTCATTATAAGTACACTAATAAAGGACAACATGTACTTACAAGAACAATGCAGAGCTAAAAAAACATTGGCATTGGATATATTCTACACTAATGTAACCATTCATACAGATCAGATAATTTGGAGCGAACAATTGATAAGCAAGCTATCATGCATACTGTTGTCACATAATGAACCAGGTATGTATGCAAGTACAGTGATACAGGACAACAGGTACTAACAAGAGCAAAGCAGCAGGCAACATATTTGCGATATCCAATCGTTCTTGTCAAATTGGAATTCTTCTTCGAGCAGATTTCCTGCAAAAAAGATTCGTAAGGCACATGCGGAAAAGTAGAAGTTCAAATTGTCATGTGATTTCATAGATAGTACCTCATCCTGGGAATGAGACCAGTGCATAACAAGGTTTTTCCATTCAATGTCTTCTAAATTTAGCATAGGAGACTTCACCGGAAATTCGTTTATAGACTTGTCATCAAAGTGTGATTTCCTCAAGTAACACCGATACTGCTACAATGCTTCCTTGAAAAGCACAAGCAAGCTTTGCTCGTCATGATTATCCAGATTGACCCTCGCCTAGTTACAACAATATAATGTAAATCATTGATGTGTTCAATCAGTAGAAAACAGGAAAATAATAGCCATGAATAATAGCACTTACACGTAAGTTGGACAGGAAGATGTGAAAAATGGTGTTTGTCTTCACAATAATCTTCCCATGATGGGAATATATGCACGTAGTCCCTAACAACATTGAAAGCATTGTCTTTTAAACTAGGAATAAATGGAATGGGGTTCCAATCTGCAGGAATTGGCCGTCTCTGCAGTTGGGATAGGTCTTCGGCCGGTGGACTTGCTGTACTTTTTGCTGGAGTGGGATTTTTCTGTGGTACGGCTGGTGCTATGGCAAATGAAATCGGTATACCTTTTGCTGGAGTGCAGGTCCTGTGTGGTGGGGCTAGTGGTGTGGCCAGTGAAGTATGGGTACAGTCTGCTGGAGTCGGTCCTACGTTTTGTGTCACTGGTTGTACATCCAATATAAGTGGGGTGATGTCTGATTTCTCCGGCACCACCACGTTTTTCAAGGACTTTGCTAGTACTCCTTCAGGTTCGGCAATCACCCTCTTCCTTTTTGATGTCTGATGCACAAGAACAACATTTGAGTGGAAAAACATGGTATGATGACAGATGGAATATGTATTGATAATGGATGGGCATGGCATCTCGACATATATGATGATTAAACTAAGCAGATGGTGGTGCAACAAAGTAGAAGATATGCAAGACAACATATGCAAGATACGCGCAATCAATAAAACCTTGCCAAATTAGAACATGCACCTTGATGGGTGAATAGGACAGGCCATCTGCCTTTGACTCCCCGAGGTTAGAATAGTCATTAGGATGATATTCTGAACAAGAATCAACAGGTGGGGAGCGTACGAGTTTCATTGCTTCCAGAATGGCACTCAATGCCTTGCTGCCAATTTTGTAAGTCATTGTAGTGTTCCACAATATTCTTATGATGCGCGGATTCTTATATTCACTGTAATTGCATATAATATCTGAGAACCATGAAAACATAAATAGTTGTGAGGTTATCTTTGTAATGTAGATGACATTCTAATATAGGGGCGCCCCTGTAAACACTTGTGTGCTATCACTGGATTCTGATGAGAGAGCTCATGTGTGCTGTAATATGGTGCATGCATTTATATAATCTGGCACAAGTACACAGAAAAATAGGCTCCAGAAGTAAGGATAGCTGGCAGGTGATAGGTTCATAATATATTGTATAGAGAGTTTATTGCCAAACCATGATAACAAGAGCACACAACAACTAGGCAGATCATAGTGTACATAACAGGGGTACACCATAACCAGGATATATAAATCGGGAAAGTGGAACTGGCTGGAAATTACAGTGTTGTATTGCCGCTAGTAATTGGAAGCCTATCGATACGTACAGGCTAGCTCTATCAGCTGTTGACTGCAGATGTCCCTTCTCCCCTTCCTGACAAGGAACATACTGTGCTTCCCATACAGAACACCGCACGGGCTGCCGGATGAACCACCGGGCCCACCGCCTGTGTTCCTCCGCCACCCCCACCCCCGCCCCCACCCGCGTCGAGTTTTCTTTGTTCGAGAGGCCCCACGACTGCCCCCCACAACCACGGTCCCCACCCGAGCCCCTTCGATCGCACTGGCGAACTCCGGCGAGCTCTGAAAAATCGACTGACCCAATTTCGAAATTTAGTCTACTGTGATTTAGCTAATGTGGAATATAAAAGGGGAAAACCATAAGCATTGCGACTATGGTGTTGAGCGTGCCATGGCGGATCTGAAGGTGCAAACCGGACAAAGGCAACTTCACAACCAAGACAAGAAATCAGAGTAAAGCAGTGGCGATCTATTTTCTTGCTGCGATAAATAAGTTGAGAAAATACGAAAGAGTACCACCTCTGGTGCGGCGCCGTGTACGCATCTGCTGAGAATTTGACGGTGTTGCGGTAGCGATGGCTGTCGGTGGCGTGGAAGCAGATCTAGGAGGGTACACGGTGGCGGCGGGGCGCGGTGGACGAGACGGTCGTAGGAGCGGCGCCGGCAAGGTGGACGACGGCGGGGATGAAGCGAGAGGACGGGATGCAAGGATGTTGGTCCGAAGCCGTGGATGAGAGAGGTCGATCTCTTGTAATGGACGGTGACGTCGGGGTATCAGCTCCGGCATGGTGGAGGAGGACGGCGGTGGATGGGGTGGTGGACGAAGGCGGACGAAGCAGGGTGGGGTGGAGAGGGTGTTTTGGCGCCCACGAACTACGAATGCGGAAAAGGGAGGTAGAGAGGAAGGGGGGAACCATGTATTCAGGGCGTGCTTGTCTCAAATGCGAGGAAATTTACAAACTTAGCCCCCGTTTCAAATTTCTACTACATCACAACAACACTAGTCAGTTGGGGATAGGACGGTAATCTCGCATACACCGAATATTTGCCAACGAGAGTTTGTTTTTGGCGCCCACCGTGTATGAATATGAATCGTGGAGGGAGTCGATTTCGGCCGAGGACACACTGTGTTTTGGAGCCCACTGTGTATGAATCCGGGTGAGAGGCGGTTACGTCACGTTTGGATGAAATTACAAACCTACCCCTATCGAAACCTATAGAAATCCAGCATATACGCTTTGCATGGCAGGGATAGGCAGTAGTGATTTCCATCTCGCGGATTTTTCTTTTAGGCGGTTACTGTGACTTTCCCCGCTTTGTTCAAATTTTGCAGAGTGCACGTTTACCGTGCCAACTCAATTCGAATCCCGTTTGTATGTTTTTTTTCAGGCGGGATCCATTTTCAATTGGAATTACATTCTATATACATCATTTTTTATATATACTTTCAAAAGCACAACAAAGAATTCTGCTCCTTTATATGTATAATATGATTTACAAATACAACGATCTCGAAATCTTAAGGTTGAATTCGAAAAAAATTAACCAAATTATGTCCTACTAAAATGTATGGATCAGTAATATCTACATATTAAATAACATAGATGTGCGTGAATTCATATGAGTATGCATATTTGATAGATCAATTTTGGTTCGAGTATGGATTACATGTATCATCATCTTGAAGTCAAATATTTGAATCCCTTTTTTGTTCACTCCTTTCACGCCCATCTCTATTGCATGCATGCTCCTTCAGGTAGCTATCACTCTCTTTTCTCCAGCTCACCCGCACGCTCACTTCATGTTGCTTCTATCCTTGCAAACATGGTCTCTCGACGTCTCCCTTGAGAAGTGTCACACTCTCCCTATCATTATAAATTACAAGGTTTTCATTATCTCTCATGTCTCTACTGTTCTCTGGTATCACTCGGTACCTAAGCTTTCTTTTTCACCGCCAAACACACAGTCTCCACTCGTCTTTCACTTTGTCTTTCTCTCTATGGGATTCTCTCACACACACCCTATATGTCTCTACATATGACTCATACCACTAAAATTACTCTCTCTATCTCTCCTGTAGACACAACATTTGTTGCGGTCTCCTTTTCGTCTCCATCCCAGACTGACATTATTCATTTGTTTACCGATCAGACAACCCTGACTACCGTCTCCTCTCTCTCTCACAGACACACACGCACAACTCCTGCTTCCACTCCCCTTCCTGACTACCGTCTCTCTCTCACACACACAGAACTCTCGCTTTCGCACCCCGACTCGTATTTCTCTCACAAACATTTATCGACTAGCTAGCCTCTAGATAGGTTTATACACCCGCACACTCGTGCTTCCACCATCACATACATGTGTCTCTCCCGCTCCTTGTATCTATGTAGATTTTTCTTCCCTTCTTGAGACACGCCCTCTCGATCGTGCACACACACACTATCGCCTCATTTTAAGCTGATACCTATAGCACACACACTCCTTGTGTCTTTGTCACACATGCAGTCCGTCCTCCTCCACTCACCCTCTCTCTCACACACACATGGGCTTTTTGCAACAACTAGCAAGATGCCCATGCGTGGCACGGAACATCAAGATGCATTTGTATGAGTAGTTTATCTTGTGGCGGCAAAGGATGAACGAGGGAAGGCCTTATTTGCAAATGTGGAGAGGGGTGTGGGTATCTTTTTGCAAAATTTCCATAGTTTCCTTCCTATCCGTCAGATATAGATCGGACGGCCTATATTGCAGGATGGCAGGCACACGATCATCACCGACAATGCTTATTATAAGAGTAGGGATAAAAAATAGAGTTGGTGATGATGGTGGGCCTGCCATCCTGCAATGTAGGTCGTCTGATTTATATCTGACGGATAGGAAGGAAAATATGGCAATTTACCCGCACTCTTCACCACATTTGCAGATAAGGCCTTCCCTCGTTCATCCTTTTCTCCCACAAGATCTTGATGTTCCGTGCAACGCACGGGCATCTTGCTAGTAAGAGTAGAAATTAGACATATACCACTTCTCGAATCTTGAAACCAACAACATTCCTCCCTTATCTCATCAAAACCGCCAAAGGAATATATTTTGAGTGAAACATAACATATTTTTAGTGATATATGTATTTCAAAGCTAGACTTTTTTCTATCAAATCGGTGAATATGTATTAATCCAGTGGCGGAGACAGGCCTGGGGCAGCTAGGGCTATAGCCCCAGGCCTAGAAACAACTTCCTTTGTAATTTCTTCATGCAAAGCATAGAAAATCATAGAAGTTTATCACTCAACATAGCACAGCCCCAGGCGTAGTCTGCATCTAGCTCCGCCACTGTATTAATCTACTTTGATCATGTGGCAACGCATTGGCACATTGCTAGTAGTTATTATAATTTTTTGGACACCAGACAAACGGTGGAGTACATATACGAAGAGAAGAGGCGCACACATGCAGTCGGCCTCTCGCTGTCTCGCACACATGAGTGTTACGTAAAGGCGACGTTAACAAATAAACCCTAAAACCCTAGGGGCACGATTGCTACATTCGCGAGTACCGGGTACGTGGTGGAGCACCTTTGTAGGAATAGTCAGATCGCGTGATAATTTGATCCGTAGGAGTTGATGGTCAGGACCACATGTGAACGACTTGGAGCACGGTGGCTCGCCAGCTGCCACAGATCGAGTAAGCACATTTAAAATATCGTTTTTAGCAGGGTTAAGAGTTCCGATTTTCAATGGCGCGTTATAAGTAGTAAGTAGTTTTTAGAACGATTGGTATGGAGCGAAAATGGAATTCATAGTACTACGTACCTCCTTGGCGTATGGTTGTATGGTTTGTTTGTTTTTTGCGATGGAGGTTGTATGGGTTTATGTTGCGAGATGTTGAACCTGGTAGTTCTAGGGCAAATACTATGGTTTAGATTTAGATGATGGTTTTTTTTAATGAAAATTGGAAGGGGAAACCCTTCTTCGATTAAAAAAACTACTACCTCCATTCTGGTTTACTAGTCCCCATCGTACTTTGGGTCAAAGTTTGTCCACGAACTTTACTTGAAAAATGTGAATGGAAAACAAGATTTTGTTATACCCAAACAAAAATGGACTGAATGGAGTGATTGCTCTGACACAGACGCGACCTCTCATAGCGCAGGCATTGAACCCGCGCGCCGGCCAAGAGGGCCGCACTCGCTGCAGGCCCGGCTGAGCACGCCTCCTCGCCGCATGCAACCAGCTTAAGACTGCCCTGCCTGCATTCATTAAATCCGCGCGTGTGCCGGCAACACGTCCTTCCGCGAGCCGGCAGGCATTTTAGAACACAAAAAATGACTAAAATATAATTAATTTACGCATGGTCTTGACTTGTTGTGCTCGCACTGGTAGCAGGAACTAGTAGAGGATTTTCTTCATTTATAACTCTCCTCACATTTTTTTGGCTTTGAAGTGAATCATGGTTGTGGACATTATGTATGAATGTGCAGATATCTGTGAACATGAGTTTGATGTGGAAGTTGAACTTGGAATGTCGGGCTTGCACGTGAACTATACCATGTCCAATGCTTCGTCTGTTATTGTTTGGAAAGTAATTGCTGTTATTACATGACCCAAAAAAACATTTTGTGCCACATCAGTAGATGCACGGACATCACAACAGGCATGCTGACTGGATAAACATTTGAACCTATCTATCATGAAGGAAATTTTGTATTGACAACAGTTTTAGATAGCAGGAGACGCCTAGCCTGCTCTGCCTCTGCTAGCTTATTTCTGGCTTCTTCCATCTCTTCTTTGACTTGGGTGAAGAGAGCATCTGATTGCTCTTTTCACTTCTTTAGGAACTCAGCTACATTCTCAAGGGCTATTGCACGCTTTCTTTCAGCCGTTACTAATGCCACGAGGACACGAACAGCTGACGACTCCACCTGGCTTGTGTGTAATCCAGCATCATCTGGGAATTTGCACCTTGTGTCTAATCCAGCATCATTAGAGAACTGGCACCTTGTGTGTAATCCAGCCTCATTTTGGAAACATGGTCTCGAGGTTGACCATACTTCCCTCCTCGCAGGAACTGCATCCTGACATGAAGTTACTTCTTTTTTAGATCAATACTCAGAGCAACCTAGATCCATTTAGTAGAAGCCAGATAAACATAACTCGGAGAAGTGAATTCAAAAGGAAAAAATAAATAAAAACAGACTACAAGGTGAGAACACCCACTTCCTACATCAAGCTAAAAATGAAAGCATTAGGACAATTAAGACTCTTCTTATTACACATCGAAGAACACCACGCTTAAGAGAAACAGAAACTACAACATATACACATCGAAGAACACGAGGCTACACGAAAGTATTTGAAAGGGTGTTACTTACCAAAGCTCGTTTTACAGGTTCGGTGCAGCTCCTCTTTAACTTGCCATGCTCCTTGAAGATGTCCCGAATATCCCGTGTTTGGTCTTCATTGCTCCTCTGCATGTTCGCACTCGTGGTTTTAAAATCTCAACATGGCAAGAAAAATATACTACTAGTAATACTCGCGGATCTTGTGGGCAACATTAAAGCACTCATCTGCCATGTTAGAGCATCTCCAACAAGATAAACTACTCATACAAATGCATCTTGATGCGTGCAACGCATGGGCATTTTGCAAGTTCTAAAATCCTTTCCATCATTTGCCACACTACTGGTTGCAGATGAAAAACCTACCCAAGCACAGCGCGATACAGGAGCGACGCACAATTACAAGCTGATATTCTGTTGGACAATGGAGGCTATAACCAATTACTTTTACGGGAACAATAGCACCCAGGAAATTTGAAGGGTAGGTATGAACAAAATTGGAACTACACATGTACTGCTAAGTGATTCAATACACACATTACCAATCGAGGAGGAGAACGATGGTCACGGCGGCCTCTGTGAGTCATGGTCGGCAACGGGAGTCAGTTCATTGTCCACGACGGTGGTACTTCTGCACTTGGCATCGGCTTCCGGGAAGCAGATCCGAGACCATGGAAGACAATGCTGGGGAAGAGGCTCCGTGTACGACGACGACGGTGGACCGTCTCCAGTGCGGCGTATGAGGTCGTCGATGAGGCAGATGCGCTGCGGTGGACGAGTGCGCCGATGTAAAGGGGAGGATCACGAAGGCTGCGGTACCATGGAGAAGTCTATTTTGTGGTGGGGATAGAAATTGGGGAGTATTCAGGTGTACTACTCTAGGTGCCAGGGTGGGGTTGGCTGGGTAGGGTGAACCTGAAGTTACGAAAACAGCCCCCTACCAAGCGTCATCTGTAGGCCTGTTCCGAAGGCTATGATGGTAACTTCCCACTGCTCGAATCAGGGTCGCGGGAGATTTTCCTACCGACCGCAAAATTTTGTGACACTGGACTCCCCGTGTGGCGTGTTGAGTGATTCGGCTAAGAACCTAGCGAGTAGTAGTAGTAAACTCTGTATATTAGGTTTGATCGAAGTCAAACTTCCTAAAGTTCGACCAAGTTTATAGAAAAATATAAACATTTACCATAACAAATATGTATGATGTGAAAGTACATTCAATAATGAATCTAATGGTATTTATTTGTTATTGTATGTGTTAATATTTTTTGTTATAAGCTCTCTGAGAGTTTACAAAACTTGACTTTGACCAATGCTAATACGCGGACTTCAATAAAAACAAAGGGAGTACACATTTGTTTTCTTAGTTTGTAGTGAACTAATCATTTGTTGAAATTGTGAAATAAATATATTATGCTATTGACTTCGAATGTAATGGTCTATACAATTCAATAGTTACAATCATTGTCGAATCCCAAGATGTATACAAGGTCTATTGTACTTCACAACATGTTCAAACTCACATAATCCCAGTCAAATGAGAATCTAAATGCATTTCATAGTTATTACTTTGTAGGATGCAACAAGAACAACCATAACTCTACATCAGCCATTATAGAAGCAACATTTTGACATATCCCAATGTGTGAATGAAACGTGCAGAGAGAGCTTTTGAAGATGGAGTAGATAGGGCGGGAAAGATTGTATGTATGTGGACGAGAGAGTAGGAGACAAACCTAACGAGATAGAGAGAGAGAGAGAGAAAGAGAGAGAAAGAAGTTAGGTCTGTGAGAAAGATGCATACATGTAATATACATGAGATGCGTGTGCATCTGGATTCTGTATACATGAAAGGAGAAGAGACAACATGTTTGATGGGAGAGCAGGAAAAACATGGATGAGAGGGGAAGGATCTCGTGGGTTGAGGGATAGACAATTTTGTGCGGGGGAGAGAGGGATTGGTAATTTTGTGCAAGAGAGAGAGGGTGGGGGGAGGAGTCAGTCAGCCGTCGTCACATCACCCTTCTTCCAAATGACCCTGCATTCTCTAGCGCGGTGTGGTCTCCGTCTTCGATCTGCTCGTTGCCCTCTTTGAAGATTGAGGTGTTGTGCATGTTGGGGTGCAAAGAAGCACAAGCGAGAGTGGTCGCCGTATAACCTTGGATGGGGATGAATTGTGTGCTCGGGGGAGTGTGTGTGTGTGTGTGTGTGTGTGTTGTGCTGCGAGTGTGTGTGTGTGTCAGATATTGAGAGAAAACAAACCTAAGGAGAGAAATGGGTATTCACGAAGAGATTGTGCGGGCCTTGAGGTGGGCAGGGGCCGGGTGAGGGTGTCAAAATGTGCGCGTTGATGCATGTGTTGCATGCGACCATGCGAGGGACGGACGAATCGAGAGAGATGGTTGTTGTGTTACGGATGCTCCTCTCTCTGTCACTCTCTCTCTCCCTCTCTCTCTCTCTCTCACACACACACACAAGTAAACTAGAAGACCGTTCTCTCATGTATACACAACGTATTGGCATCTGTCTATGTCTCACTCATGCACGATCATTTGCACATTCACACCTCTCTATGTCTATATCACACGCACACCATCTCCGCATTGCCCTTCCGCCACAAAACACATATGGACACATACACACGTTCTCTCTCAGTCACACACACAAAATGAGTATTAAAAAAACTAGGGCGCACCTAAAACGTCCAAATCCAAATAAACACGAACTGGAGCTAAATTCAAATCTATGGAAATATTGCAGCGTCAAGAACTTTCACAGGAAAAAAAGTTGAGTAATATTCGAGGATTGTTTTCACACAAACAAAAAGGTTTGGTGGATGTCCTTCGAGCGCGACACGGTGACGCACCGTTCGATCGACCGCGCGGCCGCGGTTCACGCGCTTGCACAGGATTCCGTATCGTGGCCGTGGTACTAAGGCTGGTCACAATGGGCAAGAACATAAGCTAGTAACTAATAAAAGCACTGCCTAAGTCTAATGTTTACGTGTACTAGTACGGTTTTCTTTTAAGTTTGACCAACCTTATATATAAAACTAAAGGTAGCTCCCACACGCACACTCATCAATATGCCGCCGCCGCCGTTGCGCATGCCGGCGCCCGCCTGCTCCGGCCAACAATTTCTCGCCCATCACCGCCGTGTCGCCGCCATCCCTGTGCAATGAAGCCGAAGGCACACCCGCTCACGTCGTTTGCAGTCCCTCCTCGTGATGCCGCTGCGCTGCCAAGCACGCGAGCAGCTGGTGGAGCCGCGTCTATGCATGCAGTGTACGAAGAGGAGGACGAGCGCGTGCTCCAGCACGCCGGCGAGGAGGAACTAGCGTGTCATTGTCATCTCCGCCCGCGCGGAGGAGGTGCACATGGTGGCTGTCGCGGCGGAAGTCGGTCGCGCGCGTGTCGAGCCCGCAAACCGGGTGCGGACATGGAATCTACCTTCGAGACCTTGAATGCCACGTGGATCCTGCAATCTGAAGGAGCAATTTGGGTCATTCGACTCATGTGAGCCGTTTGATGCAACATGGATGGCTAGAAGGGCTTTTTCCACGTCTTCTGTCGTCTTCTTCCTTCCCTCTGTCGAACTTCTTTCACAAATCGACTGACCCAAATTATACTACTAGTCAAACATATTAAGTACAGTAGGAACACGAAGATACGAGTAGTAGTACCAACTGCAAGAAGAACAGTAGTAAGACATAGTACTAGTACTACTGTACGTACTAAAGAGTTCAAATAACGAGAAAGAACATAAACATAGTTCTGCTGGGGCCTCAGCACAACACACCCTTGAAAATAAACTAATAAGCAACTAGTCCGCTTGACACTGCAGTAGAACCAGTATGAGCGACGGCACTGCCACCTACTTGGAGTCTGAGTCCACGTCCTCGACTTCGTCCTCGTCCCTCTTCCTCTTCCTCTTCGCCGATGCTTCTTTGCTTGAACCGGATACTGGGCTCTGCTTCTTCATCCAACCCTTGTAGATATTTAAACAAAGGTAGGCATCCATTGCTGCGTACAGGATGTGATCTTCATCTAATGTCTTCGACTCCCATGCATGATGAAACTCGTGATGAGGTTTCTTCAGTTTAGCGTACGAAGGATCAATCATGGCTGCTGCCAGGGTCAGCATTGAAGGTTGAGAGGAGGACATCAGGCTTGCCTTCTGGAGATCGAAGGGCTGGCCTACAACGAGACCTATCTGACACAGGACGTCACTATCGTTCTTAAAGCCTACAGTAACGAATTTCACTCTTTTGTCCTTGAGGAAGTTCTTAAAATCCTGGCACTCAATGTCGGCATGGCATATGTGGTAGACCAAGCAAACGTTATGTATGCAAACCTGAATCACGGCGGGCTTCTTCCTCTCTTCGTCCTTTAGATCCTTCTCTCGTCCCAGGACTATGGTGTACTCAACATCTAGCCCAACGACCCACTCATCCGTTGAACTGTTGAACATGCGTAGGAAGCGAGCAAGCCATGCTTTCACCCTCTCGGATCCACGTGTGTAGATGATGATGAACTGATCGCCGGTGATGGCTCTAACCTGGTACTCAACGGCGACCATGGAGATTTGGGAGGCCATGGATTTTGGAGGAGGGTTAGGAGAAGTTGAACTGTTGTACCCCGCAAAAAAAACTGGGAGCGAACTAATGTGAAAGGACGGGACGACTGGGAGCGAACTGTTGTAAGGTAGAAGACGGGGACGAGTAGGGTGTGCGAACGACGTGGGGTTGCTGGCTTGCCCGATGGATAAACGGCTGCAAGCCCCCAAAGAGTTCTCGAGAACTATGCGGGACCCACTAGATGTCATGTCTACTAGACCCATATTGTAGGCTTGACGGTATAGCTTCTGCCTGTTCGAACGCCATGCCGGCGCGTGGATGTAACTTCACTTAATTCCGTCAAACGTCGCGCCTCCCACGACCTTCGCCTCCCTCGCGCGGTCGCGCCCTTTGAGACTTCGACCGGCTATAAATGAGCATTTTTTTTGCCTTTTTTAGACAAGCAATTTTTTTTGCCTACTCCGCATGCATGATACTCCCAATGGTCCTTTTTACTCCCGTCAACCGTTTGCAAAGTGTTTGACCAAATTTATACTTTTTTTAACACCACCTTATATTAAATTAACCAGCCACACCAGTACACTCATTCGATACAATATTCACCACACAGAGCGGTACGTTATTTACAAGAATACCATCTAATCTATTGTCAAAGCTATACTTAGCGATTAAGTGTGCCACCTTATTGGCCAAACGGCTAATCTTTGACAATTGAAGATTGTTGATCAACTTCGAGATGGTCAATGCTTTCATCTTTAGGTCACGCATAACAGACCTGTCAACGCTTTGACAGGCATCAATGAAATCCCACGACCAAATTTATACTAAAAATATCAATATCTACAATACTCCTAAAACACTTAGGCGCGGTGCATTAACTTCTACCTCGTTTCTTGTTTCTTGACATATCAACCAATAGGAGATGTGGGTGTGCATGCTTTTAATGACTTGAGACTACCAAACACGACATGCAGTGGTTAGTTCATTGCATGCAATGCTATTAATTAGCAAAAAAACATTAAGATCTCTCGTTTTCCCCTCCTCCTTGGTCACAGTGCACAATCTAAGATGACTTGCTCACCTAGACAGAGGGAGTACTGATTATAATGAGTATAAGAACTACATTTTATAATGAGTGTAAAAATATTGATTTGACATTGTGAATGTTGACACATTGTGGAATAGTTTTTGAAGTCTGCAAAAGTACTCAACTAGTGTTGTCGTTCTCCACAAAAAAATGTGTTTACCAATGCATGCATGAACACTAGTTACTCTAACCCCCCTCTCTTCTTTAATTCTTTGCCACATCAGCATGTTTGCTATTCCTGTGTGCATGATACCAGCTAAGATACCACCATTATGGCCAGCCTTAATCATCGCATGCAATAATTTAGTGCACCTTGAAATATGAACATGTGTGGGGCATTTTTGTTTTTAATGACTTGAGGCTATACCTAGCCCGGCATGCAAGATGACTTATTATGCACTGTTCTCCATACCTGTAGGAAGACCGTTCGTCTCCAAATCTTTTCCTCTCCATGTGTGGAAACAATATGTCTGCCAAACTCTCCTTCTCCCTCTGGCGGTCCCACCACTCCACCCCATGTGAAAAAATCTGCATGCATGACTCTCCTCCCCCCACGCTCATCCAATCCGTTGTGACCAGCAATATTTCCACCCCTTCGCTCCCCCGTAATTTACTCAAACAAATATGACCACGTAGCTGTTACTTAACTACGCGTGCATTCGGTCACTGACATATGGGCCCAACAGGGGTCTGGCCCACATGTCAGTGATGCAACTGGACCGGCAGTTAAGTCAGTGCAGCTTAGTCCATATCTTACGTAGGTGTGCCATTGCTCGCTATAAATACTGCACCTCTCACGACATCGCTATCTCCTCCCTCTCATGTTCACATTCATCGCTATCTCCTCCCCCTCCCTCTCACGTCGACCACCATGGCATCGCCCCTCCCAAGCCCTAGGAGCCCCTCGCTGCACCACGCAGACGGTCACGCTTCATCGTTCCGTTCCTCGCCACCACTAGTCAAGGAGGACGAGTCGGTGTTCCGCTTCTCGCCGCTACGCGATGCGTCGCCGTTCCGTTCCTCGCCGCCACTAGTCGAGGAGGACGTGTCGGTGTTCCGCTCCTCGCCGCGACGCGACGCGTTGCCGTTCCGTTCCTTGCCGCTACTGGTCTAGAAGGACGCGTCGGCGTTCCGCTCCACGCTGCGACACGTCGAGGTGGACGCGTCGGCGTTCCCAATCTCGCCAGCACGTGCGCCAGAGGACGTGTCGGCTCCCCGCTACGAGGAGAACGCCGCGCCGCCCGCCGAGCCCCCCAGCCTTGAGGAGCTTTGGAAAGAAATGGATGTCGCCTTGTGGGAGGCTTTGCCTCCAGCAGAGCGCGCCAAAATAGAGGCGGAGAAGAAGGCCGAGGAAGAGAAGCGCACCGCGAAACAAGCTGCATGGGAGGCCTATGTCGCGTCCGAGAGAGTCAGGCAATTGGCTCTTTGGTAGAAGGCTCGTGCGAGGGCCGTGAGGGTGGCAGAGGACGCCTGTGCCGACGCCTTGAGTGCTGTCGGGCCCAAGCGCCTCATCTACGCTTGGCGGTACGTGGACCGGGTGCACGCTTCCAGCGAGGAGGAGTACCTGTTGGCGCCGGATGACCACACCAGTGAGATCGCGCTCGCCCACCAGCAAGCCGCCAATTAGCACCTCGCGAGTTGCGAGGCTGAGGAAGAGGAGTTGTGTCGGCGCGCTGGGAAACGGCCGCGCACCAGGGCACTCATGGCGCCCCGCAAGCGCTCCTATGAGCGTCGTGGCTTTTAGGAGGAGTATAATTTTTGTTTCGTAAGGCGATCTCATTAGTTTTGGGATGCAAATGATAAATCCCGAACGTTCAGGAATTTTTAGCGTCCTTAATTAAGTATGTAAAAGTGAAAGTTTGGAAACCTTGTGTATTCGTACGCATTTTGCAAGTACGTGCATATAGCACATACTTTACTATATACTATCGCACTACACGTCTCTCTCGATATATGCTTGCAGACTGTGCTAGTCCCTCCGTCCAGGTCAATAAGTCATCTTTGGTTGTGCACCGTGACCAAGAAGGAGAGAAGACTTATACACCTAGACGGAGGGAGTACTACTATTACTTATGTACGTGCAAATGCACGTTTTAACATTACGATGATGTTTTTGTAAAAGTAGAAAAACAGCACTAGTCAAGCTTGTGAAATGATTCAATGCAAAACAAATGCAAAAATGCTCGTTTGGTTGTTTACTTTTAGCTTCCTTCTCTGTGGTTATTTCTCTGTCGTACTTTGTACGGTGTATCTCATTGGTTGGAAAGGCATGCAAATTCCCAAACCGCTTCCTACACCCTGTATCTCACTAGTTGCCGGCGTTGACGTTTTCGCCCATGTCAAGGATGAGGTTGCCGAGATCAGGGAAGAAGTCGTCATTCACGAAGTCGTCGCTGCCAGCAGTCGCGCGAGTGCGCTCCCCAAAAACACGATCGCCCCTCTCCCGTACAGGATCACGAGAAGCGGGGTTCCGGAGGCCTGCTGTCCTTCTCTCGATGCACACCGAAAGGAGGGATGGAGAAGACTTGCTTGGCGGCGCAATGATCTGGAACGGTGGTGAGAAACTATATAGTGCGGGCCGGGTAGGTCGTGGGGGTATAGCTCCGTCCTCGGCTCGGCTCAATCCCACAACCCGCGGCGCGTCATGACGAGGCACGGCGTGGCGAGGCGAGCGAGGAGGAGGAGCGCGCGTGTAGGTGTCCTCTTCTCATGCTCATACAAGTGGTAGAAGAGCTCACCTTATAAAGGTCTACTAGCAAAATTCCAACATCGACCAGGCCGTCCATGAAACGGGAGTGGCTGTAGGGGACGTTGCGCCAGTTGAATATATGAGCAAGTTACTACGAGATTTAATCTGAATAAGCACAAAATAAATCATGACGGCTATAACAGAGATGAAACTAATCATGTGGACTAGCATAGTAGTAGGATACAGAGTAGAAACATGAATTCTACCACGATTTCGAATAGGAAGGACAGAAACACATACGGTGCAATGGGAGCAGCACCGTTGGCGTTGAGGTTGTCGCCCATCTCCAAACACCACATAGACACGGTCTTTGAGCACGGTTCATAGTCGTTCCACGCTCAGGCATTGAAGTTTGTAACTATTTTAGATTAGAATATACTACTCCTCCGGTGCTAGTAGTAGAGCAGAGTCCTACTCTACTACTCTACTCAAGCAAGTTAGGGCATAGTATTGTAGGGGAGTACCAGTATTGTGATCACTCAAGCAAGTTGTCTGGCATCGACATGACCCTACGCTGTTGGTATGTGTCTCGTAAGTCAAGCGGCGTGCTGTAGTCATCATCACCTGTCCACTTCCCGCAACACATATTCGCTTCTCCATCTTTGTCCGCACATAATCTCGTCCAATCTTCCATCCCCGCTAAGGCGCCTCCCCCCTCGTCTGAAACCCAAGCACTAACAATGGCAGAACCGAGCAGCGTCCGCCGAAAGAGTGGCTGGAATTCGCTCCCCACAGAGGTAATCAAGCTCATTGTTTCGCGTGTGGACAATCTCAGTACCATGCCGCTTGTCGTGTGCTCGTCGGGGCTGTACCCTTTACTCAAAGCCCTCAGGCCGGAGCTTTTTAAGCCAGCTCCTTGCTTGCTGATGACGCCTGATCTTGAGAAACGGCGTGTCACGCAGCATAACGATCATAGGGTGGCAAGCATCAACCCCCTTGACTGCGGTCCGATCCCCGTCAGCCTCAACTACATTAACGGTATGTACTGGGTAGGCATGAACACGTCCTGGATGGTGCTCGTCGACGGTCGCGGCAGCTGGATGCTCGTGGAGGTCTACACCCGGCGATTGATCCCCCTTCCTTTGATTAACACTGCACTGCTTCGGCACCGCGGTCCGGAATACTCGAAATCTTACAGTAGCCAACATGGCACCAAGTTTGATTTGCTCAAGGTTGTAATCTGCCAAGTGCCCACAAGATCTGCGAATTATAAAGACTTCAGGCTAATTGCGTTCTTCAACCGCGGCCTCACCTATCTGACAGGTCACTGCGGTAAGTGGATAAATCTGCACGTCCATCGCAGGATCATACATCCTCCATGGTTCTCTGATGCCATTGAACACAAGGGCTTCATTTACGCTGTCGACTCCTTCTATGGCTGGACGTATTGCTGGCCTACTCCACTCATCGCTACGAACGGCTGTTACAGCAGTATGTTACTTTCCTATGATATCATGGTGGCTTTCTTATATTACTGTCAACATTTGCTGAAAAAAATATTCATGCTCATAACATGCTGTTCTTAAGATTGACTAAACCAAGAGCCCTTTTTTATTTGACTCCAACTTGATATGATGTTGTAGGTCACCTAGTGTCCCTACCCTTCCTAATCCCAGAACCTTTCAAAGAAAAGCGGCATGGCAGTTGCAGGTGGTTCCTGGCTCGATCAGACAACGGCGAAAGATTGATGATCGTTCGCACGTATCGGACATGTTGTTTCGCGGAATACAATCACAGTCACTGCAAGGTCTTTGAGCAGGATCCCAGCTTCTCTAGGCCTTCAGGAATTTTTGACTGGAGGCTGGTAAGTAGCCTTGATACACACTCTCTGTTTGTCGGACTGAATTATCCGATTAACCAGGAGATAACCAACGGCAAGGATCATGATGGCAGCGCAGTTTCGTTCATCAGGCAAAATTGTGTGTACACAGCGTCCCATGCGTCTCTGCATGCACCATACCCTGATATGTGCCGCCACGCTCTGCAGCCCAAAGTAGGAGAGAGGGTCGCAAGTATCGGACTTCAACCTGCTGACTGGAGTTTCCCCCGTCAGGCACCCATCTGGTTCAAGCTGTCAGCCAATCTCCACAGCTTAATAAATAGTAACGTCTAAATAAGCCAGTTAGTTAGATGCATACACTTGGTGTAGTAGGATCTTTATTTAGTTTGATGCATACACTTGTTCCTTTTTGGTAGCCTTTTTGTAATGATGGCTGATGTTTGGTTTGGAAGAGAGAGTTGTGTCTTCACTCTTCTGGCCTGCTTACTGTTTCTGTTGCACCCCCAGCCCTGGTTGCTGTTGCTGCTGTTTTCAATGTACAATCAGAAGTATATATCATCTGTTGGTTGAATAAATGTGTTGTTAGAATGACAAACACAATGTTTTGGAAGTCGTTGCACGGTTCGATCCTTTAGTGCCCCGTATCATACATAGCGCATACTATTTATCGTACGAAACACTTTTTTTTGAAACTCGGAATACATTTTCCACTTGTTGATAACATGCAGCCCACTGATGAAGGCCCAATAGAGAAGCCCATAATTAACTGGAAGGGAGGCTCTCACATGAATCCGGCCCAGGTACATGCTCATGGTCCCCTAAACATAAATAAGTAAATAAATAAATAAAGCTAAATGCTCATGCACCAGTTCTTTGGGAAAATAGGTAGCCCAGTATTTCTTTTTGAAGAATACCCAAGCTAGGCCTATTTGTTTTCTCCGAATTACTGGGCTACAAATCTTTCAAGACGAGGAGGGATGCATTCCGGCCTGGCTTAAGAGTATGGTCAATGTCTGTTAAAAGTAATATCAAAAGGGGTTGAAAATTCCAAAAAAATTATAGCAAATGGGATATAAGTTTCTTTTTTTGTTTTTGTTCTTCACTGATATCTTATACGGATTTCATTGGATTTAACATGACATAGTACTAATTTATTTTTAAATTTGTTTTAGTATGGCTATTAATTTTTGGATTAAGAATATTACGTTCCCCGGCAAAAATTTGCGAATTTTCAAAATTTCCCACATATTTAGTTAATTTTTTGACCCTGGTACTGACCAGAAAATGGCCAGCAATTCTAAAAATGGAAAACGGGCTGCAATAAATTCCATATGAATTAGAAAATGAGTAAAAATTATAAAAAATAATAGCAAATGGGTTGTTAACGCCACAGATTTCGAGGCTGACTTGTTTACGCAAGGCTTTGTCAGTGAACACACGATTCTAGCAGCAGTTAGTGTTGGATGTCCATCCAATAGCCGACGTGCTTCTTCAATCTCTGATCTTCCTGCTCCAGCCGCCTAAACTAGCGCCAGCGGGACTGCCTGCTCCCTCCTCTTGTGGCCCGATGTGATGCCGTGCAGGCTTCCCCGACCCACCCTACTCCCTCCGCTGGCCTGGCCGCACGTAATCAACTGCCTCCTTATTACGTGAAAAAAAATGATTCCTCCCACTGACATCTGGGGCGCACTAGTTGGGAGGCTGACCTGTGGGCCTACTAAGTTGACACGTATGCAGGGCTTGTCAACTTAGTCAACAAACGATTCTAGCAGCAGTAACCGTTGGATTTGAATTGAACGGTCCTGCTGCTTCTTCAATCGATGCTCTTCTTGCACCAGCCGCCCAAACCAGCGCCGGGGAGACCGCCTGCTCCTGCCTCCAGTGGCCGGCTGTGCTGCCGGTGAGGCCTCATCGCCCCCCTACTACTCCCACCGCTAGCCAGGCCCTGCGGCGACGGCAGCCTCACACCGCAGCCGAACCAGTGAACCCTCGTACTCCTCTCCGCGTGGGCATCCACTGCCGCGTCTTCCCCGGCTCCGTGTCGTCCCCTTCCTAGGCCTCGCTGTTGTCCATCGCCTTGGTGCTCTCGGCGCGGCGTGGTCAACGTGATCAACGACATTCCATCAGAAGAGTACTGTATGTGGAGAGGCTGACAGCTGGATCCATGGCCACAGCCCAGTTTTTTTGTGATTTGCCAAGTAAGTCGCTTTGTCAGGCCTGTTGGCCTGCAAATCTTTTAATACGAGGAGATCTTTCATTCGGCTGGCCGAGAAAATGGTCCATCAGTAATGAGGAATGGGCTGTACATTTTTAAAACACATCAAACCGGCAATTAGTTTCAAATATCTTTTTTCATTTCAAGATTTGAAATTACATTAATTTTATGCGTGGAGAATTTGTTGGATTTTATATTGATATACATTTATTTTTAAAATCAGTTTGAATGTGAGTCAAAATTTCGAGATTAAAAAAAGTTCGGACCGCACCAAAATATGCAAAATTCCGTATAATTTTTTAACCGTGGCCACAATGTGGGTTGTAATGCTAACAAAAAGAATATGGGCGCCAAGAAAACCTTAATAATTAGCAAATGGGTTGTAAATTATTAGAAATAATGGCAGATGGGCTGTATGCTGTTTTCCACAGATTTGAGGCTCTCCAAAAAAAAGGTTGACCCACAAGCAGTGACTGTTGGATGGCCATCCAACGGCCATCGTGCTTCTTCAATCTCTGCTCTTCCTGCTCCAGCCGCTTAAACTGGCGCCGGCGGGACTTCCTGCTCCCTCCTCCCCGCGGCCGGCTCCGCTGCCGTGCAGGCCTCACTGCCCCACCGTACTCCCATCGCTCGCCTAGCCATCCCTCTACTCACCCACACCTGCTGTTATTCTCCAGCGACGGAAGACGAACTAGTAAACCCTCGTACAGTCGTACTCCCCTCTGCGTGGGAGACAACTGCCGAGTCTTCCCTGCCTCCGTATCGTTCCCTTCCTAGGCCTCGCCGCCGTCCACCGCCCTGGTGCTCTCGGCGTGGCCTAGTCAACGTGGTCAACGACCGACATGCATCTGAAGTGGACTTCACGTGGAGAGGCCGACAGCTGGGTCCACGACCGCATGCAAGGAAATGCCTCCTTATTATGCGTAAAATAATGATTCCTCCACCTGACATCAGGGACCCATCGAAACAGCCTCTGTATTTCGCGAAAAAAACGTTACCGCCGCTGACAGCTTGGACCCACCAGCTATATCTTCGCATGCAAGGAAGTGCCTCCTTATTATGCACACAAAAATGAATACTCCCCATGTTAGCTGGGACCCAGTATAGTGGCAGGCTGACTTGTGGGCCTACTAAGTTAACGGGGATGGAGGGCTTTGTCAACTTAGTCAATATGCACGATTCTAGCTCCAATGACCGTACGATGTCCATCCAACGGCCGTAGTGCTTCTTCAACCTCTGGTCTTCTTGCTCCAGCCGCCCAAACCAGCACCGGTCGTGCCTCGTGCTCCTACCTCCCATGGCCGGCTGCGATGCAGCGGAGGCGTCACCGCCCCCTACTACTCCCACCGCTGGACAGGCCATCCCTCTACTCACCCACACCCCCTGTTATTCTGCGGTGACGGCAGCCTCACACCGCAGTGAACTAGTGAACCCTCGTACTCCTCTACGCGTGGGCATCCACTGCCGCGTCTTCCCCAGCTCCGCCTCGTCCCCTTCCTAGGCCTCGCCGTCGTCCACCGCCCTGGTGCTCTCGGCGCGGCTTGGTCAACGTGGTCAAGGAACAGCTTCCATCGGACGTGGACTATACGTGGAGAGGCTGACAGCTTGGTCCACGGTCGCAGCAAGGAAGTGCCTCCTTATTACATGCAAAATAATTATTCCTCCACCTGACAGCGGGACCCATCGGACGGGCCACCGTATTTCGCCCCCTGACTGCTCGGCCCCACCAGCTACATCTTCACACACAAGGAAGTGCCTGACAGTCGGGACCCACCTGGTCGAAGCGTACGTGGCGTTGTCATTCTAGTCGCGAACGTGTACATACATATATACTGGTCGATGTAGAGGCACGCACGTGTCGTAGTAGAGGCGGCCAGGGTGCAAGAAAGAAAATACGGCCACTTATGTGTACATACGGGCGGGGTCTCTAACGCCTACTCGCGCATACGTATGGCCGGGGCTCGTGTACATGGCTGGGTCGGAACGAAGAAACAACATCGTCGTCATGTTCATGGGGAGGCAATGGAATGCGTCGTGTTCATGGGGAGGCAACGGAATGCGTCGTGTTCATCGGGAGGGCTTGTACGGAACATGCGATGGAAACGAGGCCTGGCGTACCGCAGAACAGAGGAAACGGCCTTGTGTTCGACCGGCCACGTTCTAAACAGGATGCTGTTCATCAGGAGGGGTGTGGCGTACTGCAAAACGGAGGAAACAGACCTCCTATGGTCGAAACGGGGGTCCTGTTGATCGGGAGGGGTGTGGCGTACCGCAAAATGGAGGAAACGGACTTGTGTTGGAGCGCTACGGTCGAAACGGGGGTCCTGTTCATTGGCGGGGGTGTGGCGTACCGCAAAACAGGACTCCACGGGATACTGTTCATCTCCACCGTCGACCCCCTCCAGCCTCCACGAGCTACTATTCATCCACCGTCGACCTCCTCCAGCCTCCACCTGTGACTGTTCATCCACGGGCTCCTGTTCATCAAACCTCCACCGCGCGCTACTCCACCGGCTACTGTTCAACCATCCCTCTCCATGGGCTCCTATTCAACCACCCCTCCATGGGCTACTGTTCATCCTACCCTCCACCGTCTACTGTTCATCCTGCCCTCCATGGGGTGGTCCTGTTCATCCAGCCCTCCACGGGGTCCTGTTCATCCTGCCCCAACCGGCTCGATCAATCGGGGTCCTGTTCATCCAGAGGCAACACCACGGGGTCCTGTTCATCAACCCCCACCGGGAACTGTTCATCCAAACCCCCCGCAACACTCACTGTTCATCCAGAGGTAGCATCGATCGGCTTCGGTTAGCAGCAGTAGCGAAGGAATCGCTCAATCGGGTTCAGTTAACAGCCATCGATCGATCGCTCGGGTTCAGCAACGCGTAGCCTGCAGTGCAATCACTCGGGTTCAGTTAGAGCCCAACGCCTCGCTCGGGTTCAGTTAGAGCCAACGCCTCGCACACACGCGCGTATGTGTACGAGAGAAACGGGCATCGCTCGGCCCCCGACCTCCCACCGTAACCGGGAACTCCCCAAAATTTTCCTCGCCCTCGCTTCTACCGCGTTTTTTCCATCATGGACGGCCCAAAGAATGTCATGCAGCTGCGTCTCCGGCCCGCCTAGGACGAACAACCCATTTTCTGTCATGATTTTTTTTCATAGAAGTAGGAGCCCACCACATCTATGATGATACCGGGGTTTTTCACAATTATCGTCACAAAAGTGTCATATGTATGACAGAATTTTTTTTCGTTCGGCCCAAAATGTCACGGATGTGTCTTTTTTTTGTAGTGAGGGGAGGAGGCCGTCGGCCCTAGGGGCGCGCCATGGGGGGGGGAACCGACTAGGACTCCTAGTCCAAGTTGCCTGATACGTCTCCGTCGTATCTATAATTTTTGATTGCTCCATGCCAATATTCTACAAGTTTCATATACTTTTGACAACTTTTTATACTATTTTTGGGACTAACATATTGATCCAGTGCCCAGTGCCATTTCCTGTTTGTTGCATGTTTTTTGTTTCGTAGTAAATCCATATCAAACGGATTCCAAACGGGATAAAAACTGACGGAGATTTTTTTGGGAATATATGTGATTTTTGGGAAGAAAAACCAACGCGAGACGATGCCCGAGGAGGCCACGAGGCAGGGGGCACGCACCAGGGGGGCAGGCGCACCCTGGGCCCTTGTGGCCACCCCGTAAGGCGGTTGATGCCCTTCTTTCGCCGCAAGAAAGCTAATATCCAGATAGAGTCGTGTTAAAATTTCAGCCCAATCGGAGTTAAGGATCTCCGGGAATATAAGAAATGGTGAAAGGGCAGAATCTGAGAACGCGAAATAGAGAGAGACAGAGAGACATATCCAATCTCGGAGGGGCTCTCGTCCCTCCCATGCCATGGTGGCCAAGGACCAGAGGGAAAACCCTTCTCCCATCTAGGGAGGAGGTCAAGGAAGAAGAAGAATAGGAAGGGGCCCCCTCTCCCCTTCTCTTCCGGTGGCGCCAGAACGCTGCCGTGGCCATCATCATCATCATCACCGCAATCTTCACCAACAAGTTCACCGCCATCATCACCAACTCTTCCCCCTCTATGCAGTGGTGTAACCCCTCTTTTACCCACTGTAATCTCTACTTAAACATGGTGCTCAATGCTATATATTATTTTCCAATGATGTATGGCTATCCTATGATGTTTGAGTAGATCCGTTTTGTCCTATGGGTTATTTGATGATCGTGATTGGTTTGAGTTGCATGTTTTATTATTAGTGTTTTCCTATGGTGCTCTCCGTGTCGCGCAAGCATGCACTACTAGGGAAAAGCCTATACATAGAATCTTACCAGCAGCGCGCTTTAAAATCAGGCGCTGCTGCTAAGTAGCAGTAGCGCGGGCTATAGAAACTCGCGTGAGGGATTCCCGATGTAGGGTTTGCAATATGTTCATGATTTGCTTATGGTAGGTGGCGTGAGTGACAGAAGCACAGACCCGAGTAAGTAGGTTGTTTGTGTATGCGATAAAGAGGACTTGATACTTTAATGCTATGGTTGGGTTTTACCTTAACGATCTTTAGTAGTTGCGGATGCTTGCTAGAGTTCCAATCATAAGTGAATATGATCCAAGTAGATAAAGTATGTTAGCTTATGCCTCTCCCTCATATAAAATTGCAATAATGATTACCGGTCTAGTTATCGATTGCCTAGGGACAAATAACTTTCTCATAACAAAAAACTCTTTACTAAAACTAACTTAGTTGTTTCTCTACCTAAACAGCCCCTACTTTTATTTACGTAATCTTTATTATCTTGCAAACTATCCAACAACACCTACAAAGTACTTCTCGTTTCATACTTGTTCTAGGTAAAGAGAACATCAAGCGTGCGTAGAGTTGTATTGGTGGTCGATAGAACTTGAGGGAATATTTGTTCTACCTTTAGCTCCTTGTTGGGTTCGACACTCTAACTTATCGAAAACTATTGCGATCCCCTATACTTTTGGGTTATCAAGACCTTTTTTCCGCGCCGTTGCCGGGGAGCAATAGCATGGGGTGAATATTCTCGTGTGTGCTTGTTTGCTTTATCACTAAGTAATTTTCATTTGCTATTCTTAGTTGTTCTTTATCTTTAGTTATGGATATGGAACACGAAATACCAAAACATTAGGTGTACTTGCTGCTCATGGAGATGAGGAACCTCCTAAAACCCTCGATGCTCGTTATGTGACAGATATTATGTACTACTTTGATAATCCAGAGAAACCCCCATTCAATTTGGTAATGGGAGACACGTTGACGTGAATACTTTAGGGATTATCGCTTGACTCAAAAAGGGAAACTATTATGGGATCAAATTTGTATGTTGAATTGGTATGCTAGGCAACTATGCTTGAGATATGATTATACTTGTTACTCTAGGACGAAGGCTCCACACCTTCCCTTTTTATGCAAATTTAATGATAATGAAACTTTGGCTTCTTATGCTATAGGTATATATGACTATTATGATGTGGAACAAATAGAAGAATTTGTTTCTTTTATGGGTGCTTATGAAATTGAATCTATGTTCAAAGAATATGAAAATCTTTATGATGCTGTCTACAGACCTAAAAATTTAGCTATCCTTAAATATTGTTATAAGAATTATGAATACAATTCCTATATTGATGCGTTTATTGAGAAAGTCTCCATTGTCCCAGAAGAGACAAATATTTTGCAGGAATCTATGGAAGAAGAAATTGATGAAACTGTGAGCTCATTGGATGAAAAAGATGAGGAGTAGAGCGAAGAACAAAAGGATGAAGAGCGGATTGATCACCCGTGCCCACCTTCTAATGATAGTAACTCTTCAACTCATACATTGTTTAATTTCCCTTCGTGCTTACCGAAGGATGAATGCTATGATAATTGCTATGATCCCGTTGATTCTTTTGAAATATCCCTTTTTGATGATGCTTGTTATGCTTGTGGCCAAGATGACAATATGAATTATGCTTATGGAGATGAAATTGCTATAGTTCCTTATGTTAAACATGAAATTGTTGCTATTGCACCCACACATGATAGTCCTATTATCTTTTTGAATTCTCCAAACTACACTATATCGGAGAAGTTTGTGCTTATTAAGGATATATTGATGGGTTGCCTTGTACTACTACACATGATTATTTTGATAGATATAATATGCATGTGCTTGCTGCTCCTACTTGCAATTATTATGAGAGAGGAACTACATCTCCGCCCCTCTATGTTTCCAATACGACAAAATTGCAAGAAACTGTTTATACTATGCATTGGCCTTTACTATGTGCGCATGAATTGTTCTTTTATGACATGCCGATGCATAGGAAGAGAGTTAGACTTCATTGTTACATGATATATGTTACTTTGTGCTCACTACTAAATTACAAATCATTGTTAATTAAAATTGGCTTTGATATACCTTGGGATCCGGGTGGATTCACTACTTGAGCACTATATGCCTAGCTTAATGGCTTTAAAGAAAGCGCTGCCAGGGTGACAACCCGGAAGTTTTATAGAGTCATTTATTTCTGTTGAGTGCTTTTATATAGTTTAAAAACAACAAAAATAAAGAAGGGAATCCAAAACCTTTTCAAAAAGGAAAGTGAAAGTGCGAGAGACAAGCATTGTTGAAGTGGGAGCTAGCCTTGAACTTTCTTCATGCTCACGGAAACTTTGTGAATCTTGATTACAGAAACTTTTCAACAAAAATAATTATCCCCTTGTACAATTCCATTGTATTATAAAAATAATGTGCCAAGGTTTGCCTTTAGGATGTTTACTTTGCTTGTTAGTTTGTACGGTGCAGGACATAAACTTCGGCTGTAGTGCGCAATTTTACATTTTTTTACTGGAACGTCAAATGGTTCTGATTCTTTTTTCACTATCTTTCTATACAGATTCTTTATTTTTACTAATTTTGGCAGAATTTTTCAAGTATTAGAAGTATGGTGAATGTTCAGATTATTAAAGACTGTTCTGTTTTAGACAGATCCCATTTTTGATGCATAGTTTGCTTGTTTTGATGAAACTATCGATTTATATTAGTGGATTAAGCCATGAAAAAGTTATATTACAGTAGACACAATGCAAAAACAAAATATGAATTGGTTTACAACAGTACTTAGAGTAGTGATTTGCTTTATTATACTAACGGATCTTACTGAGTTTTCTGTTGAAGTTTTGGGTGGATGAAGTGTTCGATGATCGATAAGGTCTCGATGTGAGAAGAAGAAAGAGAGGCAAGAGCTCAAGCTTGGGGATTACCGAGGCACCCCAAGTAAATATTCAAGGATACTCAAGTGTCTAATCTTGGGGATGCCCCGGAAGGCATCCCCTCTTTCTTCAACAAGTATCAGTATGTTTTCGGATTCGTTTCATTCATGTGATATGTGCAGATCTTGGATCGTCTTTTGCATTTAGTTTTCACTTTTCTTTGTATGCACCATGCTGGTATGAGATAGTACTTGGTTGATTTATAGAATGCTCTATGCACTTCACTTATATCTTTTGAGTATGGATTTATAGAATGCTTCGTGTGCTTCGCTTATATCATTTGATGTTTGGATTGCCTGTTTGTCTTTACATAGAAAACCGCCATTTGTAGAATGCTCTTTTGCTTCACTTATATTTGTTAGAGCGTGGGCATATATTTTGTAGAAAGAATTAAACTCTCTTGTTTCGCTTATATCTATTTAGAGAGATGACAGGAATTGGTCATTCACTTGGTTAGTCATAAAATCCTACATAAAACTTGTAAATCACTGAATATGATATGTTTGATTCCTTGCAATAGTTTTGCGATATAAAGATGGTGATATTAGAGGCATGCTAGTGGGTAGTTGTGGATTAGTAGAAATACTTGTGTTGAGGTTTGTGATTCCCGTAGCATGCACGTATGGTGAACCGTTATGTGATGAAGTCGAAGCATGATTTATTTATTGATTCTCTTCCTTATGAGTGGCGGTCGGGGACGAGTGATGGTCTTTTCCTACCAATCTATCCCCCTAGGAGCATGTGCATAGTACTTTCTTTCGATAGCTAATAGACTTTTGCAATAAGTATGTGAGTTCTTTATGACTAATGTTGAGTCCATGGATTATACGCACTCTCACCCTTCCATCATTGCTAGCCTCTCTAGTACCGCGCAACTTTCACCGGTACCATAAACCCACCATATACCTTCCTCAAAACAGCCACCATATCTACCTATCATGGCATTTCCATAGCCATTCCGAGATATATTGCCATGCAACTTCCATCATCATCATATACATGACTTAGGCATCATTGTCATATTGCTTTGCATGATCGTAAGATAGCTAGCATGATGTTTTCATGGCTTGTCCGTTTTTTGATATCATTGCTACACTAGATCATTGCACATCCTAGTACACCGCCAGAGGCATTCATATAGAGTCATATCTTTGTTCTAGTATCGAGTTGTAATATTGATTTGTAAGTAAATAAAAGTGTGATGATCATCATCATTAGAGCATTGCCCCAGTGAGGAAAGGATGATGGAAACTATGATTCCCCCACAAGTCGGGATGAGACTCCGGACTTTAAAAATAAATAAAAGAGGCCAAACAAGCCCAAATAAAAAAAGGCCAAAGAAGCTCACCAAAAAATAAAAAAAATGAGAGAAAGAGAGAGAAGGGGAAATGTTACTATCCTTTTACCACACTTGTGCTTCAGAGTAGCACCATGTTCTTCATATAGAGAGACTGTTGAGTTATCACTTTCATATACTAGTGGGAATTTTCATTATAGAACTTGTCTTGTATATTCCGATGATGGGCTTCCTCAAACGCCCGAGGTCTTCATGAGCAAGCAAGTTGGATGCACACCCACTTAGTTTCCAGTTTGAGCTTTCATACACTTATAGCTCGTAGTACATCCATTGCATGGCAATCCCTACTCACTCACATTGATATCTATTGATGGTCATCTCCATAGCCCGTTGATACACCTAGTTAATGTGAGACTATCTTCTCCTTTTTGTCTTCTCCGCAACCACCATTCTATTCCACCTATAGTGATATGTCCATGGCTCACGCTCATGTATTGCGTGAAAGTTGAAAAGGTTTGAGAACATCAAAAGTATGAAAAAATTGCTTGGCTTGTCATCGGGGTTGTGCATGATTTGAATATTTTGTGTGGTGAAGATGGAGCATAGACAGACTATATGATTTTTTAGGGATAACTTTCTTTGGCCATGTTATTTTGAAAAGACATGATTGCTTTATTAGTATGCTTGCAGTATTATTGTTTTTATGTCAAATGATAAACTATTGCTTTGAATCACACGTGTCTTAATATTCATGCCATGATTAGATATGTGATCAATATTATGTTAGGTAGCATTCCACATCAAAAATTATCTTTTTTATCATTTACCTTCTCGAGGACGAGCAGGAATTAAGCTTGGGGACGCTGATACATCTCCGTCGTATCTATAATTTTTGACTGTTCCATGCCAATATTCTACAACTTTCATATACTTTTCGCAAATTTTATACTATTTTTGGAACTAACATGTTGATCCAGTGCCTAGTGCCAGTTCCTGTTTGCTGCATGTTTTTTGTTTGGCAGTAAATCCATATCAAACGGAGTCCAAACGGGATAAAAACTAACAAAGATTTTTTTGGAATATATGTGATTTTTGGGAAGAAAAACCAACGCGAGACGATGCCCAAGGGGGGCACGAGGCAGGGGGCGCGCCCCAAGGGGGCAGGCGGGCCCCGGGCCCTCGTGGCCACCCCGTAAGGCGGTTGATGCCCTTCTTTCGCTGCAAGAAAGCTAATATCCGGATAGAGATCATGTTAAAATTTCAGCCCAATCCGAGTTACGGATCTCCGAGAATATAAGAAACGGTGAAAGGGCAGAATCTGAGAACGCGAAACAGAGAGAGACAGAGAGACAGATCCAATCTTGGAGGGGCTCTCGCCCCTCCCATGCCATGGAGGCCAAGGACTAGAGGGGAAACCCTTCTCCCATCTAGGGAGGAGGTCAAGGAAGAAGAAGAAGAGGAAGGGGCCCCCTCTCCCCTTCTCTTCCGGTGGCGCCGGAACGCTGCCGTGGCCCTCATCATCATCATCACCGCAATCTTCACCAACAAGTTCACCGCCATCATCACCAACTCTTCCCCCTCTATGCAGTGGTGTAACCCCTCTTTTACCCACTGTAATCTCTACTTAAACATGGTGCTCAATGCTATATATTATTTTCCAATGATGTATGGCTATCCTATGATGTTTGAGTAGATCCGTTTTGTCCTATGGGTTATTTGATGATCGTGATTGGTTTGAGTTGCATGTTTTATTATTAGTGTTTTCCTATGGTGCTCTCCGTGTCGCGCAAGCATGCACTACTAGGGAAAAGCCTATACATAGAATCTTACCAGCAGCGCGCTTTAAAATCAGGCGCTGCTGCTAAGTAGCAGTAGCGCGGGCTATAGAAACTCGCTGCTGAAACAAGTTTATCAGTAGCGCGTGCACTCCAAGAAGCGGTACTGCTAAAATTCCCACGATGCCGCCGCGAGGCCAGTTATAGCAGTAGCTCATTAAACTAAACAGCACTACTGCTACGTCACGTAGCAGTAGCGCATTCAGGCAATAATCGCTACTGCTAAATTAACTACAAACATTTAGTCCCACCTCGCTCCGTGAAGAGAGTTTTACCCACCTTAAATATGTTTCTTATACAAGTTTCACAAGCACTTGGTCTTCATTGAAATCTATGTGTAGGATCTATGGCCGCAATAGGAATCCTCGCCAGTTCTTAAACCAACCGGCGAGGATTCCTATTGACAAATCAGATTGTACACAAAAAGACCATTGATGATCAATGTATTTTTTATGTCTATGTCTATTTTTACATACTAACACATAGCAGTAGCGCGTTCACGCCGAAAGGCGCTACTGATAGGTCGTTTAGCAGTAGCACATTTCCCTATAGCGCGCTACTGCTATGCCATTCGATCTCCCCCCACTCACTAGCCTCATCCACATATCACACTCACACACACTCAATCAGTCTCCTCCTCACCCCCCGCGCCGCCGGTCATCCCCCGTCGCCCCTCCCCCGATATGTGCCGCTGTCGCCTCATCCTCCTCGCTGGACTCGGTACCGGCCTCCTCCTCCGTCCTCGCTCCACTCGCCGCTGGCCAGCCCCTCCTCGCTCCGCCTTCCTCTCCTCCCTCCACTCGCCGCCGGCTGGCCCCTCCTCGCTCCGCCTTCCTCCTCCGTCCTACTATCTTCTCCCTCCTCGAGTCGCCCCTCCTTGTCCATCCTCCCTGATATATTTCGATTTAGTAGGCTTTCATATGTAACATTTTGATTTAGTTGATATGATTCAGTTGATTTAGTAGGCTAGTTGATTTAGTTGATTTAGAACATTTTGATTTAGTTTATTTAGTAGGCTAGTTGATTTAGTTGATTTAGTGGGCTAGTTGATTTAGAACATTTTGATTTAGTTGATTTAGTATGCTAGTGGATTTAGTATGCTAGTTGATTTAGTTGATTTAGTATGCTCGATTTAGTTTTTTTTGTAATAAGTTATTTTTTGGCAAAATGTAGGTGCCAATTTAGTTAAATTTGCCACTTGTTTGTTTAAACAATTATCTTAGGCAATAGGGGCCAAATTAGGATTATAATTGTTCATAAAATTGTTTCTCGCGGAAGAACCAAAAATATCACATGTTACTGTTTTTCTTTCCTGTGAAGTGAATCGTTAATCCTTTGCTCATATTGCTTTAGGAAAATGGCGCCACCACCAGCACCACTATGTCGACTGTGCAAGTCAAGGTGCGCCAGCAGCCTTGTAACTGGCAAGCTATTCGGCATCCACTTCCATCCGAGTTTTCGTCATGCGGCGGTAAGAAATTAGATGAAATGTAACAACTATTTTATTTTTAGTGTTGGCATTACTGCATTGTGTCATTTTGCTTTTCTTACACAGATCGTCCCATGCAATGTGAGGTTGAAATTCAACAAGCTGACAGGAGACACTGTGACATCTGAGGCTCCTGGGGGCCGTACACTATGGAGGTCGAGAAAGGATGCAATATGTCACAGATTGGAGGAGATGGATGGGCCCGTTTCCTCGCTCGCATGCGTCTTACTGGTGGTGAGTTGATCAGATTCTCCTTCAGAGCAGAAAGACCTAAGCTGGTTGTCATTTATATCAACCTGGTGGAAGATGATGAAGATGACGAAGATGATGAAGATAATGAGGACCCACTCAATGAAGATGATGAGAACCCACTTCATGAAGACATCATAGCTCAAAGAATGAGGCTGAGCGAGGAGGAGGTGTGCAACCTATGGGACATAATTCCGCCACGTGATGACTTTGTCGGGGTGCCATTCGTGACCCGCCTGACAAGTACCATGGTCGATCGGCATGAAATGGTATGTTATACGTACTGCATGTAGTAATTTGATGATATATATATATATATATGTTTTATTGTTATACTTACAAATGCAAATTATCCGATTATATGCTTAGTGAATCCGATGATATGCTTAGTGTAGAGTCCAATGATATGCTTTGTGGAATCTAGTCGATGATATACTTTAGTGTAGAGTCTGATCACATGCTTATTAGTGTAGAATCCAAGGAACTATTATTAGTGTAGATAATCCATATATACTTATTAGTAGAATTCATGATTAATTAGTACAAATGCGTAGTACTATGTCTTTTGATAGTGTAGAAATCTAGACTTAATAGAAATATATTTGCAAGAGTATGTGTGAGGCTATTTATTAATTGATATGTTTTTCTTATTCGGAGATTGCCAAAGAACCTATCTGTGAGTTGTGGAATCGAGCCTGATGAAGAAGGCTCAGTTGGACTACGCCTTACCACAAGGGGCTCCGTCACCACCTGTACTTACCGCATGGACACAAATGGCCGCACACACTTGAACTCGGTTGGGTGGAAGAGATTCCTCGTTGGCAAGAATCTTCGTGTTGGACAGGCCATCCTAATTACTATCAGGAACACCCACCACCCAGGCTTGAGGATGATGATCGTCGTCGATATCATCTAGAACTACATATGTGTGTGTGGCTATATCATCTAGAACTACATATGATGATCGTCGTCGATACCATGTAGAACTACATATGATGATCGTCGTCGATATCATCTAGAACTAAATATGATAATTGTCGTCGACGTCACCTTGTACTGCTTGAGGATGCATGTTGAGTATATATGAAATTGTTATCTAGTACTCCGTCGGTTTGAAATTACTCGTCATGGTTTGAGTTCAAATTTGAACTAAAACCACGACGAGTAATTTCGAACCGAGGGAGTACCACCTAGTCTATCTATCTATCTATATCTATATCTATCTATCTATATCTATATCTATACCTATACTAATTATAGACTTCCTAGAAATTCCACTGTTAATTAGAAATTACGAGCCGTAGATCTGAGATGGGTCCAAATTATTACGGTGTAGATTAACTTTCGTAAAAAAACGACAAACCTTTCAGCCAGATTAGTACGTCCAAAAATAAATACGCTACAAAGCCCAACATCTTTGAAGCCCAAGGAGATGCCCAAAATTCTCACGCACACAGTCTCTCTCAATCTCTCAATCTCTCACGTCTCTCTTTCTATCTCAGGTCTTTCTTTGCCTGAAAAAAAATATCTCATGTCTCTCTTCCTCCCCACATGAAAAACAGATCAGGCCGTCGCTCCCATAGGTCTCCATCGGACGGTGCCCTTCCCAACCGCAGCAGCATGCAGCATCCCCAACTGCCTCTCTTCCTAATCCTCTTTCTATATGAGTCTTATCTTTGGGACATTTTTGCCTCCAGTCTTTCATCCACGTTGGAATCGATCTGAAAAAACTAGGTATGACTTACGACATGATCCAACCCACCCTCTACTACTGTTAGCTATGGTTCGATCTATTATCCACTATGCTTGTGATTCAGATTTTAACTTCTGGCCACACAGTGATCCAATATATATTCTCAGGACCGAATCTGTCCAATATGGTTGATGCATCGGAGGAGGTGTACCATGTACCACAACAGTTTGAAGCAGATTGTGCTGATCACTCCTGCGTCCCGTTAGCACGCAAGTAACTGGGTATCCTTGAATTTCCTGATTTGGATAATTTCTACTCCTAAAGTTTATCTCTAATACTCTGTCCAGAAGGTTGGTGCTAGCTCTGCAATTTTGAAAGGCTGATTTGTGGCAAGTGTGTGTACGTAAACTTGGATTTGTGGTGATTTTGTAAGGCTGATGATGATGGCGGATGATATAGGCTGATTTATTTCCATCCGCTATGAGGCACTTCTGCCTGGTCATTTCCTATGCCATCATCCCAGCTGCTTAGTGTGTACCTCTCAATGGCCCAGCCAGAACAACCATGACCACGTACCTGTTGGGGACAATCTCTCGGCGACTCCAATGTTCGATTACAATCTCTCTACTAGGTATACCTCAAGTACCATAGATCATGAAGTGTGGCATCGAGAACTCAGCACACTGCAGGAAAAGACCATGAAGATCAGCAAGGAAGTGGTAGGTGGTGTGCTTCAATCTCTTCTACGAGGTTTCTACTGTTGATTGATTTTTTCTATTATCTCATGTCATATCTGTGAGTGTTTTATTGCAGTTGCATGTATCATGAAGGTTGGTCAAGAAGGTGCGAGACTGCTGCTACTTAAAGGCCAGTGTGGCCTGCAACCACTAAGAAGACACCCACCATGCATGTTCCTTGCAAGCAGAAGCAGCATGACTTTGTCGTCAATAAGATAACAAGGATCAAATCGATCACCATCTACATGTGTTACTACTCTCAGCAGAGTGGAATAAATGTTTGTAAAGTAACCTTTTCTCTGGCCGGTTCAAATCATCCCTCCTACGTTTAGTCGTTTACCTGTTGGACATGCTCACCATGTGTTTGAGATAATGTTTAGAGAAATTGCTACACCTGTGTTATTTTCTATTCAGAAGATTCCCGTGATTTATACTTTTACAAGGAAAACATTATATATAAGCATCGGATATATCCTTTGAATCAATGCACGAGGTCCTGAATTTAATTTAGGATACGGTGAAATACATGGTATATTATCCAACAGTAGGTATTGTTGCGCCGATCGATATCTTTTCTATACATACATGCTATATGTTATGCAGATTTTACCGCTGGAAGTAAATTATTGTATAGATTCTGTATACTAATTAAGTACCAGTACCTTTTGTGTTGCATGCAGATTAAAAAATTTGTGTACTGGCCATTGTTTTCTTATAGACCCTCATCTATCATATTTTCTGCTACAAATTTGGTGCAGGTAAGTCCATAGTTCTGTGGATACCACATCGGCATGTCCAGAATTATTAATTTGTATTCTTTCAGCACCCACATGGTCTAGAAAGACATGTTTACATTTTAGTTCTATTTCTTTCCAACTTACATGAATGAATTGGGACATTGGCATTGAAGGAACGGTCAAGAGAGAACAGCAGAAAGATCAGTTCATTTTCTCCTATTATACATGGATATGATACCTTCTCACGTTCTACTCCTAAATAGTTCGTGGTTTGGTCCCCTTTTCATAGTTCCTAGTTTCGTTCTTCTCTTCATCATCTATCTCTTACCAAGTTCTAGGCGTGAACCTATGAAATTATGATATCTAACATGTATTATTGCTTTGCTACCTAGATTGTTCTGACTGTGCCTTGGCCTTGACTTAGATGAAAAAGAGTCAGTTCTTTGGTGTCGTGCCTAGCTACAGTTGGTTGTTTTGTAAGTTGCAAGGTATCTCATAAGGCACATGAACAGATATTCATGATATTAATTTGGATCTCCATGTCGTGGGGTAGAAAGGACAGAAAGGAGCAGCAGGATAGCCGGTCCAATATTGAGCAGATACTGTCTTCGGGATCACTACCTCGGTGCAAGCATCCTCTTCCCCATGCCTCCTGATTTGGTCATGGTGGTTAAGAGGTATAATACTATAATCATGCCCAATTGGATAAGAATCCTATGTTTCATGCAATTTCTTTGAGTTGATTTCCTCTGCAGAAGAATTTACGTGCAGGCTGTCCTCGCTAGGAGGGAAATTTGATCATGTGTGCTGTTAGTAGGTCTTCCGGAACTAATAGTTTTTTGTATAAAAAAACAGGAGCTTCAACCGATTCGCTCGCATGGCAAGCGACTAGCTCTAGCAAGATGGGTTCTATTTCAATTACAGCTTAGAGATAACGTTTTCTAGAACTAAATGCTTACGCTTATGTTATTTGGATTGCCGCAGACAGATGATTAGGTTGTCTCTTAGTTTTTTTCATGTTATATAAGAGCCTATTGAATAGTTCTTTGCGTCGGATCCTTAGTGTACGCAGCTGTTTTTTTGCATATTGGCATTTAATAAGCACCTATATACAAGCAGTCTGCACATTAGAGATGGTCTAACATGATGTAGTTTTACTGTTGCAATGAAATAAATGAAACGATAGCCGTTGTTCAGGAGGAAACCTGGAGTCAGCATCTAGCACCCTGCACTGCAAACCATCGGTTTGTGGTAACTTTGGTATCCCGGTGGTGAAAATTGGAGCATATATACTCTACAGCCAATCGAATCATTTATAAGTATGACATGAACCATAGAAAGGTAACTGAATCTGATCTGACTTTGGTTTAGGTCCAAATATAACAACCTTACATTGGTAAGCGCATTCAAAATTGTGAACTAAATTATGCTTAACGTGAGAGGAAATCAAGTTTCTTGCTACGGTATGGCTAACAGTAGCAGCATATCAAGTATAACAGTGGACTGCACTATTGTTTGTTCACCGTGTTGTTCTTCTTTAGTTAAAGATTTTCTGAACATTGATACATATCTCTTAATAGCACTCGCCTAAACACTTTTTCCTTCATCTATAAGTCTTATATTTTTTACATAACTGCATCTTGACGCGGCCAAACAGTGCAGCAATTATATTGTAATAGTGATTGCATATGTAGCTCTTTTGTTTCCACCCCGAAAGGTCATTAAACTTAATTTAAATTTCAGTTCGATCTGAAGAGGTTATGCCCTTTCACTTAGTATCGACCAGTATAAAATTCCTAAGGATCCATTTAAATTTGTTGTCAATGTTTATGCATCATTAGTTTCATAAGATACCAGAATGCATGTGTGGAGAGAATATTAGTTCAGTTGTTAAAAACAACAGTTGTACTATTCCTGAATTTTGTTAGATCAACTGGTCCGCTACATGGCTACACTTGAACTATTTATAGATTCCCTTTCTTTGCATACTTTTAGTCCTACAAGTTCTTTGTTGCTACAAATAATTGATTTATTCTTCATATAGATATCCTCCAGAAAGATATTGATAGCGCGAGAAAGAAATTTTATGTCAGATAGCTATTGCTCATTCCACATTTTACTACTTCTCATTTTGTGGCCTTCCTTCAAACACATTAACTTGATGCAGTCTGTAGGCACTGTATGCCGATCTCACATTTCTCTTTTCATTTCTTGGTCTGCATGAATTTTACTGGTATAGTGCACATTTGTGATAGGAACTCTTAGCATTGAGGAAAGACAAAGAGTCATTTTGTATTTACGCTCTGTAATTTACATGCCAAAAATCACAAAACCAGAATACAAATATATGGCATCAATCTCGGGAGAATGCAGATAACACTTACAGATTCAATTAAGACCCTTGAGAGGCTTTCGAAAGCACACGGGAAGTAGCAACTAATGTTCCCATGATAAACAAAATACTAATATTCTCCAAAGACACAAAGTTAGCATTTTGTATATCCTAGAGTCAACCACATTTGAAATTATTCACTCATGATAGCCGTGCGAATGCAAGGGTTGGCGACTAGTACCTATAATGCTTTATGAAATTGATATCTAGTAGTACCTAGTATCTGGAAATTGCAGTTTATCGAAGCTGGAGTGGGGAAATGGTGAAAGATATAACAGTAGCGCGGGACCAGGAAATTGCTACAGCTAACTAATAGCATCGCATTCCTGAAAAGCGTTGTTGCTATAGTCAATAGTAGTAGCGCGGGTACACGCAACGCTACTACTAAGAGTTAGCTGTAGCGCCTTATTGGTAGCGCGGGCACCCGCGCTGCTGATAGGCCTAAAACCCGCACTGCTGCTAGCCTTTTCCCTAGTAGTGCTGAGGGATTCCCGCTGTAGGGTTTGCAATATGTTCATGATTTGCTTATGGTGGGTGGCGTGAGTGACAGAAGCACAGACCCGAGTAAGTAGGTTGTTTGTGTATGAAATAAAGAGGACTTGATACTTTAATGCTATGGTTGGGTTTTACCTTAATGATCTTTAGTAGTTGTGGATGCTTGCTAGAGTTCCAATCATAAGTGCATATGATCCAATTAGAGAAAGTATGTTAGCTTATGCCTATCCCTCATATAAAATTGCAATAATGATTACCGATCTAGTTATCGATTGCCTAGGGACAAATAACTTTCTCGTAACAAAAAGCTCTATACTAAAACTAACTTAGTTGTGTCTCTACCTAAACAACCCCTACTTTTTATTTACGTAATCTTTATTATCTTGCAAACCTATCCAACAACACCTACAAAGTACTTCTAGTTTCATACTTGTTCTAGGTAAAGCGAACATCAAGCGTGCGTAGAGTTGTATCGGTGGTCGATAGAACTTGAGGGAATATTTGTTCTGCCTTTAGCTCCTCGTTGGGTTCGACACTCTTACTTATCAAAAACTGTTGTGATCCCCTATACTTGTGGGTTATCATTGCCCCCCCCCCCCTTCCTTCTCTTGGAGGTGGAAAGGGGGAAGGAGAGGGAGAGGGGGAAAGGAAAGGGGGGCCGCGCCCCTTCCCCTTGTCCAATTCGGACAGCCCATGGGGGCGCGCGCCACCCCTTGTTGGCTCCCTCTCTCCCCCCTATGGCCCATGTGTTGGGGAACATAGTAATTTCAAAAAAATTCCTACCCGCACGCAAGATCATGGTGATGCATAGCAACGAGAGGGAAGAGTGTTGTCCACATACCCTCGTAGACCGTAAGCGGAAGCGTTATGACAGAGCGGTTGATGTAGTTGTACGTCTTCACGATCGACCGATCTAGCTCCGAGGGTACGGCACCACCGCGATCTACACATGTTTAGTTCGGTGACGTCCCACGAACTCACGATCCAGTCACTACAAGAAATATGTCAACTTATGACCTTCTGTCAGTGACCCTCGAAGAATTGGTCATAAATTTATGACCATTCTAGACCAATTGGTCAAAAGCTGTTCAAGGGGCTCCAAACCCTAAACTATTGCGACCATTTTGGTCAGAAAGGTCATAATTTCCTTACACGAAATGGTCACAAAGCAAACAGTGCTAGTCCGCTGCCTTATTTCTAGTTGTTAATGACCAATATAGATGGTCATAGCCTTGTAGATTGTGGTGGGTTGTGATGACTAGGCGCCATCTCATCAGTTTTGCCTATGTGTCATGTCCATGTGGCAGTTTTTGCCCTAGGTTGTGACGCAACCTATATTTCTATCATTCCCAAAATTCCCAAAAAAATCTCATAAATTCTTTGGGGCATATCTTCAGCAAATATGTAAAAATCCTTCCTTGCCTAGTTCAAAACTAATTCAACAATATTCATTTTCCTATTCTGTTTATATATTCTTGATTGCCCTCGGAATTTTTGGGCACTCTTTCCTATCCAAATCATTACCGCATGACAAAATTCAGCTCCATTTGCCTAGCAAATCTTCTTCGGCAAATTTCCAAAGTTTTTGTCCACCTAGAAGCATTGTGAAGGAAGTACCTTTTTTATATCTCTAAATGACATGAAATTTATACAGTTCCTTCATATGCCCAAATTATCACCCTCCTCCAAATTGCAGCTCAGTCAAATCATCTATGTGAGCCCACGTTCAATTTATATTTTATGGCCAAATTGGCACGTTGCAAAGCAAGTGTTATATAGACCCCTCCTATTACCCTCAAACTTTTTGGGCACTCTTCCATACCCAAATCATTGCCACATGATAATATTCAGCTCAATTTTCCTAGTAAATCGTTCTCGGGAAATTTCCAAAGTTTCTACCTCGAGAGAAGCTTTGTGAAGTAAGTACTAGCTAGGCTTACCCAAATGATCTGAAAATTTACCAGCGCATGACCATACCTAAATAACTTACCTACACCAATTTTGAGCTCATTTCATTCATCCAATCTCTCTCACTAGTTTTCCCAAGTTTCTGTCCATAGAAGAGCATTGTGAAGGAAGTACTACTTTGGCATGTCCAAATGGTATCAATTTTCTACAATGCTTTCCTATGCCCAAATAACCATCCTCCACAAAATTTCAGCTCACTCCATTCATTATTTTGAGCCCAGCTTCAACATTCATATTTTTGTCCAGCGTGGTACTTTGCAAAGCAAGTACCACCTAGGATCCTCCTTTTGAGCTGAAAATTTGTGAAGACATTCTACTTAGTAGATGATCATCCTCAGCCAAAACTCACGCCCATTGGCCATGTGCATTTCCCGTACCGCTAATCAAACACTTGGCTGCTAATTCATGTTTGAGCATCGATCGGTCTCCTCGTGAGAATCTTATGTTGTAATTTTCTTCCTAGCACCAACCTGGGGAGTGCCCAACCCACTAGACATGCCTAGGCCGCGCAGAACACATGGAAACATCACGGTCGCGCGGTGACCACGCGGCGGGCATGCGAGTTTACGCGCTCAAGAGTTGGGGCCCTCGGCCGCCGCCCAAACCTCGACGTATCGCCACCAAACCATGTATTTATGATTCAATAGGTCCTTATGTAACTAGAAATGATTTTTGGAAAAAATAAATAGCAAACTATGAGGCAGCTGCAGTTCAAATTTGACCCGCTTCCAACTGAATCGGCGGAAATTTGTCTTTTTCACGAGAGGTGGATCAAAAAAATTTACACCCAACCAATTTGTCAATTGTGCATTAAATATGGCCTAGTATTTTATAAAAATTATTTGGTCCAATTTTGCAACAATTATTTGGTAGTTCCTTCACAAAAAAACCTCCTTTCGGGCACTCGAAAAATGGAAAATGGTTTTTTCGTCCAACGAAAATGAAAACTTCCTTAGACAACATTGTTTGCCATCCCAATATGCACTCTTGTGCACAATATGAGATCATTTGAACAAACTATGCCATGAATGTGGCCATAAGATTGATCATTTGGCTTGAAAGCCATTGATCTCCACACATGGTAGCTCGTTTCTGAGAACAATTTTTTAAAATAATTGCCGTATTACAAGTTTGTTATTTTTCCTAGGAACTTGGCCACATATAATGACACAATGCGAAGGTTTCCCAATTTTTTGATTTTTTTGAATTTTTTATGCCCGTTTCAAAATGCGGCCAAAACGGCGGGAATGACCGTTCCTAGCTAGTGGTTGAATCTTGGAATTTTCTTGGTGTTTCTATGATAAAATAGATACTTATGTACCTATAAATGATTTTTGGAAAAAACAAAGAGCAAACTACAAGGCAGCTACAGTTCAAATTTGACCCGCTTCCAGATGAATCGGCGGAAATTTGTCTTTTTCACGAGAGGTGGATCAAAACTTTTTACACCCAACCATTTTGTCAATTGTGCATTAAATATGTCCTAGTATTTTAGAAAAATGATTTGGTCCAATTTTGCAACAATTATTTTGGAGGTCCTTCACAAAAAAACCTCCTTTCGGGCACTCGAAAAATGGAAAATGTTTTTTCGTCCAACGAAAATGAAAACTTCCTTAGGCAACATTGTTTGCCATTCCAATATGCACCCTTGTGCACAATATGAGATCATTTGAACAAACTATGCCATGAATGTGGCCATAAGATTGATCATTTGGCTTGAAAGCCATTGATCTCTACACGTGATAGCTCGTTTTTTAGAACACTTTTTTAAAATAATTGCCGTATTACAAGTTTGTTATTTTTCCTCGGAACTTGGCCACATATAATGACACAATGCGAAGGTTTCCCAATTTTTTGATTTTTTTTGAATTTTTTATGCCCGTTTCAAAATGCTGTCAAAACGGCGGGAATGACCGTTCCTAGCTAGTGGTTGAATCTTGGAATTTTCTTGGTGTTTCTATGATAAAATAGATACTTATGTACCTATAAATGATTTTTGGAAAAAACAAAGAGCAAACTACAAGGCAGCTACAGTTCAAATTTGACCCGCTTCCAGATGAATCGGCGGAAATTTGTCTTTTTCACGAGAGGTGGATCAAAACTTTTTACACCCAACCATTTTGTCAATTGTGCATTAAATATGTCCTAGTATTTTAGAAAAATGATTTGGTCCAATTTTGCAACAATTATTTTGGAGGTCCTTCACAAAAAAACCTCCTTTCGGGCACTCGAAAAGTGGAAAATGGTTTTTTCGTCCAAAGAAAATGAAAACTTCCTTAGGCAACATTGTTTGCCATTCCAATATGCACCCTTGTGCACAATATGAGATCATTTGAACAAACTATGCCATGAATGTGGCCATAAGATTGATCATTTGGCTTTAAAGCCATTGATCTCCACACATGATAGCTCGTTTTTGAGAACACTTTTTTAAAATAATTGCCGTATTACAAGTTTGTTATTTATCCTCGGAACTTGGCCACATATAATGACACAATGCGAAGGTTTACCAATTTTTTGATTTTTTTTGAATTTTTATGCCCGTTTCAAAATGCGGTCAAAACGGCGGGAATGACCGTTCCTAGCTAGTGGTTGAATCTTGGAATTTTCTTGGTGTTTCTATGATAAAATAGATACTTATGTACCTAGTAATGATTTTTGGAAAAAAGAAAGAGCAAACTACAAGGCAACTACAGTTCAAATTTGACCGGCTTCCAACTGAATCGGCAGAAATTTGTCTTTTTCACGAGAGGTGGATCAAAACTTTTTACACCCAACCATTTTGTCAATTGTGCATTAAATATGTCCTAGTATTTTAGAAAAATGATTTGGTCCAATTTTGCAACAATTATTTTGGAGGTCCTTCACAAAAAAACCTCCTTTCGGGCACTCGAAAAATGGAAAATGGTTTTTTCGTCCAAAGAAAATGAAAACTTCCTTAGGCAACATTGTTTGCCATTCCAATATGCACCCTTGTGAATAATATGAGATCATTTGAACAAACTATGCCATGAATGTGGCCATAAGATTGATCATTTGGCTTGAAAGCCATTGATCTCCACACATGATAGCTCGTTTCTGAGAACACTTTTTTATAATAATTGCCATATTACAAGTTTGTTATTTTTCCTAGGAACTTGGCCACATATGATGACACAATGCGAAGGTTTCCCAATTTTTTGATTTTTTTGAATTTTTTATGCCCGTTTCAAAATGCGGTCAAAATGGCGGGAATGACCGTTCATAGCTAGTGGTTGAATCATGGAATTTTTTTGATGTTTCTCTCATTAAATAGATACTTATGTACCTAGAAATGATTTTTGGAAAAAAAATAAATAGCAAACTATGAGGCAGCTGCAGTTCAAATTTGACCCGCTTCCAACTGAATCGACGGAAATTTGTCTTTTTCACAAGAGGTGGATCAAAACAATTTACACCCAACCATTTTGTCAATTGTGCATTAAATATGGCCTAGTATTTTATAAAAATTATTTGGTCCAATTTTGCAACAATTATTTGGTAGTTCCTTCACAAAAAAACCTCCTTTCGGGCACTCAAAAAATGGAAAATGGTTTTTTCGTCCAACGAAAATGAAAACTTCCTTAGACAACATTGTTTGCCATTCCAATATGCACGCTTGTGCACAATATGAGATCATTTGAACAAACTATGCCATGAATGTGGCCATAAGATTGATCATTTGGCTTTAAAGCCATTGATCTCCACACATGATAGCTCGTTTCTGAGAACACTTTTTTATAATAATTGCCGTATTACAAGTTTGTTATTTTTCCTAGGAACTTGTCCACATATGATGACACAATGCGAAGGTTTCCCAATTTTCTGATTTTTTTGAATTTTTTATGCCTGTTTCAAAATACGGGCAAAACGGCGGGAATGACCGTTCCTAGCTAGTGGTTGAATCTTGGAATTTTTTTTGGTGTTTCTCTGATTAAATAGATACTTATGTACCTAGAAATGATTTTTGGAAAAAATAAATAGCAAACTATGAGGCACCTGCAGTTCAAATTTGACCCGCTTCCAACTGAATCGACGGAAATTTGTCTTTTTCACGAGAGGTGGATCAAAACTTTTTACACCCAACCATTTTGTCAATTGTTCATTAAATATGTCATAGTATTTTATAAAAATGATTTGGTCCAATTTTGCAACAATTATTTTGGAGGTCCTTCACAAAAAAACCTCCTTTCGGGCACTCGAAAAATGGAAAATGTTTTTTCGTCCAAATAAAATGAAAACTTCCTTAGGCAACATTGTTTGCCATTCCAATATGCACCCTTGTGCACAATATGAGATCATTTGAACAAACTATGCCATGAATGTGGCCATAAGATTGATCATTTGGCTTGAAAGCCATTGATCTCTACACGTGATAGCTCGTTTTTTAGAACACTTTTTTAAAATAATTGCCGTATTACAAGTTTGTTATTTTTCCTCGGAACTTGGCCACATATAATGACACAATGCGAAGGTTTCCCAATTTTTTGATTTTTTTTGAATTTTTTATGCCCGTTTCAAAATGCTGTCAAAACGGCGGGAATGACCGTTCCTAGCTAGTGGTTGAATCTTGGAATTTTCTTGGTGTTTCTATGATAAAATAGATACTTATGTACCTATAAATGATTTTTGGAAAAAACAAAGAGCAAACTACAAGGCAGCTACAGTTCAAATTTGACCCGCTTCCAGATGAATCGGCGGAAATTTGTCTTTTTCACGAGAGGTGGATCAAAACTTTTTACACCCAACCATTTTGTCAATTGTGCATTAAATATGTCCTAGTATTTTAGAAAAATGATTTGGTCCAATTTTGCAACAATTATTTTGGAGGTCCTTCACAAAAAAACCTCCTTTCGGGCACTCGAAAAGTGGAAAATGGTTTTTTCGTCCAACGAAAATGAAAACTTCCTTAGACAACATTGTTTGCCATCCCAATATGCACTCTTGTGCACAATATGAGATCATTTGAACAAACTATGCCATGAATGTGGCCATAAGATTGATCATTTGGCTTGAAAGCCATTGATCTCCACACATGGTAGCTCGTTTCTGAGAACAATTTTTTAAAATAATTGCCGTATTACAAGTTTGTTATTTTTCCTAGGAACTTGGCCACATATAATGACACAATGCGAAGGTTTCCCAATTTTTTGATTTTTTTGAATTTTTTATGCCCGTTTCAAAATGCGGCCAAAACGGCGGGAATGACCGTTCCTAGCTAGTGGTTGAATCTTGGAATTTTCTTGGTGTTTCTATGATAAAATAGATACTTATGTACCTATAAATGATTTTTGGAAAAAACAAAGAGCAAACTACAAGGCAGCTACAGTTCAAATTTGACCCGCTTCCAGATGAATCGGCGGAAATTTGTCTTTTTCACGAGAGGTGGATCAAAACTTTTTACACCCAACCATTTTGTCAATTGTGCATTAAATATGTCCTAGTATTTTAGAAAAATGATTTGGTCCAATTTTGCAACAATTATTTTGGAGGTCCTTCACAAAAAAACCTCCTTTCGGGCACTCGAAAAGTGGAAAATGGTTTTTTCGTCCAAAGAAAATGAAAACTTCCTTAGGCAACATTGTTTGCCATTCCAATATGCACCCTTGTGCACAATATGAGATCATTTGAACAAACTATGCCATGAATGTGGCCATAAGATTGATCATTTGGCTTTAAAGCCATTGATCTCCACACATGATAGCTCGTTTTTGAGAACACTTTTTTAAAATAATTGCCGTATTACAAGTTTGTTATTTATCCTCGGAACTTGGCCACATATAATGACACAATGCGAAGGTTTACCAATTTTTTGATTTTTTTTGAATTTTTATGCCCGTTTCAAAATGCGGTCAAAACGGCGGGAATGACCGTTCCTAGCTAGTGGTTGAATCTTGGAATTTTCTTGGTGTTTCTATGATAAAATAGATACTTATGTACCTAGTAATGATTTTTGGAAAAAAGAAAGAGCAAACTACAAGGCAACTACAGTTCAAATTTGACCCGCTTCCAACTGAATCGGCAGAAATTTGTCTTTTTCACGAGAGGTGGATCAAAACTTTTTACACCCAACCATTTTGTCAATTGTGCATTAAATATGTCCTAGTATGTTAGAAAAATGATTTGGTCCAATTTGGCAACAATTATTTTGGAGGTCCTTCACAAAAAAACCTCCTTTCGGGCACTCGAAAAATGGAAAATGGTTTTTTCGTCCAAAGAAAATGAAAACTTCCTTAGGCAACATTGTTTGCCATTCCAATATGCACCCTTGTGAATAATATGAGATCATTTGAACAAACTATGCCATGAATGTGGCCATAAGATTGATCATTTGGCTTGAAAGCCATTGATCTCCACACATGATAGCTCGTTTCTGAGAACACTTTTTTATAATAATTGCCATATTACAAGTTTGTTATTTTTCCTAGGAACTTGGCCACATATGATGACACAATGCGAAGGTTTCCCAATTTTTTGATTTTTTTGAATTTTTTATGCCCGTTTCAAAATGCGGTCAAAACGGCGGGAATGACCGTTCATAGCTAGTGGTTGAATCATGGAATTTTTTTGATGTTTCTCTCATTAAATAGATACTTATGTACCTAGAAATGATTTTTGGAAAAAAATAAATAGCAAACTATGAGGCACCTGCAGTTCAAATTTGACCCGCTTCCAACTGAATCGACGGAAATTTGTCTTTTTCACGAGAGGTGGATCAAAACAATTTACACCCAACCATTTTGTCAATTGTGCATTAAATATGGCCTAGTATTTTATAAAAATTATTTGGTCCAATTTTGCAACAATTATTTGGTAGTTCCTTCACAAAAAAACCTCCTTTCGGGCACTCAAAAAATGGAAAATGGTTTTTTCGTCCAACGAAAATGAAAACTTCCTTAGACAACATTGTTTGCCATTCCAATATGCACGCTTGTGCACAATATGAGATCATTTGAACAAACTATGCCATGAATGTGGCCATATGATTGATCATTTGGCTTTAAAGCCATTGATCTCCACACATGATAGCTCGTTTCTGAGAACACTTTTTTATAATAATTGCCGTATTACAAGTTTGTTATTTTTCCTAGGAACTTGTCCACATATGATGACACAATGCGAAGGTTTCCCAATTTTCTGATTTTTTTGAATTTTTTATGCCTGTTTCAAAATACGGGCAAAACGGCGGGAATGACCGTTCCTAGCTAGTGGTTGAATCTTGGAATTTTTTTTTGGTGTTTCTCTGATTAAATAGATACTTATGTACCTAGAAATGATTTTTGGAAAAATAAATAGCAAACTATGAGGCACCTGCAGTTCAAATTTGACCCGCTTCCAACTGAATCGACGGAAATTTGTCTTTTTCACGAGAGGTGGATCAAAACTTTTTACACCCAACCATTTTGTCAATTGTTCATTAAATATGTCATAGTATTTTACAAAAATGATTTGGTCCAATTTTGCAACAATTATTTTGGAGGTCCTTCACAAAAAAACCTCCTTTCGGGCACTCGAAAAATGGAAAATGTTTTTTCGTCCAAAGAAAATGAAAACTTCCTTAGGCAACATTGTTTGCCATTCCAATATGCACCCTTGTGCACAATATGAGATCATTTGAACAAACTATTCCATGAATGTGGCCATAAGATTGATCATTTGGCTTGAAAGCCATTGATCTCTACACGTGATAGCTCGCTTTTTAGAACACTTTTTTAAAATCATTGCCGTATTACAAGTTTGTTATTTTTCCTCAGAACTTGGCCACATATAATGACACAATGCGAAGGTTTCCCAATTTTTTGATTTTTTTTGAATTTTTTATGCCCGTTTCAAAATGCGGTCAAAACGGCGGGAATGACCGTTCCTAGCTAGTGGTTGAATCTTGGAATTTTCTTGGTGTTTCTATGATAAAATAGATACTTATGTACCTAGAAATGATTTTTGGAAAAAACAAAGAGCAAACTACAAGGCAGCTACAGTTCAAATTTGACCCGCTTCCAGCTGAATCGGCGGAAATTTGTCTTTTTCACAAGAGGTGGATCAAAACTTTTTACAACCAACCATTTTGTCAATTGTGCATTAAATATGTCCTAGTATTTTATAAAAATGATTTGGTCCAATTTTGCAACAATTATTTGGGAGGTCCTTCACAAAAAAAAACCTCCTTTTGGGCACTCGAAAAATGGAAAATGGTTTTTTCGTCCAAAGAAAATGAAAACTTCCTTAGGCAACATTGTTTTGCATTCCAATATGCACCCTTGTGCACAATATGAGATCATTTCTTTTAATTTTTCATGTGAAAAAGTAGAAAATGACCCCCCCCCCTAAAAACTCATTTCTCATAACAATTTTTAAAAGATATTTGTCTTATTCCAATTCCAAGTTTGTTAGTTTTCCTAAAAACTATGTCACATTTGGTGACACAATGAGAATGTTTCTTTTAAAATTTCTCATATCATAAAACTGTTTCTATGATTCAACACTTTTTTTTGAAAAAATATGGTTCAACACCTTATTTTTAGTCGATTGCGACCAATTTAGAAGGTCATAACGTGTACTGGATTCTGATTGGTCCATGGACATGTCACGCGGATCGTGCTCAAACGCCGTCGGATGCTCTCGGATCCGACGGCAGCCCTTTCTCCCTCACCCCCTCCCCCTCTTTATCTCAAAAAAAAATAAAAAAGAAAACTCCCTCACCCTCTCACCCCACGAACCCTAGCGCTCCCTCTCCCCTCGTCTCCCACATCGCCGCCGCCACCCCGCCGATCCCATCCCTCCCTAATTCAGATTCGACCCCGCCGCCCGCGCCCACGCACCACTACCTGCTCCTCCTCGCCTCCCGGAGGACGTCCGCCGCTCTTCCTTCGCCCATCCCGGAGGCCTCAGTCGGCGCCCTCCACCGCAGGGCCGCCGCGCTCGTCCCTCCCGCCGCAGGGGACAACATCCGGCCGCGCCTGCGCCCGTAGCTGCCGGCCAACTACTTCGGCAACGCCATCATGCGGGACCTCGTGACGGTGCATGTGGGGGACGTGCTGTCGCAACCGCTGGGGTTCATGGCGGAGCGGATCAAGCGCGCGGTGGCGCGGGTGGACGACGCGTTCGTGTGCTCCGTCATCGACTACCTGGAGCTGGAGTCTATTGGTCCCCCCTTCGTCTCAAGGTAGGAACTCCCCGATTCAACCCCCCTCTCTCTGGATTTGATTTGGCGCTGCTTGACGAACCTTCTGTTGGTGCTACGCAGCACGTGGCCATGGCTGCCTGCCTTCGGTCGCTGGCCACGGGGCTTCTCCAGCCGGCGCGTCCTCTCAGCGAGCGGATCTTGCACCTCACGCCGATGGTCTCCATCGTCCTGGCGGAGGACTGCTACCTTCAGGGCAACTATGGGTTTCTGAGTGCGCCTATGGACCTCGTACCAACAGGTTGCGATCTGCGAGCTCTCGTTCCACCCCATCAGCTCGGATTGGCTGGGAGGACACGGCGGAACGTAAGCACAATCCTGAATTACCTCCTTCTCTGCATTTTTGTTGCTGCAATTACGCTCTGAATCTATCTGTGTGTGCTCGCTGCATCTAGGTGCGTGATACTGGTGCATCAAAGTTACAGTCTGCACCATGTTGCTGGAAAAAGTTTTGGGTGCAGGACGCCAAGAATTTCGGGTGGGAGATCAATGGGGACATCAACTACAACTGGAAAAAGTTGCTGGAAAACAAGGTCAGACACATCACCTTGGTCGAGCACATTCATCGTTCATACTCTTGTAGAAGTTTGGTTCCAAGTATAGCACTTCAGCCACAAAGTTCATGGCGCATCAAAGTTACAGTCTACACCATGTTGTAAAAAAAGCATGTTGGAGTGTGATAGTCAGATAGCTGGTTCATATATAGTAGTACATTAGATTTCTTCTGTATTGTTTTGTTAAAATTCAGTTTTGATTGTATTCGAGCGCCTAGCAAACAAGTTAACATGGGCCGACGTTTTCTGTTGCAGCTGGAGCGGATTGTCGGAATGTCGTCTGCGCAGAGGCTAATTTCTTCCAACAAGGATATGTTTGTCTTCTGCTAACCATGCGCATGAGCGTATGACGACCTTGCCGACTAGTAGAATTTTGGAACATGAGCTGAAAATCCACTGTTGACTAGTCTAGCTGAAAGTGCGTGTACCTGAAGTTGCGATAGCGGATTATTACCTTGTAGAGGGTTAATGCTTCCAATTTTTTTAGCATCGATCTTGAGCATCTCTTGGTTCTACGAAGCTTAGTCGTTGTGCCAAAAGTCACCAGTTTGGAATTCTGGGAAAAGATTCAACTGCCTTTTTTAGCATCGACCTTGTCTTGTTGATTAGATAGATACAGTTGGTGCAGCAGATTGAAAAACCTCGAAACGAAATCTTTCTGATCCCTAGGGAAGACGGTCAAATTGGAAGAAAATCCATAGACTGACGACCTCATTGCCTGCATCCCGTAGAAGTATAAGATAACCAAAAGTTCAGCAAAATAAAGTCTCCACACTCACCGCCGTTTCACTCTGTTCCTTGCTTCCTAAACCTGCACCTGTAGTAGCTTATTGTTATCCTGGTTGTTTTGTTGCTATCAATATTAGTCCCATGTTTTGTTTCCTTGCATGCTTACTACTATAATCTATACTACTACTATTGTCATATCTACTTCTGGTGGTTCCCTCAAATTATGTATATCTACTATTGTCATATCTCTATTCACATGTAATCAAACATCTTTGTACTACTGCTGTTGTTGTATGGCAAACACCAGAGGCAAATCATATTTGTGATGCAGTTTCTGTAACTTGGCGTTTCTACATGGCTTGTTTATATTGGCAATTATACACTGATGATGATGTTTACCTGCATTGCTTAATTTTGTTTATCTTGATCTTGACGAAAAAAACATCACATGTTTCTTTTCTATCTAAGACATAACAAACATGTCTTTTTCATTGTTGAGCTTAATTATAGGCTCTTGTGCAGCAGCAACCGTTGATTTCAATTTCAGCTGATCAATCATCTGTCCTTGTGTAGCACAAGGGTTCCATGGGGATACAACAGCAGCAGGACGACCATTACTCCATCAATTGCAAGCTCCAGGTACTAATCCCACTCAGCTCTCTCCTGTAGTGCATCCATTACTCATACCCTTGCTGCCCCAAAATCTTGAGCGATGAGATAACGTCATGGAGAGTGGGATTTTTTGTTTCCTAGCTTAGCAATTGAGTTAAAGCAATGTAATATAAGTATGAGCACTCGGCTATTGTACAACTGTTTGCATATTTGTTTTGTATTTTTTATAAATGATGATAGTTTGTGCAAGATGTTCACATGTTAATTTTTGTTGACTAAAATCTCTTATGCCCTTGACTTAGCTTGACCCAGAACAGATGCATACTAACCTTCACCTTGTTCTTTCTCTCGTAGACTCGAAGGAGGCTGTATGCAAGGCACCAAGGTGCATGGTGCTCGCAAGCGACGAATGGAGGCTGTTCAACATCGGCTACGCAAACCACCATTGTGAGCTCCTCCCTTTGCTATGATACAATCATGCTCTGTTTCATGGGTTAGTTAGGATTTCGATGCTTTTTGCGCCGTGGTTGAGTCCTTGCCGAGTGTTGTGTCGATGATCAACTGCTGGTGCCTAATCTGGCTATTTTATTTGCTGCTGGTAATTAGTAGTATTAGAGTGCCGTTGGTTTATTCGGATGTGGCTGGAACCATTGGATGACTTCCTGTACATGTTATCCAGAATTAGTACTTGTCCCATTTTTTGTTTCCATGCTGGATATTTTATGGTTCAAGTGTCGATGATGTCTAGTAGATAGTTGGCTAGCTATTTACCTGCTGCTGATTGATGCTCTTGTCGTTAGCATTATACTCCTGGAATCATATTATATTATATCTAGTGTTCTTGTGGTTCTGTGAAGATGCATCACAAACATCTAGGTCATTGAAGTTGGTTGAATCTGTTGATTTATCATATATTTGGCCCATAAATCTACATTTCTATGAGATCTCTTTCAATAGTCTGTACACTAAGCCTGGAGGTTTGCAAATCTACTCCAGGAATAATAGCGACTCTAATGCTGGTAGCCTATGTGTTCACTCTTTTACAGGAGCTCCAGGTCTATGGAATTTGAAGTTCGAAGCTGTATAGCCCTACTCAGCAAAGAGCCGTATAGACTGTAAATATTGTAATATTGTAATAGTAGGCATATTTGGGTTGTAATACACTATGTACAGATTGTGGTAGACTTAGTTGTATTTGGTAAACTATATTTGTACGACTTAGTTGTATTTGGTGAACTATATTTGTACTGTTCCATCTGAAATATTGACTATGTATGTGATTTGAAAACGTGTGGAATGGAAACCTGACTCGTGGGACCCACTTATGAAAATAATTTGAGCAGTTTTGAAATTTTTGTCAAGTGGGCCCAATGTGTGAGATGATGACAAGTGGGACCAGCTCCAAAATATAATGGCCCAAACAATGTTAAAAGGCCCCGGCCCAAAAATAAATAAAAGGCTGAAATGGGCTTGGCCCGCTTAACTTACAGAAAAAATAAATATTAAAAAGGCTGAATTAATGGGCTCGGCCCATGTAAAACACCCAATTGGACCGGGCTGAATCTTGTGCCACATCAGCTTGCCACGCTGGATGCCTACGTGGCCTGCAGAGGTTGCTAGTGACCAAAACGCCATAGTGGACATATTTTGGTCATAAACATTTGCGACCATTCTAGAAGAAAGGTCGCTATAGAGTTTACGACGGCCAGCTTTTGACCTTATGTTTTTGGTCACAAAAAGGTCATAAATGGAAATTTGTGACCATTCAGTGACCAATAGTGGTGGTCACAAGTTGACATATTTCTTGTAGTGAGTAGAGCTTCGAGGGAGAGTTTTGTCAGCACGATGGTGTGATGATGGTGACGATTAAGCTACCAGAACAGGGCTTCGCCTAAGCACCACTACGATATGACCGAGGTGGATTATGGTGGAGGGGGGAACCGCAGACGGCTACAAGATCAATGATCAACTTGTGTCTCTATGGGGTGCCCCCCTCCCCCGTATATAATGGAGTGGAGGAGGGGGAGGGGCCGGCCTCCTAGGCGCGCCCCAAGGGGAGTCCTACTCCCACCGGGAGTAGGATTCCCCCTTCCCTTGTTTAGATTTAGGAGAGAAGGAAGGAGGAGGAAGAAGGAAGGAAGGAAAGGGGGGACGGCCCCCTCCCAATTCGGATTCGGCTTGGGGGGTGCGCCCCCTCCTTTCCTTCTTTTCCTTCTCTTCCACTAAGGCCCAATAAGGCCCATATACCTCCCGGGGGTCCGGTAACCTCCCGGTGCTCCGATATACTCCCGATTTCACACGGAACCATTCTGATGTCCAAACATAGGCTTCCAATATATCAAAATTTACGTCCCAGCCATTTCGAGACTCCTCGTCATGTCCGTGATCAAATCCGGGACTGCGAACTACCTTCGGTACATCAAAACACATAAACTTGTAATACCGATCGTCAACGAACGTTAAGCGTGCGGACCCTATGGGTTAGAGAACTATGTAGACATGACCGAGACATGTGTCCGGTCAATAACCAATAGCGGAACCTGGATACTCATATTCGTTCCTACATATTCTACGAACATCTTTATCAGTCAAACCGCATAACGATATACGTTGTTCCCTTTGTCATCGGTATGTTACTTGCCCGAGATTCGATCGTCGGTATCTCAATACCTAGTTCAATATCGTTACCGGCAAGTCTCTTTACTTGTTCCATAATGCAACATCCTGTAACTAACTCAGTAGCTACATTTTTGCAAGGCTTATAGTGATGTACATTACCGAGAGGGCCCAGAGATACCTCTCCGACAATCGGAGTGACAAATCCTAATCTTGATCCATGCCAACTCAACAAACACCACCGGAGACACCTGTAGAGCACCTTTATAATCACCCAGTTACGTTGTGACGTTTGGTAGTACACAAAGTGTTCCTCCGGTATTTGGGAATTGCATGATCTCATAGTCATAGGAACATGTATAGCTATGGAGAAAGCAAATAGCAACAAACTAAACGATCATCGTGCTAAGCTAATGAATGGGTCAAGTCAATCACATCATTCTCTAATGATGTGATCTCGTTAATCAAATGACAACTCATGTCTATGGTTAGGAAACATAACCATAATTGATTCAACGAGCTAGTTAAGTAGAGGCAAACTAGTGACACTCTGTTTGTCTATGCATTCACACATGTACTAAGTTTCTGGTTAATACAATTCTAGCATGAATAATATAACATTTATCATGATATAAGGAAATATAAATAACAAATTTATTATTGCCTCTAGGGCATATATCCTTCAGTCTCCCACTTGCACTAGAGTCAATAATCTAGATTACATTGTAATGATTCTAACACCCATGGAGTCTTGGTGATGATCATGTTTTTCTCGTGAGAGAGGCTTAGTCAACGGGTCTGCAACATTTAGAACCGTATATATCTTGCAAATCTCTATGTCTCCCTCCTTGACTTGATCGCGGACGGAGTTGAAGCGTCTCTTGATGTGCTTGGTTCTCTTGTGAAATCTGGATTCCTTTGCCAAGGCAATTGCACCAGTATTGTCACAAAAGATTTTCATTGGACCCGATGCACTAGGTATGACACCTAGATCGGATATGAACTCCTTCATCCAGACTCCTTCATTTACTGCTTCAGAAGCAGCTATGTATTCTGCTTCACATGTAGATCCCGCCACGACGCTCTGCTTGGAACAGCACCAAATGAAAGCTCCACCATTTAATAAAAACACATATCTGGTTTGTGACTTAGAGTCATCCGGATCAGTGTCAAAGCTTGCATCGGCGTAACCGTTTATGACGAGCTCTTTGTCACCTCCATATACGAGAAACATATCCTTAGTCCTTTTCAGGTATTTCAGGATGTTCTTGACCGCTGTCCAGTGATCCACTCCTGGATTACTTTGGTACCTCCCTACTAAACTTATAGCAAGGCACATATCAGGTCTGGTACACAGCATTGCATACATGATAGAGCCTATGGTTGAAGCATAGGGAACACCTTTCATTTTCTCTCTATCTTCTGCAGTGGTCGGGCATTGAGTCTGACTCAACTTCACACCTTGCAATACAGGCAAGAACCCTTTCTTTGCCTGATCCATTTTGAACTTCTTCAAAACTTTATCAAGATATGTGCTTTGTGAAAGTCCAATCAAGCGTCTTTATACATCTCTATAGATCTTGATGCCCAATATATAAGAAGCTTCACATTGAAAAATTCTTATTCAAGTATCCTTTTATGCTATTCAAAAATTCAGTATAATTTCTGATCAATAATATGTCATCTACATATAATATCAGAAATGCTACGGAGCTCCCACTCACTTTCTTGTAAATACAAGCTTCTCCAAAAGTTTGTATAAAACCATATGCTTTGATCACACTATCAAAGCGTATATTCCAACTCCGAGATGCTTGCACCAGTCCATAAATGGATCGCTGGAGCTTGCACACTTTGTTAGCACCTTTTGGATCGGCAAAAACTTCTGGTTGCATCATATATAACTCTTCTTTAAGATATCCATTGAGGAATTCAGTTTTGACATCCATTTGCCAAATTTCATAATCATGAAATGCGGCAATTGCTAACATGATTTAGACAGACTTAAGCATCGCTACGGTTGAGAAGGTCTTATTGTAGTCAACACCTTGAACTTGTCAAAAACCTTTTGCAACAAGTCGAGCTTTGTAGACAGTAACATTACCGTCAGCGTCTGCCTTGTTCTTGAAGATCCATTTATTCTCTATGGCCTGCCGATCATCGGGCAAGTCAACCAAAGTCCACACTTTGTTCTCATACATAGATCCCATCTCAGATTTCATGGCCTCAAGCCATTTTGCGGAATTTGGGCTCATCATCGCTTCCTCATAGTTCGTAGGTTCGTCATGGTCGAGTAACATGACTTCCAAAACAGGATTACCGTTCCACTCTGGTGCGGATCTTACTCTGGTTGACCTACGAGGTTCGGTAGTAACTTGAATAGAAGTTTCAGGATCATCATCATTAGCTTCCTTGCTAGTTGGTGTAGGAATCACTAGAACTGACTTCTGTGAAGTACTACTTTCCAACTCGGGAGAAGGTACAATTACCTCATCAAGTTCTACTTTCCTCCCACTCACTTCTTTCGAGAGAAACTCCTTCTCTAGAAAATATCCATTCTTAGCAACGAAAATCTTGCCTTCGGATCTATGATAGAAGGTGTACCCAACAGTCTCCTTTGGGTATCCTATGAAGACACATTTCTCCAATTTGGGTTCGAGCTTATCAGGTTGAAGCTTTTTCACATAAGCATTGCAACCCCAAACTTTAAGAAACGACAACTTGGGTTTCTTGCCAAACCATAGTTCATAAGGTGTCATCTCAACGGATTTAGATGGTGCCCTATTTAATGTGAATGCAGCCGTCTCTAAAGCATAACCCCAAAATGATAGCGGTAAATCAGTGAGAGACATCATAGATCGCACCATATCTAGTAAAGTGTGATTACGACGTCCAGACACACCATTACGCTATGGTGTTCCATGTGGCGCGAGTTGTGAAACTATTCCACATTGTTTCAAATGAAGACCAAACTCGTAACTCAAATATTCTCCACCATGATCAGATCATAGAAACTTTATTTTCTTGTTACGATGATTTTCCACTTCACTCTGAAATTCTTTGAACTTTTCAAATGTTTCAGACTTATGTTTCATCAAGTAGATATACCCCTATCTTCTTAAATCATCTGTGAAGGTAAGAAAATAACGATACCCGCCGCGAGCATCAACACTCATCGGACCGCATACATCACTATGTATTATTTCCAACAAGTCTGTTGCTCGCTCCATTGTTCCGGAGAACGGAGTCTTAGTCATCTTGCCCATGAGGCATGGTTCGCAAGCATCAAGTGATTCATAATCAAGTGATTCCAAAAGCCCATCGGCATGGAGTTTCTTCATGCGCTTTACACCAATATGACCTAAACGGCAGTGCCACAAATAAGTTGCACTATCATTATTAAACTTATATATTTTGGCTTCAATACTATGAACATGTGTATCACTACTATCAAGATTTAGTAAAAATAGACCACTCATCAAGGGTGCATGACCATAAAAGATATTACTCATATAAATAGAACAACCATTATTCTCTGATTTAAATGAATAACTGTCTCGCATCAAACAAGATCCAGATATAATGTTCATGCTCAACGCTGGCACCAAATAACAATTATTTAGGTCTAAAACTAACCCTGAAGGTAGATGTAGAGGTGGCGTGCCGACGACGATCACATTGACTTTGGAACCATTTCCCATGTGCATCGTCACCTCGTCCTTAGCCAATCTTCGCTTAATCTGTAGCCCCTGTGTTCGAGTTGCAAATGTTAGCAACTGAATTAGTATCAAATACCCAGGCACTACCGCGAGCATTAGTAAGGTACACATCAACAACATGTATATCAAATATACCTTTCACTTTGCCATCCTTCTTCTCTGCCAAATACTTGGGGCGGTTCCGCTTCCAGTGATCAGTCCCTTTGCAGTAGAAGCACTCAGCCTCAGGCTTAGGTCCAGACTAGAATTTCTTCACTTGAGCAGCAACTGGCTTGTTGTTCTTCTTGAAGTTCCCCTTCTTCCCTTTACCCTTTTTCTTGAAACTAGTGGTCTTGTTGACCATCAACACTTGATGCTCCTTCTTGATTTCTACCTCCGCGGCCTTTAGCATTGCGAAGAGCTCGGGAATCGTCGTATCCATCCCTTTCATATTATAGTTCATCACAAAGCTCTTGTAGCTTGGTGGCAGTGATTGAAGAACTATGTCAATAACACTATCATCAGGAAGATTAACTCCCAGCTGAGTCAAGTGGTTGTGGTACCCAGACATTCTGAGTATATGTTCACTGACAGAACTATTCTCCTCCATTTTGCAGCTATAAAACTTATTGGAGACTTCATATCTCTCAATCGGATCATTTGCTTGAAATATTAACTTCAACTCTTGGAACATCTCATATGCTCCATGACGTTTAAAATGTCGCTGAAGTCCCGGTTCTAAGCCGTAAAGCATGGCACACGGAACTATCGAGTAGTCATCAGATTTTCTCTGCCAGTTGTTCTTAGCGTCGTCAGTTGCATCAGCAGCAGGCCTGGCACTCAGCGGTGCTTCTAGGACATAATTCTTCTGTGCAGCAATGAGGATAATCCTCAAGTTACGGACCCAGTCCGTGTAATTGCTACCATCATCTTTCAACTTTGCTTTCTCAAGGAACGCATTAAAATTCAACGGAACAACAGCACGGGCCATCTATCTACAATCAACATAGACAAGCAAGATACTATCAGGTACTAAGTTCATGATAAATTTAAGTTCAATTAATCATATTACTTAAGAACTCCCACTTAGATAGACATCCCTCTAATCCTCTAAGTGATCACGTGATCCAAATCAACTAAACCATGTCCGATCATCACGTGAGATGGAGTAGTTTCAATGGCGAACATCACTATGTTGATCATATCTACTATATGATTCACGCTCGATGAGGGAGTCCTGGATTAGGGGGTCTCCGGACAACCGGACTATATCCTTTGGCCAGACTGTTGGACTATGAAGATACAAGATTGAAGACTTCGTCCCGTGTCCGGATGGGACTCTACTTGGCATGGAAGGCAAGCTAGGCAATACGGATATGTATCTCCTACCATGTAACCGACCTTGTGTAACCCTAGCCCCCTCCGGTGTCTATATAAACCGGAGAGTTTAGTCCATAGGACAACAACAATCATACCATAGGCTAGCTTCTAGGGTTTAGCCTCTCTGATCTCGTGGTAGATCAACTCTTGTAATACTCATATCATCAAGAACAATTAAGCAGGACGTAGGGTATTACCTCCATCAAGAGGGCCCGAACCTGGGTAAACATCGTGTTCCCTGCCTCATGTTACCATCCGCCTTAGACGCACAGTTCGGGACCCCCTACCTGAGATCCGCCGGTTTTTGACACCGACATTGGTGCTTTCATTGAGAGTTCCGTTGTGCCGTCACCGTAATGCTTGATGACCCCTTCGATCATCGGTAACGATGCGGTCCAGGGTGTGGCTTTCCTCCTTGGACAGATCTTCGTATTCGGCGGCTTCACACTACGGGCCAATTCACTTGGCCATCTGGAGCAGATCGGGAGCTACGCCCCTGGCCATCAGGTCAGATTTGGAAACTTGAACTACACGGCTGACATCCGCGGAGACTTGATCTTCGACAGATTCAAGCCCATGTCAGACGCGCCGTACAGTCGTGACGAGCATGATGTAACTCTGCCGTCGGACAACGTTCGGGAGATCGCATCTGCAACTACTCCGGCCATCAATCCGGAGCAACTCGCGCCATCCGAGAGCAGAGAGATAGACTCCGCCATGGAGGCCGCACTTTCAGTGCCGATAGAGCCAGATACTGACTTCACCCCTTACGAGAGCCGCGTTGCCGAACCACTAGATTCTTCTCCGGCCACGGGCTCCGAGCCGCCTGCATCCACACCCATCAAATCCGATTGGGCGCTGATCATGGAGTTCACCTCCGCGGATATCTTTCGGCACTCACCTTTCGGCGATGTGCTAAATTCATTAAGGTCTCTCTCCCTGTCAGGAGAACCTTGGCCGAACTATGTCCGGCTAGAAAGGGATGCAGACGACGAAAAAATTCGCTGCCCATCCACCACCCACTTAGTAGCCACTATCGACGACTTAACCGACATGCTCGACTTTGACTCTGAAGACTTCGACGGCATGGATGACGATGAGGGAAATGAACAGGAACCACCACCCACAGGGCACTGGACCGCCAGCTTAGCATATGATATATACATGGTGGACACCCCCAAAGAAGGCAATGGCGATGAGACAGCGGAGGATGACCCCTCCAAGAAGCAACCCAAGCGCCTACGTCAGCGGCGCCGCTCTAAGTCCCGCCAAAGAAAAAATAGTGATACCGGCACAGGAGATAATAACACTCTGGATAGTGCCGAAGAAAACAACAATCCCCTCCAGCACGATGTAGAGCCGGAGGACGAACAAGCTAGCCCTCCAGAGCGGGCAGCAGATGGGGAACCGGAGGAGGACAATTACATGCCTCTCTCCGAAGACGAGGCGAGCCTCGGCGATGAAGAATTTATCATGCCTGAGGACCTCGTCGAGCAAGAGCGCTTCAAGCGCTGGCTTATGGCCATGGCAAATAGCCTGAAGAAAAAGCAGCAACAGCTTCAAGCTGATCAAGACTTGCTAGCAGACAGGTGGACCGAAGTCCTTGCGGCCGAGGAGTATGAACTCGAGCGCCCCTCCAAGAGTTACCCAAAACGTAGATTGCTACCTCGCCTCGAGGAGGAAGCATTGAAACGCATTCACCAGTGTATGATGCGGCTGACCGGCCATCGCGTGGCCGAGCCAGAGAGGCATTTCAGCCTGAAGTTCAGCCTGCACCCCGCCGCCACTCAATCAAAAATACTAAGGCCCGGGACAACACAAGGGGCCTGCGAGACGTACTGGACAGTATGGCAAAAATCGCAAGGTTAATATACGGGTCACGGACATGCACGCCAACACGGGACGATGATCATCGTGTTGGATACACCAAGAGTAAATCCGGCCGAGCCGAATACAGCAGACAAGATTCATATGAAGTGCGTCGGGATATAGCCCGGCACAGAGGCACCGCACACCCCCTATGCTTCACTGGTGAAGTTATGAATCACGAATTCCCAGAGGGTTTCAAACCCGTAAATATCGAATCATACGATGGCACAACAGATCCCGCTGTATGGATTGAGTATTTCCTCCTTCACATCCACATGGCTCGCGGTGATGATCTGCACGCCATCAAATACCTCCCACTAAAACTCAAAGGGCAAGCTTGGCATTGGCTGAACAGTTTGCCAACAGAGTCCGTCGGCAGCTGGGAGGATCTGTAAGACACATTTCTTGACAACTTCCAGGGCACTTATGTGCAGCCACCGGATGCTGATGACTTGAGCCACATAACCCAGCAGCCAGGGGAATCGGCCAGACAATTCTGGACACGGTTCCTGACTAAGAAAAACCATATTGTAGACTGTCCAGACGCAGAGGCCCTAGCGGCATTCAAGCATAACATCCACGACGAGTGGCTCGCCCGCCACCTCGGCCAGGAGAACACTACTAGGGAAAAGCCTACCAGCAGCGAGGGTTTTGGGCCTCTCAGTAGCGCGGGCACCAGTGCTACAGCTAACGTATAGCAGTAGCGCCGGTTGTCCCACGCTACTACTATACATGAATAGCTGTAGCGCTCTTTGGGAAAGGGCGCTACTGATATTATCTGCAGCGCTGTTTGCTGGGACGCGCTACTGACAATGCGGCGCTACTGCTAAATTTCCCCCCTCGCTACTACTAGTTTATTTATTAGTTTTTTTCCTGCATATTTGTTTTGTATTTGTTTTGTATTTGAATAGGCTTTATACAATAATCTTTAGCATATCATACACATACAAATGTAATCATAGCATATACATACAATTAGTCTCATCAAATCATGTCATCATCATAATCATCATCCAACACAAAGTGGTCTCTCGTCATCATCTCGAAAATAGCGATACAAGTCTCGAATGATATGCAAATACATCGTCATCCATCTAAAAAATGATATACGCGAGAAGAGCTATCACTTTGAGAACATGAGTTCGTATCCCTCTTTCGCATTAGCGTGAACCTCTAAACTAACTACTGCCTGTCGCTCGGAAACCGGAAGGGCCTGACACTCCGGCCACTTGTCGTATATATACTCCTGGCATAGCACTTCTTCGCCATCTATGATCTATGCACCTGCATCATCACATGAGTCGATAATATGCAACATATATAGTTGAGCAACAGAAAGAGACAGACTTGGCAAAAATAAAAACAACATGCCATAAGCATAAATAACAAAGTTCATCGTACCCCAAAATGCCCTAACTAGAGTGATTTTCGCTAGTCGAGGAGGAGGACGGTTTAATTACATCACAAATAAAGTTTCACCGTGCATAACTCAAAGTTTTGTCATACAAAAAGTATGGACTAAACGGACACATTGTCATATATCGACAATCACTCCAACATGTCGTTCCATCCATCCAAGTCAGGGAGATAGTCCCCGAGCCTAGTGAAAGGCTTCAGGTCGAGACGCTGAGAGGCTATCCATGTTCGGACGTCTTCCCGCGACATTTGTCCTTCTCCGTAGAACATCCCTGTTTTTCCGACGACCTCCTTCATGATGATTTGGGCAAGTTCGCGCTGGATGTTATAGAACTCAGCTCGAAGTCGATGATCCTCGATATCTCCTATGTCCTTTGCCCATTGCAGAATATGGGCATCGCCGGATCTAGGTGACATGCGAAGGTTCTGGTGATCCCGTCTGTACTCCAGCATGTGGTGTAGGACATAGAATCCATCATTAAGAGAATCGTTCGGTTGCTGGATGCAGCAGAAGTCGGTCTTATGGCCGAAGGCGACCCTGCCGCCCCTTCTGTTCTTGTCCCTGACCTCTCCACCCCTTGTTTGGTAGTAAAACATAGCACTATAGAGAACATCCTTGATGTGGGTGTAATCATTTTTGTGAATGTTCTTCGATGAGTCCAAGTAAAGAGCATGGGAGAATCGGGGGTAGAGGATGATGAGGACGACGCGCCCGCCGCTACGCAAAATAAGTCCTCAAATTAATTAGCCTCCACCGTGCAAATGAATGATTAAAATCGAAGGAAGGATAGCAGCGCGGATGACTTACACAGGATGATAAGGCACGAGAATCGCCTCCTTGTCCTTATTGGTGAGCATGAAATTGACGATGTAATCCCTCGCGTATTCACGGTGATTTGCGCAGACTCCCAAGAAACCCTCGTGCATGTAGTACGGGTCAGCAACACAGATATGAGATATCTGCTCAACCCCGATGATGTAGTTCATGTGCAAGGCATAAAGGCGGACAAACGTAAAATCCAGCTTCTTCACGTGAAACATGTCGAATATGTAATTGAATTCGGAGGAAGAACTTATCCGCGGGGAAGCTGTCGACGTACGACATTTGCCGCGGAACGTTAACCACGTAGAGTGGGTATCCTGGATCTTTCGAGGCGATGAGGTCTTTCTCTACCCGCAGCACATCGTCATGAAGTCTCTTTAGATCGCCGAATCTAGCCCGTAGCGCTGTTGCAGGTAGGATTGGTTGACCGGGGATATGCCATTTATCCACACCGGGGAAATCTATACGGTCCTGAAGCCAAGGCTGCTGAGGCGGTTGGATCATAGAAACAGCTTTTTTGCCTTTCCTCGCTCTCTTCCTAAACTTCTTTACTACCGGAAGGTCGTCCATAATATGTTGAGACGGCAATTCAGGCACCGACTCATGACGCTTAAACCCTGAGGAGGCGCCAGTATAGACATATTGTTTAGCAGCGCCATCGTCGTCCTCATCCTCATCCATGGCGACGTCATCAGCGACTAATGGAGCCTCCTCCTTACCCCGTCCGCTATCACCCAACCCGACACCCGACGATAATTGGGTAGGTGGGTGTTGATGTTCATACCTTGCTGAGGCTGCATGCTCGTGGGTGTGCTCCCGGCCGCCTCCAGACGAAGCAGACTCTTTGTCCACAACAGGACCCACCCAGCATTGCAACAATCACCAAGCCGCCGCGGTGTCTCGTCGTCATACCCCAGTAGTACTGGAGGAGGCAAATTCTTGTGGCCCGGTTTGACACTGGCCACGGAAACCTTGAAGACGTTCGGGGGGATCGGCCGGCTGTGGAACAATGGTTCCTTCGGCTCCATTATCGTCGCCTTCCCCACGTCCACCTTCTGGTCGCCGATGGTGTACAATATGGTGCACGGGGTTTCGTCGGCCTGCAAAGAAAAGTCTACGACGTGAGACATCCGACAGGCAACTAAAATGGGAGATTATACATTTATATTGAATGGGGCCGGTGTGACAGATACCATGAGGGCGTCGAGCTCAGCCAAAGACGAAGCACCGCCTAGCACATCCGGTGCGGGAGCCGGTGCGGGAGCCGGTGCGGGAGCAGGTGCAGCTCTAGGTGCTGGTGTAACACTAGTCGAGCTGCTCCCCGCCAAGAAGTCAGCAAGGGGAAAGTCCGCTGCATCTTTTTTTGGATTTTGCCTGGTCCAATTGAAAACGGCCGGAACCAAGGTAGTAGAAATATCTAAAGCCACCTGTTTTGCGGTAGCTACCGCTGTTGCGACTGTCTTAGTTGATTTCTTCTCAACCGCAATCTCAACCCTCTTGTCGATGTTTTCTTCATTTAAACTCCGTCTTTCCTTTCTCTCCTCCGTGGTCTCACAGTAGTACTTCTTCCATGTGGCGCCGTCTCCGACACCGTGCACGCGTCCATACGACGGTCGAGTATCCACTGGTTATTGTTTCAATATGTTCAACGCCCGATTGAATGGAGTGTCCCACTTGGGCCTCGCCAATGCCTCAGACGGCGAGTCACTTTCGGCCGCAATCTTGTGCTGCTCTCTCTGCAAAAGGCACAACGATCGTTTACAAATATGACTAACATGTGCAGTCGAATTGATCAGAAACTAAAATTACCAGCAGTCTCATGAACTCCGAAATGACCGGTGTTGTCTCGTAAACCTTTTTCACTGGGTCCCAACGGTGTCGGGCCCTGAGGACGTCACGCTCCTGTGGGACGGTGAACTCCGCCAAGGGGTCTGGGATGCCCAGACTCGCGGCTTCCGCGTCCTCCTTGGCCCATTTGGACCTCTTTCCGCCATAACCACGGCTTCCGAGGTGGTGGCTCCCAATGTTCCTCTCTTGAAGCCCCTTCATGTACTTAGACTTTTTTTTGGCATCTTCAGCCTCGCAAGCCTCCTTGAATATTTGAAACTGCTCTTCCGTGATTGTCGGATTATCCTTTACAATCTCGGAGTAGGGTTCCTTCATGTCGATGATCCTTGCTTTCACTCGATTTTTCCAGGCGGCCAACACGTCGCTAAACTTGGTCATGGCGTGTTTGTTTATCTTCTTCATTGCCGGGTCCTCATCTGGATCTTTATAATCCTTCTCATTCCGGCCGGGAACAAGAATATCTGATGAAACTTCTTTAGGAGGGAGCTCCTCATATTTTCTATCTTCTGTAGTTTCTCATCGTTGATGGTGGCGGTTGTCCATACGATGCAGCCTATTTGATTGCCGTAGCATCGACGCGCTTCCTCAGGCGCCGTTGGCTCAAAATTGCCGTCGTCCACCTCCGTGACCACCACTCTAGTAGTCCTGAGTTTGTTAGGAACCTGTTGCCTCTTTGCTTTCGGTTCTACACTGGCTCCACTCCCCGAGGCAGCGCTGGTCTCAGTCTCAGCGCCGGCCTCGATGCCTGTCTGAATCTGAGCGCCGGTCTCAGTCTTAGCACCGGTCTGCGTGTTGGTCTCAGTCCCCGATGCCACCGGTGGGCCCAGCAATAACATCAGTTGATCATCGGTAAGGCTAAAAAATTCGTCTGCCGCCCGGTAGGCGTCATCACAATCACCAGAACCCTGTCCTTCATCGTTGCTAGCCATGTTTCCTATGATTAAATCTAGTCAATTAATTCTAGACCTAATAAAATGAATAATGACATAAAAAAGGCATATTGTTTTGCAGGAACGTTGACTCCTTCCTGGTGCGGCAAGCCACACGGGCACTCGATATGTCCTAGTTTATAGCACAAGTCATGCCGAAATTCATGGAAAATTTCGGCATGACCTTTGCTAAAAAGTGGACAAATCGAGAACCTGAAATTTGCCGGAACGGAAATGAATCAACATTCCCGCAAAATATATATAGGCCACTCAGCTTCATTGAAACAACAAAGCCACTTGGGCACAAACAACATGACCACTTCAATGAAAAGATATAATCAACAATAAAAGTCTAGGAAGGGATCATCTTTAAAATAAAACTTGCCTAAATAACCTAGATAATTAACCTAATCAAACTAGTTAACCTGACTAGTTCTCTGTTAAAGCCCTAACTAAATTTTTGCACTAACCTAGGTAATTAACCTAATTAAACTAGTTAACCTAACTACTTCTCTGTCAAAGCCCTAACTAAATTTTTGCCCTAACCTAGATAATTAACATAATTAAACTAGCTAACCTATGCATGAGAGAGAGAGAGGTGGGGTGGGGGCTTACAGAGGATGGCTCTGGTGGTGGCGAGGGAGGCAGGGGCGTCTCCGGTGACGGCGAGGGAGGTAGTTCTGGCAAGGGAGGATCCGGTAGCGTCGACGGCGGCTCCGGTGGCGTTGATGAGGCCTCGCGGCTCCGTGGCGTTGGGGGCGGCTCCGATGGCGTCGACGGCGCACGGCTCTGGTGGCTCCGGGGGCGTCGATGTCGGCAGGAGACGACGGCGAAGTGGGGCGACGACGAATCGGGGAGACGGCAGCGGGGTGGGTCGAGAGATTTGGGGGGCAAGTGGTGGCGGGGGGAAACGGTTTTTTGGTTAAGTCAAAACTAGCAGTAGCGCATTTCGCAGAACGCGCTATAGCTAAGGTAGCTATATCGCTTTTTCCAAAACGCGCTACTGCTATACATATGTAAGTTTCTCTCTTTTTTATTTCCTTTTCTGTTTCTATAGCGGGGGTCCTCGAAATGCGCTGCAGCTGCGTTAGCTACAGCGCCTCTTACTAACACACGCTACAGCTAAGCCTTTCTCTGTTTTTTTGCTTTTTCATTTATTTTGCTTTACATTTTATTTTATTTTCTTTCTCCTTTTTCTGTTTCTTTCATTTTCATTTACTTTTCTATTTGTTTTTCATTTTATTTTATTTACATTAGCAGTAGCGCTGTTACAGGGAAACGCGCTGCTACTCATGCCCTAGCGGTAGCGCGCTTCCTGCAAGGCCGCTACTGCTATGCGTAGCCCATCGTTCCAGCAATGGGAATATTAGTAGTAGCGCTTTTACGGGCACACGCGCTACTGCTAGAAACGTATCTGCAGCGCGGTTTATTCTGAACTGCTACTGCTATCTAGCACTAGCGCCCTTTTTTAACCCGCGTTGTTGCTAAATTTCTGTGTATAAGGTTTTCCCTAGTAGTGGAAGCCGAAATCTATGGCAGCCCTCACAACACTCATGACCCGCTTTTGCGCGGGCGATCGAGGATAGCTGGATGGCTCGCAGCAACAACACATCGAGGAATCCGGACACCTCGGATACTAAAGATGTTAATGGTAGGCAACGTCGTAACAGACCAAAGCGCTGCAATAAAGGCGATAACACGGAAGACACGGCAGTCAACGCCGGATTCAGAGGCTCTAGATCCGGTCAGCGGAAAAAGCCATTTAAAAGAAATACTCCGGCTCCGTCCAGTTTGGATCGCATACTGGATCGCTCGTGCCAAATCCACGGCACCCGCGACAAGCCAGCCAATCACACCAACAGAGAATGTTGGGTGTTCAAGCAGGCCGGCAAGTTAAATGCCAAAAACAAGGACAAGGGGCTGCATAGAGATGACGAGGAGGAGCCCCGGCCGCCGAACACGGGAGGACAGAAGGGGTTTCCCCCACAAGTGAAGACGGTGAACATGATATACGCAACCCACATTCCCAAGAGGGAGCGGAATCATGCAATAAGGGACGTCTATGCAATGGAGCCCGTCTCCCCAAAGTTCAACCCATGGTCTACTTGCCCGATCACCTTCGATCGCAGGGACCACCCCACTGTTGGGTAACGTAGTAATTTCATAAAATTTCCTACGCACACGCAAGATCATGGTGATGCATAGCAACGAGAGGGGAGAGTGTTGTCCATGTACCCTCGTAGACCGAAAACGGAAGCGTTTGCACAAAGCGGTTGATGTAGTCGTACGTCTTCACGATCCGACCGGTCAAGTACCAAACGCACGGCACCTCCGAGTTTAGCACACGTTCAGCCGGATGACGTCCCTCTAACTCCGATCCAGCCGAGTGTTGAGGGAGAGTTTTGTCAGCACGACGGCGTGGTGACGATGTTGATGTTCTACCGACGCAGGGCTTCGCCTAAGCACCGCTACAGTATTATCGAGGTGGACTATGGTGGAGGGGGGCACCGCACACGGCTAAGAGACGATCAACTTGATCAACTTGTGTGTCTAGAGGTGCCACCCTACCCCTGTATATAAAGGAGCAAGGGGGGTGCGGCCGGCCAAGGGGAGAGGCGCGCCGGAGGAGTCCTACTCCCACCGGGAGTAGGACTCCCACCCCCCTTTTCCTAGTTGGATTAGGACTTGGGAGGGGGAAGAAGGAAAGAGGGGGGCCGGCCCCCTTTGCCCTAAACCAATTTGGTTTGGGCCTTGGGGGGCGCTCCCCACACTTCCCTTGCTTCCCTCCTTTTCCACTAAGGCCCATGTAGGCCCATTAAGTCCCTGGGGGGTTCCCGTAACCCCCCCGGTACTCCGATAAAATCCCGATTTCACCCGGAACACTTTCGATATCCAAACATAGGCTTCCAATATATCAATCTTCATGTCTCGACCATTTCAAGACTCCTCGTCATGTACGTGATCACATCCGGGACTCCGAACAACCTTCGGTACATCAAAACATAAAACTCCTAATATAATTGTCATCGTAGCGTTAAGCGTGCGGACCCTATGAGTTCGAGAACTATGTAGACATGACCGAGACACGTCTTCGGTCAATAAACAATAGCGGGACCTGGATGCTCATATTGGCTCCTACATATTCTACGAAGATCTTTATCGGTCAGACCGCATAAGAACATACGTTGTTCCCTTTGTCATCGGTATGTTACTTGCCCGAGATTCGATCGTCGGTATCTCAATACCTAGTTCAATCTCATTACCGGCAAGTCTCCTTACTCGGTCCGTAATACATCATCCCACAACTAACTCATTAGTTGCAATGCTTGCAAGGCTTAAGTGATGTGCATTACCGAGAGGGCCCAGAGATACCTCTCCGACAATCGGAGTGACAAATCCTAATCTCGAAATACGCCAACCCAACAAGTACCTTCTGAGACACCTGTAGAGCACCTTTATAGTCACCAAGTTACGTTGTGATGTTTGGTAGCACACAAAGTGTTCCTCCGGTAAACGAGAGTTGCATAATCTCATAGTCATAGGAACATGTATAAGTCATGAAGAAAGCAATAGAAACATACTTAAACGATCGTGTGCTAAGCTAACGGAATGGGTCATGTCAATCACATCATTCTCCTAATGATGTGATCCCGTTAATCAAATGACAGCCCATGTCAATGGCTAGGAAACTTAACCATCTTTGATCAACGAGCTAGTTAAGTAGAGGCATACTAGTGACACACTGTTTGTCTATGTATTCACACATGTATTATGTTTCCGGTTAATACAATTCTAGCATGAATAATAAACATTTATCATGATATAAGGAAATAAATAATAACTTTATTATTGCCTCTAGGGCATATTTCCTTCAGTCTCCCACTTGCACTAGAGTCAATAATCTAGATTACACAGTAATGATTCTAACACCCATGGAGCCTCGGTGCTGATCATGTTTTGCTCGTGGAAGAGGCTTGGTCAATGGGTCTGCAACATTCAGATCCGTATGTATCTTGCAAATTTCTATGTCTCCCACTTGGACTAGATCCCGGATGGAATTGAAGCATCTCTTGATGTGCTTGGTTCTCTTGTGAAATCTAGATTCCTTCACTAAGGCAATTGCTCCAGTATTGTCACAAAAGATTTTCATTGGACCCGATGCACTAGGTATGACACCTAGATCGGATATGACTCCTTCATCCAGACTCCTTCATTTGTTGCTTCTGAAGCAGCTATATATGTACTCCGCTTCACATGTAGATCCCGCCATGACGCTTTGTTTAGAACTACACCAACTGACAGCTCCACCGTTCAATGTAAACATGTATCCGGTTTGCGATTTCGAATCGTCCAGATCAGTGTCAAAGCTTGCATCAACGTAACCGTTTACGATGAGCTCGTTGTCACCTCCATAAACGAGAAACATATCCTTAGTCCTTTTCAGGTATTTCAGGATGTTCTTGACCGCTGTCCAGTGATCCACTCCTGGATTACTTTGGTACCTCCCTGCTAGACTTATAGCAAGGCACACATCAAGTCTAGTACATAGCATTGCATACATGATAGAGCCTATGGCTGAAGCATAGGGAACATCTTTCATTTTCTCTCTATCTTCTGAAGTGGTCGGCATTGAGTCTTACTCAACTTCACACCTTGTAATATAGGCAAGAACCCTTTCTTTGCTTGATCCATTTTGAACTTCTTCAAAACTTTGTCAAGGTATGTGCTTTGTGAAAGTCCAATTAAGCATCTTGATCTATCTCTATGGATCTTAATGCCCAATATGTAAGAAGCTTCATGGAGGTCTTTCATTGAAAAACTCTTATTCAAGTATCCCTTTATGCTATCGAGAAATTCTATATCATTTCCAATCAGTAATATGTCATCCACATATAATACCAGAAATGCTACAGAGCTCCCACTAACTTTCTTATAAATACAGGCTTCTCCAAAAGTCTGTATAAAACCAAATGCTTTGATCACACAATCAAAGCATTTATTCCAACTCCGAGAGGCTTGCACCAGTCCATAAATGGATCGCTGGAGCTTGCACACTTTGTTAGCTCCCTTTGGATCGACAAAACCTTCCGGTTGCATCATATACAACTCTTCTTCCAGAAATCCATTCAAGAATGCAGTTTTGACATCCATCTGCCATATTTCATAATCATAAAACGCGGCAATTGCTAACATGATTCGGACAGACTTAAGCATCGCTACGGGTGAGAAGGTCTCATCGTAGTCAATCCCTTAAACTTGTCGAAAACCTTTCACAACAAGTCGAGCTTTATAGACAGTAACATTACCGTCAGTGTCAGTCTTCTTCTTGAAGATCCATTTATTCTCAATTGCTTGTCGGTCAACGGGCAAGTCAACCAAAGTCCACACTTTGTTCTCATACATGGATCCCATCTCAGATTTCATGGCCTCAAGCCATTTTGCGGAATCTAGGCTCACCATCGCTTCTTCATAGTTTGTAGGTTCGTCATGGTCTAGTAACATAACTTCCGGAACAGGATTACCGTACCACTCTGGTGCGGATCTTACTCTAGTTGACCTACGAGGTTCAGTAACAACTTGATCTAAAGTTTCATGATCATCGTCATTAACTTCCTCACTAATTGGTGTAGGTGTCGCAGAAACCGTTTTCTGTGATGAACTACTTTCCAATAAGGGAGCAGGTACAGTTACCTCATCAAGTTATACTTTCCTCCCACTCACTTCTTTGGAGAGAAACTCCTTCTCTAGAAAAACTCCGAATTTAGCAACAAAAGTCTTGCCTTCAGATCTGTGATAGAAGGTGTACCCAACAGTCTCCTTTGGGTATTCTATGAAGACACATTTCTCCGATTTGGGTTCGAGCTTATCAGGTTGAAGCTTTTTCACATAAGCATCGCAGCCTCAAACTTTCAGAAACGACAACTTTGGTTTCTTACCAAGCCACAGTTCATAAGGTGTCGTCTCAACGGATTTTGATGGTGCCCTATTTAACGTGAATGCGGCTGTCTCTAAAGCACAACCCCAAAATGATAGCGGTAAATCTGTAAGAGACATCATAGATCGCACCATATCTAGTAAAGTACGATTACGACGTTCGGACACACCATTACGCGGTGGTGTTTCGGGTGGCGTGAGTTGCGAAACTATTTCGCATTGTTTCAAAAGTAGACCAAACTCGTAACTCAAATATTCTCCTCCATGATCGGATCGTGGAAACTTTATTTTCTTGTTTCGATGATTTTCAACTTCACTCTGAAATTCTTTGAACTTTTCAAACGTTTCAGACTTATGCTTCATTAAGTAGATATACCCATATCTGCTTAAATCATCTATGAAGGTGAGAAAATAACGATATCCGCCACGAGCCTCAACATTCATCGGACCACATACATCTGTATGTATGATTTCCAACAAATCTGTTGCTCTCTCCATAGTTCCGGAGAACGGCGTTTTAGTCATCTTGCCCATGAGGCACGGTTCGCAAGTACCAAGTGATTCATAATCATGTGGTTCCAAAAGTCCATCAATATGGAGTTTCTTCATGCGCTTTACACCGATATGACCTAAACGGCAGTGCCACAAATAAGTTGCAGTATCATTATCAACTCTGCATCTTTTGGCTTCAACATTATGAATATGAGTGTCACTACTATCAAGATTCAATAAGAATAGACCACTCTTCACGGGTGCATGACCATAAAAGATATTACTCATATAAATAGAACAACCATTATTCTCTGATTTAAATGAATAACCGTCTCGCATCAAACAAGATCCAGATATAATGTTCATGCTCAACGTTGGCACCAAATAACAATTATTTAGGTCTAATACTAATCCCGAAGGTAGATGTAGAGGTAGCGTGCCGACCGCGATCAGATCGACTTTGGAACCATTTCCCACGCGCATTGTCACGTCGTCCTTAGCCAATCTTCACTTAATCCGTAGCCCCTGTTTCGAGTTGCAAATATTAGCAACAGAACCAGTATCAAATACCCAGGTGCTACTGCAAGCATTAGTAAGGTACACATCAATAACATGTATATCCCATATACCTTTGTTCACCTTGCCATCCTTCTTATCCGCCAAATACTTGGGGCAGTTCCGCTTCCAGTGACCAGTCTGCTTGCAGTAGAAGCACTCAGTTTTAGGCTTAGGTCTAGACTTGGGTTTCTTCTCTTGAGAAGCAACTTGCTTGTTGTTCTTCTTGAAGTTCCCCTTCTTCTTCCCTTTGCCCTTTTTCTTGAAACTAGTGGTCTTGTTGACCATCAACACTTGATGCTCCTTCTTGATTTCTACCTTCGCAGCCTTTAGCACTGCGAAGAGCTCGGGAATTGTTTTATTCATCCCTTGCATATTATAGTTCATCACGAAGCTCTTGTGGCTTGGTGGCAGTGATTGAAGAACTCTGTCAATGACACTATCAACCGGAAGATTAACTCCCAGCTGAGTCAAGTGATTATGGTACCCGGACATTCTGAGTATATGTTCATTGACAGAACTATTCTCCTCCATCTGGCAGCTATAGAACTTATTGGAGACTTCATATCTCTCAATCCGGGAATTTGCTTGAAATATTAACTTCAACTCCTGGAACATCTCATATTCTCCATGACGTTCAAAACGTCGTTGAAGTCCCGGTTCTAAGCCGTAAAGCATGGCACACTGAACTATCAAGTAGTCATTGTTGGGTTTCGTAGTAATTTCAAAAAATTTCCTATGCACACGCAAGATCATGTGATGCATAGCAACAAGAGGGGAGAGTGTTGTCTATGTACCCACGCAGACCGACTGCGGAAGCGTTGACGCAACGTAGAGGAAGTAGTCGTATGTCTTCACGATCCAACCGATCAAGCACTGAAACTACGGCACCTCCGAGTTCGAGCACACGTTCAGCTCGATGACGATCCCCGGACTCCGATCCACCAAAGTGTCGGGGAAGAGTTCCGTCAGCACGACGGCGTGGTGACGATCTTGATGCACTACAGCAGCAGGGCTTCGCCTAAACTCTGCTACAGTATTACCGAGGAATATGGTGGCTGGGGGCACCGCACACGGCTAAGGAATAGATCACGTGGATCAACTTGTGTCTTTCTGGGGTGCCTCTGCCTCAGTATATAAAGGAGCCAAGGGGGAGGGGGGCGCCGGCCAGGAGGAGGGCGCAGGAGGAGTCCTACACCTTCCGGGAGTAGGACTCCCCCCCCCCCCAATCCTAGTTGGACTAGGATTCCCCGAGGGGGAAAGAGAGAGAGGGGGGCCGGCCACCTCTCCTAGTCCTAATAGGACTAGGGGAAGGGGGAGGCGCGCGACCACCTTGGGCTGCCCCTTTCTCCTTTCCACTAAGGCCCATGAAGGCCCATATGGCTCCCGGGGGGTTCCGGTAACCTCCCGGTACTCCGGTAAAATCCCGATTTCACCCGGAACACTTCCGATATCCAAACATAGGCTTCCAATATATCAATCTTTATGTCTCGACCATTTCGAGACTCCTCGTCATGTCCGTGATCACATTCGGGACTCCGAACAACCTTCGGTACATCAAAATGCATAAACTCATAATATAACTGTCATCGTAACCTTAAGCGTGCGGACCCTACGGGTTCGAGAACAATGTAGACATGACCAAGACACGTCTCCGGTCAATAACCAATAGCGGGACCTGGATGCCCTTATTGCCTCCTACATATTCTACGAAGATCTTTATCGGTCGGACCGCATAACAACATACGTTGTTCCCTTTGTCATCGGTATGTTACTTGCCCGAGATTCGATCGTCGGTATCCAATACCTAGTTCAATCTCGTTACCGGCAAGTCTCTTTACTCGTTCCATAATACATCATCTCACAACTAACATATTAGTTGTAATGCTTGCAAGGCTTATGTGATGTGCATTACCGAGAGGGCCCAGAGATACCTCTCCGACAATCGGAGTGACAAATCCTAATCTCGGAATACGCCAACCCAACATGTACCTTTGGAGACACCTGTAATACTCATTTATAATCACCCAGTTACGTTGTGACATTTGGTAGTACCCAAAGTGTTCCGAGTTGCATAATCTCATAGTTGTAGGAACATGTATAAGTCATGAAGAAAGCAATACCAACATACTAAACGATCGGGTGCTAAGCTAATGGAATGGGTCATGTCAATCAGATCATTCAACTAATGATGTGACCTCGTTAATCAAATAACAACACTTTGTTCATGGTCAGGAAACATAACCATCTTTGATTAACGAGCTAGTCAAGTAGAGGCATACTAGTGACACTAAGTTTGTCTATGTATTCACACATGTATTATGTTTCCGGTTAATACAATTCTAGCATGAATAATAAACATTTATCATGATATAAGGAAATAAATAATAACTTTATTATTGCCTCTAGGGCATATTTCCTTCAGTCATCAGCTTTGCTCTGCTAGATGTTCTTAGCGTCGTCAATTGCATCAGCAGCAGGCCTGGCACTCAGCGGTGCTTCCAGGACGTAATTCTTCTGTGCAGCAATGAGGATAATCCTCAAGTTACGGACCTAGTCCGTGTAATTGCTACCATCATCTTTCAACTTTGCTTTCTCAAGGAACGCATTAAAATTCAACGGAACAACAGCATGGGCCATCTATCTACAATCAACATAGACAAGCAAGATACTATCAGGTACTAAGTTCATGATAAATTTAAGTTCAATTAATCATATTACTTAAGAACTCCCACTTAGATAGACATCCCTCTAATCCTTTAAGTGATCACGTGATCCAAATCAACTAAACCATGTCCGATCATCATGCGAGATGGAGTAGTTTCAATGGTGAACATCACTATGTTGATCATATCTACTATATGATTCACGCTCGACCTTTCGGTCTCCGTGTGCCAAGGCCATATCTGTTATATGCTAGGCTCGTCAAGTTTAAACTGAGTATTCCGCGTGTGCAACTGTTTTGCACCCGTTGTATTTGAACATAGAGCCTATCACACCCGATCATCATGTGGTGTCTCGGCATGAAGAACTTTCAAAACGGTGCATACTCAGGAAGAACACTTACGCTTTGATAATTTAGTGAGGGATCGTCTTATAATGCTACCATCAATCAAAGCAAGATAAGATGCATTAAAGATAAACATCACATGCAATCAATATAAATGATATGATATGGCCATCATCATCTTGTGCTTGTGATCTCCATCTCCGAAGCACCATCATGATCACCATCGTCACCGGCGCGACACCTTGATCTCCATCGTAGCATCGTTGTCGTCTCGCCAATCTTATGCTTCCACGACTATCGCTACCGCTTAGTGATAAAGTAAAGCATTACAGGGCGATTGTATTGCATACAATAAAGCGATAACCATATGGCTCCTGCCAGTTGCCGATAACTCTGTTACAAAACATGATCATCTCATACAATATAGCATCACGTCTTGACCATATCACATCACAACATGCCCTGCAAAAACAAGTTAGATGTCCTCTACTTTGTTGTTGCAAGTTTTACGTGGCTGCTACGGGCTTAGCAAGAACCGTTCTTACCTATGCATCAAAACCACAACGATAGTTTGTCAAGTTGGTGCTGTTTTAACCTTCGCAAGGACCGGGCGTAGCCACACTCGGTTGAACTAAAGTTGGAGAAACTGACACCCGCCAGCCACCTATGTGGAAAGCACGTCGGTAGAACCAGTCTCGCGTCAGCGTACGCGTAATGTCGGTCTGGGCCGCTTCATCCAGCAATACCGCCGAACCAAAGTATGACATGCTGGTAAGCAGTATGACTTATATCGCCCACAACTCACTTGTGTTCTACTCGTGCATATAACATCAACGCATACAACCTGGCTCGGATGCCATTGTTGGGTAACGTAGTAATTTCAAAAAAATTCCTACGCACACGCAAGATCATGGTGATGCATAGCAACGAGAGGAGAGAGTGTTGTCCACATACCCTCGTAGACCAAAAGCGGAAGCGTTAGTACAACACGGTTGATGTAGTCATACGTCTTCACGATCCGACCGATCAAGTACCGAACGCACGGCACCTCCGAGTTCAGCACATGTTCAGCCCGATGACGTCCCTCTAACTCCGATCCAGCCGAGTGTTGAGGGAGAGTTTTGTCAGTACGACGGCGTGGTGATGATCTTGATGTTCTACCGACGCAGGGCTTCACCTAAGCACTGCTACAGTATTATTGAGGTGGACTATGGTGGAGGGGGGCACCGCACACGGCTAAGAGACGATCAACTTGATCAACTTGTGTGTCTAGAGGTGCCCCCCTACCCCTGTATATAAAGGAGCAAGGGGGGTGCGGCCGGCCACGGGGAGAGGCGCGCCGGAGGAGTCCTACTCCCACCGGGAGTAGGACTCCCCCCCTCCTTTTCCTAGTTGGATTAGGACTTGGGAGGGGGAAGAAGGAAAGAGGGGGGCCGGCCCCCTTTGCCCTAAACCAATTCGGTTTGGGCCTTGGGGGGCGCTCCCCACACTTCCCTTGCTTCCCTACTTTTCCACTAAGGCCCATGTTGGCCCATTAAGTCCCTGGGGGGTTCCCGTAACCACCCGGTACTCCGGTAAAATCCCGATTTCACTCGGAACACTTTCGATATCCAAACATAGGCTTCCAATATATCAATCTTCATGTCTTGACCATTTTGAGACTCCTCATCATGTACGTGATCACATCCGGGACTCCGAACAACCTTCGGTACATCAAAACATAAACCTCCTAATATAATTGTCATCGTAGCGTTAAGCGTGCGGACCCTATGAGTTCGAGAACTATGTAGACATGACCGAGACACGTCTTCGGTCAATAAACAATAGCGGGACCTGGATGCTCATATTGGCTCCTACATATTCTACGAAGATTTTATCGGTCAGACCGCATAACAACATACGTTGTTCCCTTTGTCATCGGTATGTTACTTGCCCGAGATTCGATCGTCGGTATCTCAATACCTAGTTCAATCTCGTTACCGGCAAGTCTCCTTACTCGGTCCGTAATACATCATCCCACAACTAACTCATTAGTTGCAATGCTTGCAAGGCTTAAGTGATGTGCATTACCGAGAGGGCCCAAAGATACCTCTCCGACAATCGGAGTGACAAATCCTAATCTCGAAATACGCCAACCCAACAAGTACCTTCTGAGACACCTGTAGAGCACCTTTATAGTCACCAAGTTACGTTGTGATGTTTGGTAGCACACAAAGTGTTTCTCCGGTAAACGGGAGTTGCATAATCTCATAGTCATAGGAACATGTATAAGTCATGAAGAAAGCAATAGCAACATACTTAAATGATCGTGTGCTAAGCTAACGGAATGGGTCATGTCAATCACACCATTCTCCTAATGATGTGATCCCTTTAATCAAATGAGAGCCCATGTCAATGGCTACGAAACATAACCATCTTTGACCAACGAGCTAGTTAAGTAGAGGCATACTAGTGACACACTGTTTGTCTATGTATTCACACATGTATTATGTTTCCGGTTAATACAATTCTAGCATGAATAATAAACATTTATCATGATATAATGAAATAAATAATAACTTTATTATTGCCTCTAGGGCATATTTCCTTCAGTCTCCCACTTGCACTAGAGTCAATAATCTAGATTACACAGTAATGATTCTAACACCCATGGAGCCTGGGTGCTGATCATGTTTTGCTCATGGAAGAGGCTTGGTCAACGGGTCTGCAACATTCAGATCCGTATGTATCTTGCAAATTTCTATGTCTACCACTTGGAATAGATCCCGGATGGAATTGAAGCTTCTCTTGATGTGCTTGGTTCTCTTGTGAAATCTAGATTCCTTCACTAAGGCAATTGCTCCAGTATTGTCACAAAAGATTTTCATTGGACCCGATGCACTAGGTATGACACCTAGATCGGATATGACTCCTTCATCCAGACTCCTTCATTTGTTGCTTCTGAAGCAGCTATATATGTACTCCGCTTCACATGTAGATCCCGCCATGACGCTTTGTTTAGAACTACACCAACTGACAGCTCCACCGTTCAATGTAAACATGTATCCGGTTTGCGATTTCGAATCGTCCAGATCAGTGTCAAAGCTTGCATCAACGTAACCGTTTACGATGAGCTCGTTGTCACCTCCATAAACGAGAAACATATCCTTAGTCCTTTTCAGGTATTTCAGGATGTTCTTGACCGCTGTCCAGTGATCCACTCCTGGATTACTTTGGTACCTCCCTGCTAGACTTATAGCAAGGCACACATCAAGTCTAGTACATAGCATTGCATACATGATAGAGCCTATGGCTGAAGCATAGGGAACATCTTTCATTTTCTCTCTATCTTCTGAAGTGGTCGGCATTGAGTCTTACTCAACTTCACACCTTGTAATATAGGCAAGAACCCTTTCTTTGCTTGATCCATTTTGAACTTCTTCAAAACTTTGTCAAGGTATGTGCTTTGTGAAAGTCCAATTAAGCATCTTGATCTATCTCTATGGATCTTAATGCCCAATATGTAAGAAGCTTCACGGAGGTCTTTCATTGAAAAACTCTTATTCAAGTATCCCTTTATGCTATCGAGAAATTCTATATCATTTCCAATCAGTAATATGTCATCCACATATAATACCAGAAATGCTACAGAGCTCCCACTCACTTTCTTATAAATACAGGCTTCTCCAAAAGTCTGTATAAAACCAAATGCTTTGATCACACAATCAAAGCATTTATTCCAACTCCGAGAGGCTTGCACCAGTCCATAAATGGATCGCTGGAGCTTGCACACTTTGTTAGCTCCCTTTGGATCGACAAAACCTTCCGGTTGCATCATATACAACTCTTCTTCCAGAAATCCATTCAAGAATGCAGTTTTGACATCCATCTGCCATATTTCATAATCATAAAACGCGGCAATTGCTAACATGATTCGGACAGACTTAAGCATCGCTACGGGTGAGAAGGTCTCATCGTAGTCAATCCCTTAAACTTGTCGAAAACCTTTCACAACAAGTCGAGCTTTATAGACAGTAACATTACCATCAGTGTTAGTCTTCTTCTTGAAGATCCATTTATTCTCAATTGCTTGTCGGTCAACGGGCAAGTCAACCAAAGTCCACACTTTGTTCTCATACATGGATCCCATCTCAGATTTCATGGCCTCAAGCCATTTTGCGGAATCTAGGCTCACCATCGCTTCTTCATAGTTCGTAGGTTCGTCATGGTCTAGTAACATAACTTCCGGAACAGGATTACCGTACCACTCTGGTGCGGATCTTACTCTAGTTGACCTATGAGGTTCAGTAACAACTTGATCTAAAGTTTCATGATCATCATCATTAACTTCCTCACTAATTGGTGTAGGTGTCGAAGAAACCGTTTTTTGTGATGAACTACTTTCCAATAAGGGAGCAGGTACAGTTACCTCATCAAGTTATACTTTCCTCCCACTCACTTCTTTGGAGAGAAACTCCTTCTCTAGAAAAACTCCGAATTTAGCAACAAAAGTCTTGCCTTCAGATCTGTGATAGAAGGTGTACCCAACAGTCTCCTTTGGGTATTCTATGAAGACACATTTCTCCGATTTGGGTTCGAGCTTATCAGGTTGAAGCTTTTTCACATAAGCATCGCAGCCTCAAACTTTCAGAAACGACAACTTTGGTTTCTTACCAAGCCACAGTTCATAAGGTGTCGTCTCAACGGATTTTGATGGTGCCCTATTTAACGTGAATGTGGTTGTCTCTAAAGCACAACCCCAAAACGATAGCGGTAAATCTGTAAGAGACATCATAGATCGCACCATATCTAGTAAAGTACGATTACAACGTTCGGACACACCATTACGCGATGGTGTTCCAGATGGCGTGAGTTGCGAAACTATTTCGCATTGTTTCAAATGTAGACCAAACTCGTAACTCAAATATTCTCCTCCACGACCAGATCGTGGAAACTTTATTTTCTTGTTACGATGATTTTCAACTTCACTCTGAAATTCTTTGAACTTTTCAAACGTTTCAGACTTATGCTTCATTAAGTAGATATACCCATATCTGCTTAAATCATCTATGAAGGTGAGAAAATAACGATATCCGCCACGAGCCTCAACATTCATCGGACCACATTCATCCGTATGTATGATTTCCAACAAATCTGTTGCTCTCTCCATAGTTCCAGAGAACGGCGTTTTAGTCATCTTGCCCATGAGGCACGGGCAAGTACCAAGTGATTCATAATCAAGTGGTTCCAAAAGTCCATCAATATGTAGTTTCTTCATGCACTTTACACCGATATGACCTAAACGGCAGTGCCACAAATAAGTTGCAGTATCATTATCAACTCTACATCTTTTGGCTTCAACATTACGAATATGAGTGTCACTACTATCGAGATTCAATAAGAATAGACCACTCTTCACGGGTGCATGACCATAAAAGATATTACTCATATAAATAGAACAACCATTATTCTCTGATTTAAATGAATAACCGTCTCACATCAAACAAGATCCAGATATAATGTTCATGCCCAACGTTGGCACCAAATAACAATTATTTAGGTCTAATACTAATCCCGAAGGTAGATGTAGAGGTAGCGTGCCGACCGCGATCAGATCGACTTTGGAACCATTTCCCACGCGCATCGTCACCTCGTCCTTAGCCAATCTTCACTTAATCCGTAGCCCCTGTTTCGAGTTGCAAATATTAGCAACAGAACCAGTATCAAATACCCAGGTGCTACTGCAAGCATTAGTAAGGTACACATCAATAACATGTATATCCCATATACCTTTGCTCACCTTGCCATCCTTATCCGCCAAATACTTGGGGCAGTTCCGCTTCCAGTGACCAGTCTGCTTGCAGTAGAAGCACTCAGTTTTAGGCTTAGGTCCAGACTTGGGTTTCTTCTCTTGAGCAGCAACTTGCTTGTTGTTCTTCTTGAAGTTCCCCTTCTTCTTCCCTTTTCCCTTTTTCTTGAAACTAGTGGTCTTGTTGACCATCAACACTTGATGCTCCTTCTTGATTTCTACCTTCGCAGCCTTTAGCACTGCGAAGAGCTCGGGAATTGTTTTATTCATCCCTTGCATATTATAGTTCATCACGAAGCTCTTGTGGCTTGGTGGCAGTGATTGAAGAACTCTGTCAATGACACTATCAACCGAAAGATTAACTCCCAGCTGAGTCAAGTGATTATGGTACCCGGAGATTCTGAGTATATGTTCATTAACAGAACTATTCTCCTCCATCTTGCAGCTATAGAACTTATTGGATACTTCATATCTCTCAATCCGGGAATTTGCTTGAAATATTAACTTCAACTCCTGGAACATCTCATATTCTCCATGACGTTCAAAACGTCGTTGAAGTCCCGGTTCTAAGCCGTAAAGCATGGCACACTGAACTATCGAGTAGTCATCAGCTTTGCTCTGCCAGATGTTCTTAGCGTCGTCAGTTGCATCAGCAGTAGGCCTGGCACTCAGCGGTGCTTCCAGGACGTAATTCTTCTGTGCAGCAATGAGGATAATCCTCAAGTTACGGACCCAGTCCGTGTAATTGCTACCATCATCTTTCAACTTTGCTTTCTCAAGGAACGCATTAAAATTGAACGGAACAACAGCACGGGGCATCTATCTACAATCAACATAGACAAGCAAGATACTATCAGGTACTAAGTTCATGATAAATTTAAGTTCAATTAATCATATTACTTAAGAACTCCCACTTAGATAGACATCCCTCTAATCCTTTAAGTGATCACGTGATCCAAATCAACTAAACCATGTCTGATCATCATGTGAGATGGAGTAGTTTCAATGGTGAACATCACTATGTTGATCATATATACTATATGATTCACGCTTGACCTTTCGGTCTCCGTGTTCCAAGGCCATATCTGTTATATGCTAGGCTCGTCAAGTTTAAACTGAGTATTCCACGTGTGCAACTGTTTTGCACCCGTTGTATTTGAACATAGAGCCTATCACACCCGATCATCATGTGGTGTCTCGGCACGAAGAACTTTTGAAACGGTGCATACTCAGGAAGAACACTTACGCTTTGATAATTTAGTGAGGGATCGTCTTATAATGATACCATCAATCAAAGCAAGATAAGATGCATAAAAGATAAACATCACATGCAATCAATATAAGTGATATGATATGGCCATCATCATCTTGTGCTTGTGATCTCCATCTCCGAAACACCGTCATGATCACCATCGTCACTGGCGCGACACCTTGATCTCCATCGTAGCATCGTTGTCGTCTCGCCAATCTTATGCTTCCATGACTATCGCTACCGCTTAGTGATAAAGTAAAGCATTACAGGGCGATTGTATTGCATACAATAAACCGATAACCATATGGCTCCTGCCAGTTGCCGATAACTTTGTTACAAAACATGATCATCTCATACAATATAGCATCACGTCTTGACCATATCACATCACAACATGCCCTGCAAAAACAAGTTAGATGTCCTCTACTTTGTTGTTGCAAGTTTTACATGGCTGCTATGGGCTTAGCAAGAACCGTTCTTACCTACGCATCAAAACCACAACGATAGTTTGTCAAGTTGGTGCTGTTTTAACCTTCGCAAGGACCGGGTGTAGCCACACTCGGTTGAACTAAAGTTGGAGAAAGTGACACCCGCCAGCCACCTATGTGGAAAGCACGTCGGTAGAACCAGTCTCGCGTCAGCGTACGCGTAATGTCGGTCCGGGCCGCTTCATCCAACAATACCGCCGAACCAAAGTATGACATGCTGGTAAGCAGTATGACTTATATCGCCAACAACTCACTTGTGTTCTACTCATGCATATAACATCAACGCATACAACCTGGCTCGGATGCCACTGTTGGGTAACGTAGTAATTTCAAAAAAATTCCTATGCACATGCAAGATCATGGTGATGCATAGCAACGAGAGGAGAGAGTGTTGTCCACATACCCTCGTAGACCAAAAGCGGAAGCGTTAGTACAACGCGGTTGATGTAGTCATACGTCTTCACGATCCGACCGATCAAGTACCGAACGCACGGCACCTCCGAGTTCAGCACATGTTCAGCCTGATGACGTCCCTCTAACTCTGATCCAGCCGAGTATTGAGGGAGAGTTTTGTCAGCACGACGGCGTGGTGACGATGTTGATGTTCTACCGACGCAGGGCTTCGCCTAAGCACCGCTACAGTATTATCGAGGTGGACTATGGTGGAGGGGGGACCGCACACGGCTAAGAGATGATCAACTTGATCAACTTGTGTGTCTAGAAGTGCCCCCCTGCCCCTGTATATAAAGGAGCAAGGGGGGTGCGGCCGGCCAAGGGGAGAGGCGCGCCGGAGGAGTCCTACTCCCACCGGGAGTAGGACTCCCCCCTTTTCCTAGTTGGATTAGGACTTGGGAGGGGGAAGAAGGAAAGAGGGGGGCCAGCCCCCTTTGCCCTAAACCAATTCGGTTTGGGCCTTGGGGGGCGTGCCCCACACTTCCCTTGCTTCCCTCCTTTTCCCCTAAGGCCCATGTAGGCCCATTAAGTCCCCGGGGGGTTCCTGTAACCCCCCGGTACTCCCGTAAAATCCCGATTTCACCCGGAACACTTCCGATATCCAAACATAGGCTTCCAATATATCAATCTTCATGTCTCGACCATTTCGAGACTCCTCATCATGTTCGTGATCACATCCGGGACTCCGAACAACCTTCGGTACATCAAAACATAAAACTCATAATATAACTATCATCGTAGCGTTAAGCATGCGGACCCTACGGGTTCGAGAACTATGTAGACATGACCGAGACACGTCTCCGGTCAATAACCAATAGCGGAGCCTGGATGCTCATATTGGCTCCTACATATTCTACGAAGATCTTTATCGGTCAGACTGCATAACAACATATGTTGTTCCCTTTGTCATCGGTATGTTACTTGGCCGAGATTCGATCGTTGGTATCTCAATACCTAGTTCAATCTCGTTACCGGCAAGTCTCTTTACTCGTTCCTTAATACATCATCCTGCAAATAACTCATTAGTTGCAATGCTTGCAAGGCTTAAGTGATGTGCATTACCGAGAGGGCCCAGAGATACCTCTCCGACAATCGGAGTGACAAATCCTAATCTCGAAATACGCCAACCCAACAAGTACCTTTGGAGACACCTGTAGAGCACCTTTATAATAACCCAATTACGTTGTGACGTTTGGTAGCACACAAAGTGTTCCTCTGGTAAACGGGAGTTGCATAATCTCATAGTCATAGGAACATGTATAAGTCATGAAGAAAGCAATAGCAACATACTTAAACGATCGTGTGCTAAGCTAATGGAATGGGTCATGTCAATCACATCATTCTCCTAATGATGTGATCCCGTTAATCAAATGACAACCCATGTCAATGGCTAGGAAACTTAACCATCTTTGATCAACGAGCTAGTTAAGTAGAGGCATACTAGTGACACTCTGTTTGTCTATGTATTCACACATGTATTATGTTTCCGGTTAATACAATTCTAGCATGAATAATAAACATTTATCATGATATAAGGAAATAAATAATAACTTTATTATTGCCTCTAGGGCATATTTCCTTCACCCACTAGCATCCGTCATGGCGGATCCGCCACACTGGTCCTAGACCCCATCATTGACGGATTTCACCTCACGCGAGTCCTTATGGACGGCAGCAGCAGCCTAAACCTGCTCTATCAGGATACAGTGGGAAAAATGGGTATCGATCCCTCGAGGATCAAACCCAGCAAAACCACCTTTAAAGGCGTCATCCCAGGTGTAGAGGCCCATTGCACAGGCTCAATCATACTAGAAGTGGTCTTCGGATCACTGGACAACTTCCAAAGCGAAGAGTTAATCTTTGATATCGTCCCATTTCGTAGCGGCTATCACGGACTTCTCGGACGGACAGCATTTGCAAAATTTAATGCAGTGCCGCATTACGCATACCTCAAGCTCAAGATGTCAGGACCCAGGGGGGGTCATAACGGTAAATGGAAGCACAGAACGCTCGCTCCGCACGGAAGAGCACACTGCGGCCCTCGCAGCAGAAGCACAAAGCAGCCTTCTAAGGCAGACCACTCATTCTGCGTCACAGCCCCCGGACACCTTCAAGCGAGTCCGGAACATGCTGCAACAGGATCGCCTGGCACGATCAGAGCTCGCCTAGCAATTCGGCCCCCGTCCCAGTCCCAGTCAAGTGACGAAATCCGTGCCGCGCGCACATAACTACGCACTGAAAATACCATGGACATAGGCGGGGGCACGATCAGGACACACCCCGCAATATGGCTTAACCACCCTAGGGGATGTATACCTTTATCATTCCTTTTCTCTTTGAGGGCCTAACTCTCTGGAAGCCCTTTCCGGCAATTCGATTGCCGGACACATTCCGGAAGCAACAACCAAGACGGCAAGAAGCTAAGATGAACACGGGAACCCCTAGGTGGTATCTAATAATACTTGATATACCCGTTTTTTACTATCTATGCGCAGCTTGCCCTGGGATAGGACATTTTGAATTGTCCTACTTTCTGCTTATTGCACTACTTGTACCAGTACGCTCTGATGTATTATTTAAATAACAATGCATATCATTAATCTATCATTGCATTATTTAAGTTTTTTTCTCTCTTTCTCTTATATGTCCATCCGCACCCACACGCTCGGGTACGGTCAGTTCGCCAGGGGCTCTCGTTTACCCCATAATATGGCGCAAGAAATCCGAACACTTTCGACAGTGCGGCACCCCGAACTTGTAGCATTATATGCATCAGCTCCGAATCATGTCTTTGGTCAAATGTTGGGTTCGCCCGGCTCCCATGCTTTGGTACCTTATGTTCCGCTATATCGGCTAAGGTAGCGGTGGGAGAACTATTGTGATTGTGTCCCAGTTCTTTCGGACAAGCACCTCAGTAGAGAAAGCCGAAAACTAACTGTCATGATAAGGCAAGAGACTAGTCGCTGTTCGAGAGGTCTCAAGACCTTAAAGACTTTTTCCGCTTCGGACGAGGAGTCAGCCTTGTCCGGCTTAGGCGTGTATAGCGCCCCAAATTCGGCCCTTCGAATACCAGGGGCTTCGCCAAAATTTAAAATTATATACTTCTATGGCTAAGTGAGAGTGATAAAGCATTATAGTCTGATTGCCTGGTTCTTTGCGCTGAACACCTCCCTTGAAGGACCCAAAATTGGGGTAAAGAGTGCTCAGTTTTATCCCGAACACCCCAGTACTAGTTACATGGGGGCAGAAGCCGACGACTGGCCAACTCTCAGATTTTATAAACGGCCGCACAGAAGGTAATATTTTAAATTAAGAAAGCGTCTAATACGTCTCCAACGTATCTACTTTTCCAAACACTTTTGCCCTTGTTTTGGACTCTAACTTGCATGATTTGAATGGAACTAACCCGGACTGACGATGTTTTCAGCAGAATTACCATGGTGTTACTTACGTGCAGGAGCAAACGTTCTCGGAATGACCTGAAACTTCACGGAGCCACTTCTTAGAAAATAAGAAAAATACCTGCAAAAGATGAAGGCCAGGGGGGCCACCACATCTCCACGAGGGTGGGGGTGCGCCTGCCCCCCTAGGGCGCGCCCCTACCTCGTGGGCCCCCTGTTGCCTCTCCGACTCCAACTCCAACTCTATATTTTGAGTTTCGGGGAGAAAAAATCAGAGAGAAGAAATCATCGCGTTTTACAATACGGAGCCGCCGCCAAGCCCTAAAACCTCTCGGGAGGGCTGATCTGGAGTCCGTTAGGGGCTCCGGAGAGGGGAATCCGTTGCCATCGTCATCATCAACCATCCTCCATCACCAATTTCATGATGCTCACCACCGTGCGTGAGTAATTCCATCTTAGGCTTGCTGGACGGTGATGGGTTGGATGGGATCCATCATGTAATAGAGTTAGTTTTGTTAGGGTTTGATTCCTAGTGTCCACTATGTTCTGAGATTGATGTTTCTATGACTTTGCTATGCTTAATGCTTGTCACTAGGGCCCGAGTGCCATGATTTCGGATCTGAACCTATTATGTTTTCATCAATATATGAGTGTTCTTGATCCTATCTTGCAAGTCTATAGTCACCTATTATGTGTTATGATCCGTTAACCCCGAAGTGACAATAATCGGGATACTTACCGGTGATGACCGTAGTTTGATGAGTTCATGTATTCACTATGTGTTAATGCTTTGTTCCGGTTCTCTATTAAAAGGAGGCCTTAATATCCCTTAGTTTCCGTAAGGACCCGCTGCCACGGGAGGGTAGGACAAAAGATGTCATGCAAGTTCTTTTCCATAAGCACGTATGACTATATTCGGAATACATGCCTACATTATATCAATGAACTGGAGCTAGTTCTGTGTCACCCTAGGTTATGACTGTTACATGATGAACCGCATCTGGCATAATTCTCCATCACTGACCCATTGCCTACGAGCTTTCCATATATTGTTCTCTGCTTATTTACTTTTCTGTTGCTATTGCTATCATCACTACAAAATACCAAAAACATTAGTTTTACTATTGTTACCTTTTGCTACCGTTACCACTACTATCGTATTACTTTGCTACTAAACACTTTGTTGCAGATATTAAGTTTCCAGGTGTGGTTGAATTGACAACTCAGCTACTAATAATTGAGAATATTCTTTGGCTCCCCTTGTGTCGAATCAATAAATTTGGGTTGAATACTCTACACTCGAAAATTGTTGCGATCTCCTATACTTGTGGGTTATCAAGACTATTTTCTGACGCCGTTGCCGGGGAGCATAGCTCTATTCTTTGAGTCACTTGGGATATATATCTGCTTATCATTATGAAGAACTTAAGAGATCCAAAAACCAAGATCTATCCCTTAACTACGAGGGGAGGTAAGGAACTGCCATCTAGCTCTGCACTTGATTCACCTTCCGTTTTGAGTAAGCTTGCGACACCTACACCTGCTTCTGCTATTCGTTATGATATGTTGCATGTTATTGATGATGCCACTTCTCCTATGCATGATACTTATGATGAAACTACCTCTATGCCTGATACTACTGTGCCACTTAGTGATTTTCTTGATGAACAACTTGCAAGGGCTAGAGAAATTGAAAATATTGAATCTGGTGATACTGATGAAAGTGATGATGAAGAATCACTTGTTATTCCTAAGGGTTATGTTTTTGATCAAGAAGCTTCTTTCGCTATTTTAGCTTGCAAAAATAGAAATGAACTCAAAAGGTTATTAGCTAAATGGAGTAAGCAATCTCTAAATGCTAGAATGAAACCTGACCCTGCTTTTGCTACTTCACCTATCTTTGTTACTGTTAAGGATTATGAATTCTCTGTTGATCCTGATATAATTACTTTGGTTGAATCTGATCCTTTTCATGGTTATGAATCTGAAACTGTTGTGGCACATCTTACTAAGTTGAATGATATAGCCACCCTGTTCACTAAAGATGAGAGAAGTCGTTACTTTTACATCCTCAAAATATTTCCGTTCTCATTAAAGGGTGATGCTAAGATATGGTTTAATTCTCTTGATCCTGGTTGTGTGCATAGTCCCCAGGATATGATTTATTACTTCTCTGCTAAATATTTCCCTGCTCATAAGAAACAAGCTGCTTTAAGGGATATATATAATTTTGTGCAAATTGAAGAAGAGAGTCTCCCACAAGCTTGGGGGAGGCTTCTCCCATTATTTAACACTTTGCATGATCATCCTCTTAAGAAAAATGAAATACTTGATGTCTTTTATAATGGACTAACCGGTGCCTCCAGAGATTACCTGGATAGTTGTGCTGGTTCTATTTTCAGGGAAAGAACACCGGATGAAGCTGAAATTCTATTGAATAATATGTTGACAAATGAAAATAATTGGACACCTCCGGAGCCAATTCCTGAGCCCATTCCTAAACCAACTCCGAAGAAGAGGGGTATTCTATTTCTCAGTCCTGAAGATATGCAAGAGGCAAAGAAATCTATGAAGGAGAAAGGTATTAAAGTTGAAGATGTTAAGAATTTACCTCCTATTGAAGAAATACATGGTCTTAACTTACCGCCTGTTGAAGAAACATATAATCTAAATCCATTACCTATTGAAGAAACTGATGGTCTTGATAACCCAACACATGTAGTAAAGGTAAATTCTCTCTATAGATATGATAAAGCTGAAATCCCATTTACTACATTTGCTAGCCCATGCTTAGATGAGTTTGATAAATTTATGGCTAAGCAGGAAGATTTTAATGCTTATTTTGGTAGACAATTGAAATACAATTGAAATATGCTTGAACACTTGGGTGATTATATGGCTAATGTCAAAGGTGAACTTAAACTTATTAGTAAACATGCTTCTATGGTTACCACTCAAGTAGAACAAGTACTTAAAGCTCAAAATGATTTGCTCAATGAATTGAATAGTAAAGATAATGATAATGCTATTAGAGTGGCTACTAGAACTGGTAGAATGACTCAGGAACCTTTGTATCCTGAAGGCCACCCTAAGAGAATTGAGCAAGATTCTCAGAGAAATAATATAGATGTACCTAGTTCTTCTAAAAAGAAGAAAAGGAAAAATGATAGGACTTTGCATGCTTCTAGTGATCCTATTGTTGAAACACCTGAGAATCCAAATGATATTTCTATTTCTGATGCTGAAACTCAGTCTGGTAATGAACCTAAAACTAGTGATAATGCTAATAATAATGTTCAGGATGATGCTCAACCTAGTAATTATAATGATATAGAAATTGAACCTGCTGTTGATCTTGATAACCCACAATCAAAGAATCAACGTTATGATAAGAAAGATTTTGTTGCTAGGAAACATGGTAAAGAAAGAGAACCATGGGTTCAAAAACCCATGCCTTTTCCTCCCAAACCATCCAAGAAAAAGGATGATGAGGATTTTGAGTGCTTTGCTGAAATGATTAGACCTATCTTTTTGTGTATGCGATTAACTGATATGCTCAAAACCAACCCTTATGCTAAGTACATGAAAGATATTATTACGAATAAAAGAAAGATACCGGAAGCTGAAATTTCCACCATGCTTGCTAATTATACTTTTAAGGGTGGAATACCAAAGAAACTTGGAGATCCCGGTGTACCAACTATACCAGGCTCCATTAAAAGAAACTATGTTAAAACTGCTTTATGTGATCTTGGAGCCGGTGTTAGTGTTATGTGATACGTCCATTTTGCATCATGCTTTTACATCAATATTTATTGCATTATGGACTATTATTTCACTTTATGTGACAATACTTATGGCTATTCTCTCTTATTTTACAAGGTTTACATAAGGAGGGAGAATGCCGGCAGCTGGAATTCTGGGCTGGAAAAGGAGCAAATATTAGAGACCTATTCTGCGCAACTCCAAAAGTCCTGAAACTCCACAGAACATCTTAAAATAAATAAAGAAAAATCCTTGCCAAAGATGAAGGCCAGGGGGGCCACACCCTCCTCACGAGGGTGGGGGGCGCGCCCCCCTAGGGCGCGCCCCCCTACCTCATGGGCCCCTTGGTGGCTCTCTGGCGTCCATCTTCTCCTATATGAAGTCTTTCGATGAGAAAAAAATAGGAGGGAACTTCTTGGGACGAGACTCCGCCGCCACGAGGCGGAACCTTGGCGGAACCAAACTAGAGCTCCGGCAGAGCTATTCTGCCGGGGATACTTCCCTCCGGGAGGGGGAAATCATCACCATCGTCATCACCAACGCTCCTCTCATCGGGAGAGGGCAATCTCCATCAACATCTTCACCAGCACCATCTCATCTCCAAACCCTAGTTCATCTCTTGTATCCAATTCTTGTCTCAAAGTCCGGGATTGGTGCTAGTAGGTTGCTAGTAGTGTTGATTACTCCTTGTAGTTGATACTAGTTGGTTTATTTGGTGGAAGATCATATGTTCAGATCCTATATGCATATTATTACCCCTTTGATTATGAACATGAATATGCTTTGTGAGTAATTACGTTTGTTCCTGAGGACAAGGGAGAAGTCTTGCTATTAGTAGTCATGTGAATTTGGTATTCGTTTAATATTTTGATAAGATGTATGTTGTCTAGCCTCTAGTGGTGTTATGTGACCGTCGACTACATAACACTTCACCATTATTTGGGCCTAGAGGAAGGCATTGGGACGTAATAAGTAGATGATGGGTTGCTAGAGTGACAGAAGCTTAAACCCTAGTTTATGCGTTGCTTCATAAGGGGCTGATTTGGATCCAAATGTTTCATGCTATGGTTAGGTTTACCTTAATACTTTTGTTGTAGTTGCGGATGCTTGCAATAGAGGTTAATCATAAGTGGGATGCTTGTTCAAGTAAGAACAGCACCCAAGCACCGGTCCACCCACATATCAAATTATCAAAGTATCGAACGCGAATCATATGAACGTGATGAAAACTAGCTTGACGATATTCCCATGTGTCCTTGGGAGCGCTTTTCCTATTATAAGAGTTTGTTCCGGCTTGTCCTTTGCTACAAAAGGATTGGGCCATCTTGCTGCACTTTATTTACTTTTGTTGCTTGTTGCTCGTTACAATTTATCCTATCACAAAACTATCTGTTACCACTTATTTCAGTACTTCCAGAGAATACCTTGCTGAAAACCGCTTATCATTTCCTTCTGCTCCTCGTTGGGTTCGACACTCTTACTTATCAAAAGGACTACGATAGATCCCCTATACTTGTGGGTCATCAAGACACTTTTCTGGCGCCGTTGCCGGGGAGTGTAGCGCCTTTGGTAGGTGGAATTTGGTAAGGAAAATTTTATATAGTGTGCTGAAATTTACTGTCACTTGCTACTATGGAAAGTAATTCTATGAGGGGCTTGTTCGGGGTATCTTCACCTCATCCAGTAGAGCAAAGAGTTGCTCCTCAACCTACTGAACCTATTGAAAATGAACTCCTTTTGAATTTCCTTCGGGTATGATGGAAAAATTGCTAGCTAACCCTTTTACAGGAGATGGAACAAAGCATCCTGATGAGCACTTAATATATGTGGATGAAGTTTGTGGATTATTTAAGCTTGCAGGTATACCCGATGATGTTGCTAAGAAGAAGGTCTTCCCTTTATCTTTGAAGGGAGACACATTGATATGGTATAGGCTATGTGATGATATGAGATCATGGGACTATAAAAGATTGAAGCTGGAATTTCATCGAAAGTATTACCCTATGCATCTTGTTCATCATGATCGCAATTATATATATAATTTCTGGCCTCGCAAAGGAGAAAGTATCGCTCAAGCTTGGGGGAGGCTTAAATCAATGTTATATTCATGCCCCAATCATGAGCTCTCAAGAGAAATGATTATTCAAAATCTATATGCTCGACTTTCTGATAACAATCGCACCATGCTCGATACTTCTTGTGCTGGCTCTTTTATGATGAAGACTACTGAATTCAGATGGAATTTATTGGATAGAATTAAACGCAACTCTGAAGATTGGGACCTCGACGAAGGTAAAGAGTCAGGTATGATACCTAAGTTTGATTGTGTTAAATCTTTTATGGATATCGATATTTTCCGTAAGTTTAGCACTAAATATGGACTTGACTCTGAGATAGTAGCTTCTTTCTGTGAATCTTTTGCTACTTATGTTGATCTCCCTAAGGAGAAGTGGTTTAAATATCATCCTCCCATAGAAGTAAAAGTTATTGCACCTATTAAAGTTGAAGAAAAGACTGTCACTTATAATGATCCTATTGTTCCTACTTCTTATGTTGAGAAACCACCTTTCCCTGTTAGAATAAAGGATCATGCTAAAGCTTCAACTATTGTTCGTAAAAGCAATATTAGAACTTATACACCTCCTGAGAAAGTTAATTAGAACCTAATATTGCTATCGTTAAAGATCTCTTGTCTGATAATATTGATGGGCATGTTATCCAGTTCGAAGGTGAAACTGCTAGAATTGCTAAACCTTGTGATAAAGATAAACATAGACATGTGGTAGGCGTGCCTGTTATTTCTGTTAAAATAGGAGATCATTGTTATCATGGCTTATGTGATATGGGTGCTAGTGCTAGTGTTATACCGCATACTTTATACAAAGAAATTAAGAATGAAATTGCACCTGCTGAGTTAGAAGGTATTGATGTCACAATTAAACTTGCCAATAGAGATACTATTTCACCAATTGGAATTGTTAGAGATGTTGAAGTCTTGTGTGGGAAAACTAAATATCCTGCTGATTTTCTTGTTCTTACTTCTCCGCAAGATAGCTTTTGTCCCATTATATTTGGTAGACCCTTCTTGAACACTGTGAATGGTAGGATAGATTGCGAAAAGAATGTTGTTACTATTGGCTTGGATGATATGGTTCATGAGTTTAATTTCTCTAAATTTAGTAAACAACATCATGAGGAAGAATTACCTAGTAAGGATAAAATTATTGGTCTTGCTTCTATTGTCGTACCTCCTAGTGATCCTTTAGAACACTATTTGCTAGACCATGAAAATGATATGTTCATGAATGAAAGAAGGGAAATAGATGAAGTATTCTTTAAACAGGAAACTATTCTGCAACATAATTTGCCTGTTGAAATCTTAGGGGATCCTCCTCCACCCAAGGGTGTTCCCGTGTTTGAGCTTAAACCGTTGCCTGATAATCTTACATATGCTTATCTTGATGAGAAGAAGATATATCCTGTTATTATTAGTGCTAACCTTTCAGAGCATGAAGAAGAAAGATTATTGAAAACTCTGAAGAAGCATCGTGCTGCTATTGGATATACTCTTGATGATCTTAAGGTCATTAGTCCCACTCTATGTCAACATAAAATAAATTTGGAAGCAAATGCCAAACCAGTTCGTGATCCTCAACGACGTCTGAATCCTAAAATGAAAGAAGTGGTAAGAAAAGAAATACTAAAGCTTCTAGAGGCAGGTATAATCTATCATGTTGCTAATAGTGAGTGGGTAAGTCATGTCCATTGTGTCCCTAAGAAGGGAGGTATTACTGTCGTTCCTAATGATAAAGATGAATTGATTCCACAAAGAATTATCACAGGCTATAGGATGGTAATTGATTTCCACAAATTAAATAAAGCAACTAAGAAAGATCATTACCCATTACCTTTTATAGATCAAATGCTAGAAAGATTATGCAAACATACACACTATTGCTTTCTAGATGGTTATTCTGGTTTCTCTCAAATACCTGTGTCGGCTAGAGATCAATCAAAGACTACTTTTACATGCCCTTTTGGTACTTTTGCTTATAGACGTATGCCTTTTGGTTTATGTAATGCACCTGCTACCTTTCAAAGATGCATGATGGCTATATTCTCTGACTTTTGTGAAAAGATTTGTGAGGTTTTCATGGACGATTTCTCCGTCTATGGTTCCTCTTTTGATGATTGCTTGAGCAATCTTGATCGAGTTTTGCGGAGATGTGAAGAAACTAATCTTGTCTTGAATTGGGAAAAGTGCCACTTTATGGTTAATGAAGGTATTGTCTTGGGGCATAAAGTTTCTGAAAGAGGTATTGAAGTTGATAAAGCCAAGGTTGATGCTATTGAAAAGATGCCATGTCCCAAGGACATCAAAGGTATAAGAAGTTTCCTTGGTCACACCGGATTTTACAGGAGGTTCATTAAGGACTTCTCAAAAATTTCTCGGCCTCTAACTAATTTACTGCAAAAAGATACACCATTTGTCTTTGATGATGATTGTGTAGAAGCATTTGAAATACTTAAGAAAGCATTAGTCTCTGCACCTATTGTTCAGCCACCTGATTGGAATTTACCCTTTGAAATTATGTGTGATGCTAGTGATTATGCTGTAGGTGTTGTTCTAGGGCAAAGAGTTGATAAGAAATTAAATGTTATTCATTATCCTAGTAAGACTCTAGACAATGCTCAAAGAAATTATGCTACTACTGAAAAAGAGCTTTTAGCAGTTGTATTTGCTTGTGATAAGTTCAGATCTTATATTGTAGATTCTAAAGTAACTATTCAAACTGATCATGCTGCTATTAAATACCTTATGGAAAAGAAAGATGCTAAACCTAGACTTATTAGATGGGTTCTCTTGCTACAAGAATTTGATTTGCATATTGTTGATAGAAAGGGAGCTGAGAACCCCGTTGCAGACAACTTGTCTAGGTTAGAAAATATTCTTGATGACCCACTACCTATTAATGATAGTTTTCCTGATGAACAATTAAATGTTATAAGTACTTCTTGTAGTACTCCATGGTATGCTGATTATGCTAATTATATTGTTGCTAAGTTTATACCACCTAGCTTCACATACCAGCAAAAGAAAAAGTTTTTCTATGATTTAAGACATTACTTTTGGGATGACCCACATCTTTATAAAGAAGGAGTAGATGGTGTTATTAGACGTTGTGTACCTGAGCATGAACAGGAACAGATCCTACGCAAGTGTCATTCCGAGGCTTATGGAGGACACCACGCTGGAGATAGAACTGCACATAAGGTATTGCAATCTGGTTTTTATTGGCCTACTCTCTTCAAGGATGCATGTAAGTTTGTCTTGTCTTGTGATGAATGTCAAAGAATTGGTAATATTAGTAGACGTCAAGAAATGCCTATGAATTATTCTCTTGTTATTGAACTGTTTGATGTTTGGGCTTTGATTATATGGGACCTTTTCCTGCCTCTAATGGATACACACATATTTTAGTTGTTGTTGATTACGTTACTAAGTGGGTAGAAGCTATTCCAACTAGTAGTGCTGATCATAACACTTCTATTAAAATGCTTAAGGAAGTTATT
>NC_041380.1:32434422-32447954 GCF_002162155.2 Triticum dicoccoides
TGGAAACCTTAGTATCCCTGATATAATTATTCTGCTCCACGGTTTATACAGTGATAACACTTTTAGTATGGGCGATATTATTGCCAAATGGTTAAGTCTGAACCATACCAAGGGCCCCATCTTTGGAGGCATCTAAGCTTCACGCCTAGCTGCACATTTTAACATACCTATTAGGCATTTTGAGAAGGAAGAAAAGGTGCTGCCTCGTGTTTCTTTAGATTATAAGAGCATGGTGGCACATGATTTTATTGTTAAGAATAGGGAAGGAGAGCTTAAATATCAATTGTTCTTTAACAAACATCATCCTGAGACTATTACCGTGCCTGATCCTTCTTTGTTTGATTTATCTGCAGGCCGGTACCTTGTTCCGTTGAAGGATATTCACGCCTACCGGAACCCTGCACCAGCTATGGAACCAGAGCCGGAACCACAAGTTGATCCTCCACGACAGTCTAATTACCAGTGGGATACGGAGATGATTGTCAGCCAGTGGCAATCGGAGTCTTCCTCTTCTTCTTCTCAGTACGACCCCAACTACTATTATGGTATCCGCCAGGCGAGCCGTGGCCATAGACCAACTTAGGCCAAAATCCTAAGCTTGGGGGAGTACGTATTTCCCACTGACATTACATTTATGTTCACACACTCATTGCTAGATGTCGGCGCTCATACTTTTTCATTGTATCATCCATGCTAGTTTATTTTCCTTTCTATGCTTTCTTCTTGTGTGTTTAATAAACCTTAAGAAAAACCAAAAAAATAGTTGTAACTTTTAATCAGTTTAATTTCCATGCTTGTAGTAGTAATTAAAAAGAAAACCCAAAAATATTTCATGTTCTTCTTTTGCTTGTAGGGAGCTTTCCCGTGTAAATAGTTTTATTTCTTTCTTTTTCTTTGGGGGGTCGATAGGAGAAGACCATAATTAAATTGTTGAAGTGGCTCTTATATGCATTATTGTTTATCTGACAAAAGAGCACATATTGTCTTGTCTTCTCCTATTTATTGAATGCTTGCAGATTTCAGCTTAGTCCAATGCATGTGCACTATTATTATTATTCACACCAGTCGTTCGTGCAAGTGAAAGGCAATTATGACGATATATGATGGACTGACTGAGATGAGAAAAGCTGGTATGAACTCGACCTCTTTTGTTTTTGTAAATATGATTAGTTCATCATTCCTGATTCAGCCTATTATGAATAAACATGTTTGCAATGACAACTAGAGATCATAGTTTCTTATGCCATGCTTGATTAGCTATGAGTTATAATGGTTTACCTTGCGTGCCAACATGCTATTAAAATGGTTATGATGTGGTATGATAGGGTGGTATCCTCCTCTGAATGATTTAAGTGACTTGACTTGCCACATGTTCACGCATGTAGTTGAATCAAAATCAACATAGTCTTCACGATATTTATGTTCATGGTGGATTATATCCTACTCATGCTTGCATTCGGTGTTGATTAATTTTAATGCATGTTCATGACTGTTGTCGCTCTCTAGTTGGTCGCTTCCCAGTCTTTTACTAGCCTTCACCTGTACTAAGCGGGAATACTGCTTGTGCATCCAATCCCTTAAACCCTAAAGTTATTCCACATGAGTCCACTATACCTACCTATATACGGTATCTACCTGCCGTTCCAAGTAAATTTGTATGTGCCAAACTCTAAACCTTCAAATAAATATCCTATTGTGTATGCTCGAATAGCTCATGTATCAGCTAGGGCTGCCTGTATCTTCCATGTTAGGCAGGTTATTCTCAAGAGGAGTGGACTCCGCTCCTCACTCACGAGATAAATGGCTGGTCACCGGGATGCCCAGTCCCATGCTTTATGCAAACTAAGTCAAAATAATTGTAAACAAAACTCCCCCTGGGACTCTTGTTAGTTGGAGGCACTCGTTGTTTCGAGCAAGCCATGGATTGATGCTTGTTGGTGGAAGGGGGAGTATAAACTTTACCATTCTGTTTGGGAACCGCCTATAATGTGTGTAGCATGGAAGATATTGCCATCTCTTGGTTATTATGTTTACAATGAAAGTATACCGCTCAAAATATTATTCACCTCTGTTTCAAAACCGAGCTCTGGCACCTCTACAAATCCCTGCTTCCCTCTGCGAAGGGCCTATCTATTTACTTTTATGTTGAGTCGTCATCCTCTTATTAAAAAGCACCAGTTGGAGAGCACCGCTGTCATTTGCATTCATTACTATTAGTTTACATTGAGTATGACTTGACTGGATCTCTTTTACCATGAATTACAATGTCTAGTCAGTCCTTGGTCTTTAAAGGTGCTCTGCATTTATGTTTTGCGGTCTCAGAAAGGCTAGTGAGATACCATCTTGTTATATCATATTATGATTGTTTTGAGAAAGTGTTGTCATCGGAGATTTATTATAATGGCTCGCTAGTTGATTATGCTATTGATATGAGTAAATTTGAGATCTATGCATTATTGTGAATGTGGTTAGTTATAATATTTGCTGAAAACTTGAATGCTGGCTTTACATATTTACAACAACAAGAGCAAACCGAGTTTGTAAAAGTTTTTCTTTATCACTTTCAGTTTGTCAACTGATTTGCTTGAGGAGAAGAAAAGGTTTAAGCTTGGGGGAGTTGATACATCTCCAATGTATCTGATTTTCCAAACACTTTTGCCCTTGTTTTGGACTCTAACTTGCATGATTTGAATGGAACTAACCCGGATTGATGTTGTTTTCAGCAGAATTACCATGGTGTTATTTATGTGCAGGAGCAAATGTTCTCGAAATGACCTGAAACTTCACGGAGGCACTTTTCAGAAAATAAGAAAAATACCTGCAAAAGATGAAGGCCAGGGGCCCACCACCTCTCCACAAGGGTGGGGGGGCACCTGCCCCCCTAGGGCGCGCCCCCCTACCTCGTGGGCCCCGGGTTGCCTCTCCGACTCCAACTCCAACTCTATATATTGAGTTTCGGGGAGAAAAAAATCAGAGAGAAGAAATCATCGCGTTTTACGATACGGAGCCGCCGCCAAGCCCTAAAACCTCTCGGGAGGGCTGATCTGGAGTCTGTTCGGGGCTCCGGAGAGGGGAATCCGTCACCATCGTCATCATCAACCATCCTCCATCACTAATTTCATGATGCTCACCGCCGTGCGTGAGTAATTCCATCATAGGCTTGCTGGACGGTGATGGGTTGGATGGGATCTATCATGTAATCGAGTTAGTTTTGTTAGGGTTTGATCCCTAGTGTCCACTATGTTCTGAGATTGATGTTGCTATGACTTTACTATGCTTAATGCTTGTCACTAGGGCCCGAGTGCCATGATTTCAGATCTGAACCTATTATGTTTTCATCAATATATGAGTGTTCTTGATCCTATCTTGCAAGTCTATAGTCACCTATTATGTGTTATGATCCGTTAACCCCGAAGTGACAATAATCGGGATACTTACCGATGATGACCGTAGTTTGAGGAGTTCATGTATTCACTATGTGTTAATGCTTTGTTCCGGTTCTCTATTAAAAGGAGGCCTTAATATCCCTTAGTTTCTGTAAGGACCCCGCTGCCATGGGAGGGTAGGACAAAAGATGTCATGCAAGTTCTTTTCCATAAGCACGTATGACTATATTCGGAATACATGCCTACATTATATCAATGAACTGGAGCTAGTTCTGTATCACCCTAGGTTATGACTGTTACATGATGAACCGCATCCGGCATAATTCTCCATCATTGATCCATTGCCTACGAGGTTTCCATATATTGTTCTCCGCTTATTTACTTTTCCGTTGCTATTGCTATCATCACTACAAAATACCAAAAACATTACTTTTACTACTGTTAATTTTGCTACCGTCACCACTACTATCATATTACTTTGCTACTAAACACTTTGCTGCAGATATTAAGTTTCCAGGTGTGGTTGAATTGACAACTCAGCTACTAATACTTGAGAATATTCTTTGGCTCCCCTTGTGTCGAATCAATAAATTTGGGTTGAATACTCTACCCTCAAAAACTGTTGTGATCCCCTATACTTGTGGGTTATCAGTGTCGCATGGCGCAAATGAACTCGTTTCATATTACAGGATCACATGAGCATGTTCATTCAAAAATTACATCCTTGGCACACTCATCCGCCACTAGGCGGGAACCCTTCAGGACACTCTCATAATAATTCTCGGGGCAACGATGCTCCTTGCCCTCCGGTGGCCCCTCCTTCACCAGCTTCACGGCGTCCAGCTTCGCCCAGTGCACCTTCGCCCGGGAAAAAGCCCTGCGTGCACCCTCGATGCAGACGGACCACTTTATGACTTCAAGCCGTGGGCAGGCTTCCACAAGCCGCCTCACCAGACCGAAGTAGCTGCCGGACATGGGCTCAACAGGCCACATCCGGACTATAAGGCCCCTCATGGCCTGTTCGGCCGCCTTGTGAAGCTCGACCAACTGCTTCAGCTGGTCGCTCAAGGGCACGGGGTGTTCGGTCCTAGTATACTGAGACCAGAACAACTTCTCCTTCGAGCTCCCCTCCTCAGCTCGATAAAACTCTACGGCATCCAGTACACTGTGGGGAAGATCTGCAAACGCTCCTGGAGAGCTCCGAACTCGGGTAAGAAAAAGGAAAGTCTCCTTCACATGCTTGCTTTGCATAACGAATGCCTTACCCGCTGCTATATTCTTCACCGCGTTAATCTCCTGGAGGGCCTTGTGGGCTTCGGCCTTGGTGCTCCAGACGCTTTCAAGCGCTTGCGCGAGCTCGGACTCTCGCGTCTTAGAGTCAAGCTCCAAGGACTCGTGCTTTTTGGTGAGAGCCTCGAGCTCTTGCTGCACCTCGCCCACTCGGGCTTCTTGCTTCTCCCGTTCAATGCGCTCCTTGGCCGCTTTGTCCTCGGCTTCGGATAACGCCTTCCTCAGGGTCGCCACTTTGGTCGTGGCCCCTGGCAAACCCATGATGATCCTATTACTTTACACCCGAACTTCTTTTTAAATATATAGACAAAGGTATTGCTTACCTTTGTTCTCCTCGAGCTGCCTCTTGGTAAGGCCGAGCTCGGTCTCGGACCGCTCCAGGTCCTGCTTCAGTGCAGAGACCTCCGCAGTACGTGAGGCAGCGGCCAGCAGTGAAGCCTACACATACACATAGATACATTCTGATTAGACTCCTAAGTCATCATTTGGTCCTCTATTCAGATTTTCTTCTTGAACGCCGAACAGAGCATTAGGGGATACTATCTATGATGTGATATTTTCTAATATAGGTATATTTTGATTACTTACCTCAAAGCCTGTTAGGAGGCTGGCGCAAGCTTCGGTCAGCCTGTTTTTGGCGGACTGGACCTTCTCGACCACCGCACTCATGATAGTGTGGTGCTCTTCATCGATGGAAGCGCTGTGAAGCGCTTCTAGCAAGTTGTCCAGTGCCTCTGGATGGACAGAGGACACCGGCACGAATGGTTGGCCCCCCTTAACGGGGGACCGCCTGCCGGAGTCCGGAACCATCGAAGGTTCCGGCGCAGTGTTCGGCTGGGGGCCGAACTCAGAGCCCGTAGGAGCCTCGCTCCCTTGGTACCCAGGGTCCGGGAAGTCGCCTCGAGGCGCCCCCAGGACCACCTCCCCTTGGCTTGGTGCCTTTTGAGACAACACCTCGGCATTGTCCGTAGGGCGAGGGGTGGAAGCGGTCGGGAGAGAACCATTGTTCATATCCGACGAGTCCAAAGAGCCGCTCAATGAGGATACATCGAGATGAGCTCGGGACGGACTACATAATCATGTTCGGCATGAGGAGAGGTAGTGCAATAAAACATACCATGAAGCACTATGGTGTCCAGACACTTACGACTTCGCCAGGGGCTTGACCCTGGGTAGCCACTCGTCGCCGTCGTCGGCGTCCGTCATGGTGCAGTCCGGAGGGAGGGTCCTTCCCTTCTTGGACCCTTCGGCCTCCCAGAATGGGTCGGCCTTCCTTTTCTTGTCTCCCCCGGCTGGGGAGGGGGGACTTTTCTCCTCCTCCTCATTTCCGTGGGAGGAGTGCACGTCGGAGTCATCGGACGATGAGTCCGATATAACCTTGCGCCGGAGACCCTTTCGGGTCCCCGCGGCCTTCTTCTTGGCCTTCTTTGCCGGCACCTCGTAAGGTGCCAGAGTCAGCATCTTCGTTAGAAGAGCGTCTGCAGGATCTTCAGGCAGAGGGGCTGGGCAATCAAGTTGCTCCGCCGTCTTTATCCAGTCCTGTTAATGACATGGAAGCTTAGATCCTACACATAACTAAACTGGGGCAAATAGATACCCTGAGGAAAAAGCCTACCGGATTGGCGTGGCGCTTTGCGCTGAGTCCGTGGTCCTCGGTGAGGGAGGGAGGAATCTCGGCGCTCTTGAACAGCACCCTCCAGACATCCTCGTGCATCGTGTCATAGAGCTCTTGCAGCGTATGGTGCTTGGCCGAGTCGAACTCCCATAAATCAAATGCCCGTCGTTGACACGGAAGGATCCGGCGGAATAGCATAACCTAGACCACGTTGACAAGCTTGATTTTCTTGTCCGTCATGTTCTGGATGCAGGTCTGGAGTCTGGTCAGCTCTACCGAAGAACCCCAAGACAGGCCCTTCTCTTTCCAGGAGGTGAGCTGCGTGGGGACTCCGGATCGAAATTTGGGGGGCCGCCACCCAGTTGGAGTCGCGTGGCTCGGTGATGTAGAACCACCCCGATTGCCACCCCTTTATGGTCTCCACATAGGAGCCCTCGAGCCAGGTGACGTTAGGCATCTTGCCCACCATGGCGCCTCCGCACTCTGCCTACTGGCCAACCACCACCTTCGGTTTGACATTAAAAATCTTCAGCCACAGGCCGAAATGGGGCTTGATGCGGAGGAAGGCCTCGCACATGACGATAAACGCCGACATGTTGAGGATGAAATTGGGCCAAATCATGAAAATCCAGCCCGTAGTAGAACATGAGCCCGCGGACGAATGGGTGGAGAGGAAATCCCAGTCCACGGACAAAGTGGGTAATAAAAACTACCCTCTCATGGGGTTCGGGTGCAGGGATGATCTTCCATGCATCTGGCAGCCGGTGCGCGATGTCCGCGGCCACATATCCGGCTTCCCGTAACTTTTTGATGTTCTCCTCCGTGACGGAAGAGACCATCCACTTGCCTCCTGCTCCGGACATGCTTGGAGTGGTTTGAGAAGAAGAACGCGAGCTTGGGCGCTAGAGCTTGAGTGTGCGGGAATGGGTAAGCAAGGAGGAAGAAGGCGTGGGTGAAAAGAGTAAATCCTTGTCCCTTTATAAGGGCGGAAGAGGCGATGTGTCTCCCCACTTGCCTGGTAAAGCCGCTTATTCCCCAGGCGCCGTAATTGATGGCACGGTTGGGTTACCCACGTCCGTATTGATGAGAATCCCGTGATAAGGGGAACACAATCTCTGCTTTGATGAGACGTGTAAAGAAAACCGCCTCGCGATATGTGCAGCGTTGGTTGAGAAAAACAGTTCGAATAATGATCGGGAAGTGGCGTGATGTCATGCTATCGAAACGTGTTAGCAGATTAGATTGGTGGAAATATTATTCTCTCTACGGTGGTATGTGGAACTTGTTTTAAGGGCGGGACACTATCCTTGTATTCAAACTCTTCCATGGAGTATTCGGAGGAGGAACCCGCCTTGCAATGCCGAAGACAATACTGCGCGCCGGACTCATCGTCATTGAAGCCTGGTTTAGGGGCTACTAAGGGAGTCCTGGATTAGGGGGTCTCCGACAGCCGGACTATATCCTTTGGCCCGACTGTTGGACTATGAAGATACAAGATTTAAGACTTCGTCCCGTGTTCGGATGGGACTCTACTTGGCGTGAAAGGCAAGCTAGGCAATACGGATATGTATATCTCCTCCCTTGTAACCAACCTTGTGTAACCCTAGCCCCCTCCGGTGTCTATATAAACCGGAGGGTTTAGTCCGTAGGACAACAACAATCATACCATAGGCTAGCTTCTAGGGTTTAGCCTCTCTGATCTCGTGGTAGATCAACTCCTGTAATACTCATATCATCAAGAACAATCAAGCAGGACATAAGGTATTACCTCCATCAAGAGGGCCCGAACCTTGGTAAACATCGTGTCCCCTGCCTCCTGTTACCATCCACCTTAGACGCACAGTTCGGGACCCCCTACCCGAGATCCGCTGGTTTTGACACCGACACTCGACCTTTCACTCTCAGTGTTCCGAGGCCATATCTACATATGCTAGGCTCATCAAGTTTAACCCGAGTATTCTGCATGTGCAAAACTAGCTTGCACCCGTCGTATGTGAACGTGGAGCTTATCACACCCGATCATCATGTGGTGTCTCGGCACGACGAACTGTAGCAACGGTGCATACTCAGGGAGAACACTTATACCTTGAAATTTAGTGAGAGATCATCTTATAATGCTACTGCTGAACTAAGCAAAATAAGATGCATAAAGGATAAACATCACATGCAATCAATATAAGTGATATGATATGGCCATCATCATCTTGTCCCTTTGATCTCCATCTCCAAAGCACCGTCATGATCACCATCGTCACCGGCTTGACACCTTGATCTCCATCGAAGCATCATTGTCGTCACGCCAACTATTGCCTCCATGACTATCGCTACCGCTTCGTGATAAAGTAAAGCAATTACATGGAGATTGCATTTCATACAATAAAGCGACAACCATATGGCTCCTGGCAGTTGCTGATAACTGTGTTACAAAACATGATCATCTCATACAATAAAATTTAGCATCATGTCTTGACCATATCACATCACAACATGCCCTGCAAAAACAAGTTAGACGTTCTCTACTTTGTTGTTTCAAGTTTTACGTGGCTGCTACGGGCTGAGCAAGAACCATTCTTACCTACGCATCAAAACCCACAACGCGGTATAGTGATTGCTTTTTGATCTTCAGAAAGAACCCTGTTCATTGAATCCAATTCAACTAAAGCTGGAGAAACAGACACCCACTAGCCATCTATGTGCGAAGCACGTCGGTAGAACCAGTCTCGCGTAAGCATACGCATAATGTCGGTCTGGGCCGCTTCATCCAACAATGCCGCTGAATCAAGTATCAACTAGTGATGGCAAGCAATATGTATATACCCACGCCCACAAATCCTTTGTGTTCTACTCGTGCATATAACATCTACGTATAAACCTGGCTCGGATGCCACTATTGCGGAACATAGTAATTTCAAAAAAAATCCTACGCACACGCAAGATCATGGTGATGCATAGCAATGAGAGGGAAGAGTGTTTTCCATGTACCCTCGTAGACCGTAAGCGGATGCATTATGACAACGCGGTTGATGTAGTCGTACGTCTTCACAATTGACCGATCTAGCACCGAAGGTACGACACCTCCGCAATCTGCACATGTTCAGCTCGGTGACATCCCACGAACTCACGATCCAGTAGAGCTTCGAGGGAGAGTTTCGTCAGCACGACGGCATGATGGCGGTGATGATGAAGCTACCGGAACAGGGCTTCTCCTAAGCACTGCTACGATATGACCGACGTGGATTATGGTGGAGGGGGCACCGCACATGGCTAAAATATCAATGGTTAACTTTTGTCTGTATGGGGTGCCCTCCTCCCCCGTATATAAAGTAGTGGAGGAGGGGGAGGGGGCCAGCCTCCTAGGCGCGCCCCAAGGGGAGTCCTACTCCCACCGGGAGTAGGATTCCCCCTTCCCTTGTTTGGATTTAGGAGAGAAGGAGGAGGAAGAAGGAAGGAAAGGGGGGCGGCCCCCCTCCCAATTTGGATTGGGCTTGGGGGGCGCCCCCTCCTTTGCTTCTTTTCCCTCTCTTCCACCAAGGCCCAATAAGGCCCATATACCTCCCGGGGGGGTTCCGGTAACCTCCCGGTGCTTCGATATACTCCCGATTTCACCCGGAACCATTCCGATGTCCAAACATAGGCTTTCAATATATCGATCTTTACGTCTCGACCATTTCGAGGCTCCTCGTCGTGTCCGTGATCAAATCCGGGACTCTGAACTACCTTTGGTACATCAAAACACATAAACTCGTAATACCGATCATCACCGAACGTTAAGCGTGCGGACCCTACGGGTTCGAGAACTATGTAGACATGACCGAGACATGTCTCCGGTCAATAACCAATAGCGGAACCTGGATGCTCATATTGGTTCCTACATATTCTATGAAGATCTTTATCGGTCAAACCGCATAACGATATATGTTGTTCCCTTTGTCATTGGTATGTTACTTGCCCGAGATTCGATCGTCGGTATCTCAATACCTAGTTCAATCTCATTACCGGCAAGTCTCTTTACTCGTTTCGTAATGCTACATCCTGTAACTAACTCATTAGCTACATTGCTTGCAAGGCTTATAGTGATGTACATTACCGAGAGGGCCCAGAGATACCTCTTCAACAATCGGAGTGAAAAATCCTAATCTTGATCCATGCCAACTCAACAAACACCATTGGAGGCACATGTAGAGCACCTTTATAATCACCCAGTTACGTTGTGACGTTTGGTAGCACACAAAGTGTTCCTCCGGTATTCGGGAGTTGCATGATCTCATAGTCGTAGGAACATGTATAGTTATGGAGAAAGCAAATAGCAACAAACTAAACGATCATCGTGCTAAGCTAACGGATGGGTCAAGTCAATCACATCATTCTCTAATGGTGTGATCCCGTTAATCAAATTACAACTCATGTATAGGGTTAGGAAACATAACCATCATTGATTCAACGAGCTAGTCAAGTAGAGGCAAACTAGTGATACTCTGTTTGTCTATGTATTCACACATGTACTAAGTTTCTGGTTAATACAATTCTAGCATGAATAATAAACATTTATCATGATATAAGGAAATATAAATAACAATTTTATTATTGCCTCTAGGGCATATTTCCTTCACTATGATGGCCCATTACCTTCCCGGGGGGTTCCGGTAACCTCTCGGTTCTCCGAAAAATACCCGAAATGATCCGGAACCATTCCGATGTCCGAATACTATCGTCCAATATATCAATATTTACCTCTTGACTATTTCGAGACTCCTCGTCATGTCCGTGATCTCATCCGGGACTTCGAACAATCTTCAGTCACCAAAACACATAACTCATAATACAAATCGTCATCGAACGTTAAGCGTGCGGACCCTACGGGTTTGAGAACTATGTAGACTTGACCGAGACACATCTCCGGCCAAGAACCAATAGCGGAACCTGGATGCTCATATTGGTTCCTACATATTCTACGAAGATCTTTATCGGTCAAACTGCAATGACAACATACATCATTCCCTTTGTCATCGGTATGTTACTTGCCCGAGATTCGATCGTCGGTATCCTCATACCTAGTTCAATCTCATTACCGGAAAGTCTCTTTACTCGTTCCGCAATGCATCATTCCGCAACTAACTCATTAGTCACATTGCTTTCAAGGCTTATCATGATGTGCATTACTGAGAGGGCCCAGAGATACCTCTCCGATACTCTGGGTGAAAAATCCTAATCTCTATCTATACCAACCCAACAAACACCTTCGGAGACACCTGTAGAGCATCTTTGTAATCACCCAATTACGTTGGGACATTTGATAGCACACAAGGTATTCCTCCGGTATCCGGGAGTTGCATAATCTCATAGTCAAAGGAATATGTATATGACATGAAGAAAGCAATAGCAATAAAACTTAACGATCATTATGCTAAGCTAACGAATGGGTCTTGTCCATCACATCATTATCCTAATGATGTGATCCTGTCCATCAAATGATAACACATGTCTATGGTCAGGAAACTTAACCATCTTTGATTAACGAGCTAGTCAAGTAGAGGCATACTAGGGACACTCTGTTTTGTCTATGTATTCACACATGTATCAAGTTTTCGGATAATACAATTCTAGCATGAACAATAAACATTTATCATGATATAAGGACATATAAAATAACAACTTTATTATTGCCTCTAGGGCATATTTCCTTCAGATCAAAGTTGGCCGCCATGGAGAAGAGATTGTCAACGGAGACAGGTTTAGTGCAAGCATCTAATGCCGAGATTATCGGCTGGTATTCCACATCCAAGCCGGGAATGGTGAATGAGAGGAGCTCATCTTCTCCCATCGGTTTGCCTGCAGCCGCAAGTTCATTAGAAAGGGCACGCATGTGACCGAAAAAGGAGGCTGCCGACTGGGTGCCCTTTTGAGCATTGGTTAGAGCCACCCTGATGTTGTTGGCACAAGAAAGAGACATGGCCGAGAACATGTTCCCGAGTGCCGACCAGATTGCATGAGATTTCTCAAGCGAGGCGACTTGAATGAGGACTTCTTTGGAGAGATTTCTGAAGAGATAGGGAACAATTTGTTGATCTTGGATGAGACATGGGGAGTAGGCAAGGTTCAGGACAACCTGATCCTTCCCTTCGGCATTTTTCGTTGTGATGGTTTGAGGTGGTTCTTGAACAGATTGATCGATATATCCATAAAGTCCAGCGCCCATGATCTGGTACTTAGCTTGTGCATGCCAGAGCATAAAGTTGGATCGGGTAAGTGGTTCTGAAGTATTGTAGTTGAGGCTAGGGTTGACAAAGGCTGAGGTCGACATGATTGCTAGGTTTTTGGTGGGAGGAGTTTATGAACTCGACAGGATTGGATGGGTGGGTCGGGAGGAACAACAACGCAAGCTAGATGTGGTGGAAGAGACCTACTCTGTATACTAGGTTAAAATTATGATGAAGCGTATCTACCCGCCGCAGGTTATATATTGATTGTTGTCGTGGGATACAATGTTCGGTTGTTACAGCCTCAACCGTTAGAGAGATACAGGGAGAAGAGATAGAGATTACAGAAGGATTTAAACAACCTCTCCTATCTCCTAACAACTCTAGGATGGCCAGCTACAATATTATGTTTAACATGTGGTACTACCTTATATTTCCTGCATCGTGTAACATATGGTCTATGTTACACAATGTTTGCCATTACACGAGCTTGACAAGTGTCATGAGCACAACAATAAAGAAGTAACAGGCGAACCACACGACCTTGGCTCAACAGAGATCTAAGAAATGGAAAACGAGTCGAGTGTGTTGTTGTGTTCCATGATGCCTCCCAAACTTATGTACACTGTTGTTGCTGCTACTGTGCACTGGTTGCCCCATTTTGCCTCCATTACCAAAGTTCCTTGTGAGGTTTCTCTTGGTTACTGAAGCAGCTATGTTTCCTTTTGGCTGCTCCTCTTTTTAAGGAAGAGAAAGGGTGTCTGCTTTAACTAGATATATAAATTCAACACAACAACCATGCAATGGATGCTGAAATTTGTCCTTCACGGCCAGTGTACTGCTTTGATCAACCACAGTTGATTAATGGTTTCTACAGTATGTTCTAGTACTGATGTTTTGCATCTCATGTGGTGTTTAATTAATATGCTTTGTTTTGATTTACCAAAATTGATGTAACACTTCCTTGGTATTCTTCGATGGTTCAAGTAATTTTGGTTTCTTGGAATTGGATGGTAGCACATATTATGATTTTCTTTATTTTTG
>NC_041380.1:32448200-32451709 GCF_002162155.2 Triticum dicoccoides
AAGGGGGGGGAGGGGAGGGGGACTAAATGGCAATTGAAAGGATCAGCACACAATTGTTGTGCAAGTGTTCCTTCGAATATTGGTTGCATGAATTTGACAAGGACAAGTAATAACAAAATTAAATGGCAATTTCTTGGAAACTGGGAATTTTCTGATGATAGCAAGTATGAATATGAATAGAGTCAGAAGTACACTGCTAATACTACATGAGCAGGACAGCAAATAGTCGGGTTCAAGGTTAAAAGTTAAGAGCAGCAGAGACACCTGTGATTACAAATCTGATCTTCCCTAAGATGTACATGATTTTCATGGGGTAAAAACAACAACAGCGATCTTCCGGCCTATGGGCTTACATTACAGTGAGCAGATAATATACACCTGGTTGCGCCAAAACCCGATCTGTGTGTGTCAATTCACACAGATACAACGCTCTGGCAGCCTCCTTCCATTTTGACATAAGCAAGTCGGAAAAAAAAGGCAGGGCACAAATTGCCAATCCATCTGTTCTACTAAATGGAATCTGTAGACTGTAGCCTATATGTTCAGGAGGGAACGGTTGTCACGGCTTATACCTCGCCTGACAGTCGCCACTGTATGGAGCGATGCTGGAGGAAATGCCTTCATTGAATTGATACTTCACAGCTGTTTATTAAGCTAGTAGAATACCCTGACCTAGTGTTAACGACCTCCAAAAGATTATGGGTTTCATGCTCCTTGAAAACCTGCATTTTCAATGGTCAACAGGGGTTATAATCGTAAGTGTATACCAGCTAAGTAAACGGACAGGACTTCCCCTTGCTAAGATGGCCCAACATTCTATTCCGATATGAGCTGGTGAATTTTGTGATCCATAAACATATATGAACATACCCAACATCTATGTCTAGTGATTACTTTCGATAAAAGATAGCTCCAAAAACTCATTACCATGGTGCACTTGTGTTAACGACGGAAAAACAGTTTGACTTTCTGATTCAAGTAATTTCTGGATGATACAGCATACAAAGATCAATAAGGTGGTGGAACTACAATTATTACCAGTTGCCAAGGGTTGAGCTTTAAGATGTGGCCATTTATGCAATTCGTAATGATTATAGAGTTACATTTCTGCAGTGTGCCATAAAATGATTCGCCTATGTACAATTGTACTACACAATAATATCATAATATATGGCCTGTTTTCCTAGATAATAAACATAATGCTACTATCAATAATCACAAAGTGTAAGAGGCAAGAGTTTAAGATAGGAGAACAATGAGCATTGATCAATAATAAATGTTGGATTCCTATAAATCGGCAGTTAACTCAATATTGCAACTTGCAAAAAGTTTGGCAGTTGTGAAAACATATCCGAGCATGTTGTCACTAAATACAGATAGTCACTTGCACTATTTACAAATATCTAGAGGTGCCCAAACATTCAAGTTAACAGGCAGACCAAAATACACAAAATATAAATGTGATGGCATGCACGCACCTTAATATGAAGAGTGTTGCCGAACCCCTTCTGATTAAGAAAATCACCAGCAACTTGCTGCCAATCAATACTGTCAACGCCTTTGCTACACTCATACTCACCTCCTACCCATACGCATACCGTTTTAACTTTTAACTGCTTCTGCACTTCTGCTGGCATCAAAAACAAAAGTGTTTTTGGGTCAAGATCCTTGCGAGCAAATGTAGTCAGCTTCTCCGTGCAGGGCCATCGGTAGACTAGTAGTTGAACATAATTACAGGCCTCTGAGTTAATTCCCAAATATTTCAAAAACCCCATAGCGAGACCCGAAACAATTATTCCGCCGCTGCAAGCCTCTGTTCTTCCCCAATCCCATCTGGAGGCTCTCTCTCTCTCTCTCTCTTTGATATTCAATACAATGTCTCTTCGAAAATCAATTCGATGTAATATTTTGCATTGTGTTTGTTGCGATCCGATGAATTGTGGGCTTATAGTCAGATTGTTCATTGAAAGTAATTGAGCTATTTCTGAACTTTCTTATGTGTGATTGTTTTAGCTTTGTATTTTTCTCTAATCTATCCGTTTAGTTTAGCCAACTAGATTGATTTATTTTCAGTGGGAGAGGTGCATTGTAGTAGGTTCAATCGTGCGGTGTCCTCACATCGTGATAGAAGTGGTAGTGAGACACGTATTTGTACTGTTGCTATTTTAAGGGTAAAACGACGGGGAGTTGATCTTATTTTGTCTACACTATGTCATCATGTTGAAAGCATTACTCTGTTTGTTATGAATTTAATAAGTGAAGAGACAATCATAAAAGTGCTCTCGAAATAGAGTAATGTCTATGTATTGATTATGTCATGAATAACATCATAACTATGCATTTTTCTATCAGTTGCCCAACAGTAAGTCGTGTACCCACCGTTGCTATGTTCTTGAGAGAGATGCCTAGTGAAAGCTATGGCCCCGTCGTCCATTCACATCATATTGCTAAAACCCTAAATACCTTGCTGCAATTTATTTAGTTTAGTTTAGTTTTGAAATTTATATATCTACTACTATCAGAATTGATCCTTGCAATTAACGAGTACAAGGGGAATGAGAACCCTCTTGCCCGCGTTGGGTGGACAACCACATGCCAGGCAGCGTCGGCGTAGCAAGCACCATGCAGCATGAGAGCTCGATGCTGGGATCTCCCAGTTTCGTCGATGCACTGCCAACCACTGCGCCACGATCAACTTCGCGTACAATAAGTAGCGCATGACTTATTAGAAGGGAAAAGAGTCGAGGTTTTCACACTAGTCCATTTTTCTTTTTCCTCATTTTACTATGTTTTTGCTTTTCTTTTATTCCTTATTTTTATTAGGTTTCTCCTGGTTTTTTCATTTTCTTTTTTTTTCTCTTTTTTCATTTTTTTCATGTTTTTTGGTTTTCTTCTCCATTCTTTTGTTGGTTTTCTTTTTTATTTTCCATTTTCCCTTTTTGTTTTCTTATTTACTTTCATTTTCACTCTACATTTTTGTATTTGTCAAATATATATTTTTGATAAGTGATCAACATTTTTTGTATACATGTTCAACATTGTCCGAACACTTATTCAGCATTTTAAAATACTCTTTCAACATTTTAATACTTATTCAACATTTTTCTAATACTTTTTCAACACTTTTAATACTTATTCAACATTTTTATACTTATCCAACATTTTCAAATACTTTTTCAGCATTTTTCAAATACCCGTTCAACACTTTTTAATACTTATTCAACATTTTTCGAATATTTGTTCAAAATATTTAATATTTATTCAAAACTTTCAAATACTTCTTCAAAAAAATTCAAATACTCATTTAACAGTTTTTAATATTTATTCAACATTTTTTAAATAATTGTTCATGATTATTCAAATGTGTTTTTGAAGAGTGTTTTTTGTAATTTGTGTGTATGTGTGTGTGTGCACGCGCACGTGTGTAGAATATTTTAAAGTATAAAGAAAAGTACAAAAATAAAGCAAAAAATGAGAACAGAAAACAGAAGAAGAAAAAACAGGCCGTA
>NC_041380.1:32451719-32479606 GCF_002162155.2 Triticum dicoccoides
CCCCCCGTCTCACTTAAAGCGAGAAATAGGGGCGCCCGTGGGCGAGACTCCTAACTGCTCCAACCATCGAGTGTTTTGGGTAAAGAGGCGAACACGTTTGGATGTGTGTGGTCGGCCGGCCACTGGCGTTGGTGGGATTTGTTGGGCTGTCCATTTACGCCTCATATTTTTGTTCGATATCCATTTTCGCCATTTCAGCTCTTTTTGATATGTGGCATTTGTGGGATAGTTGGGATCCAACGCCACTTACATCCTGAGCTCGAAGACTTAAAAGAACAGAGATGGACGTTTAGGGGATAGAGTTGGATGGTCGGCTCCCGTATCACTGTTCGCCGACCAGTCCCCAAACAAATACAATGTTCATTTGGGACCGGCGTTGGACATGCCCTAAGGTAGGCCAGGTCAATAGGTGAAGTCCATTTGGGCTTGGTTTTTTGTTTTGAGGGGGAGGCCATGAACTTTATTTTCAAGAGTTAATTCTTTTTGTCTGTACTCGAGTACAAATTTCCTTGATATACCAGATTTAATTATTTGTATAACATGTTTTCATTTTCTGTGACCATTTGTACATAGTAATGTTAATGACTCATGTGTCATTTACCCTATCTGCAATGTCCCTAATCATTGTGTTAGTTGCCACGAGGCTCAACACTGAAGCTAGAGAAGATGACCACAAGAACAAAAAATAGGAATATGGTTACAACAACTATATGGTCTATGTTGCACAATGTTTGCTGTTATACGAGCTTGACGAGTGTCCTGAGCGCCACATGCGAGAATGCAGCAACAAGCGAGGCACACTAACTTGAGTAAACAGAGATCAAGGCAGTGGAAAACCATTCTAGTGTGTTGTTGTGTTCCACGATGCCTCCCAAACTTAGATTAGAGATGTGTGCTGCTACTAGTAGTCTACTAGTACTACACAGTGGTTGCTCCATTTCGCACCCATTATCAAAGTTCCTGGTGAGGTTTCTCTGGGTTACTGAAGCAGCTATATTTTCTCCTGGATGCTCCTCCTTTTAAGAGAAAGGCCGCCGTCTTTAACTGGATATATAAATTCCACACAACAACCATGCAATGGATGCAGAAATTTATGCCCTTCACGGCCGGTGTACTGCCTTCATCTAATGTGCTTCACGGCCGTTGCACTGCTTTGATCTACTACGGTTGATTAATGTTTTCTACAGTATGTTCTAGTTCTGATGTTCTGTGTTTCATGTGGTTTTTAATTAATATGCTTTGTTTTGATTTGCCAAAAATTGATGTAATGCTTCCTTGGTATTCTTCGATGGTTCAAGTAATTTTGGTTTCTTGGAATTGCATGGTACCACATGGTTGGGGTGCTTTAATTTACATGAATTATGTTCCTAAAATAAAAATAAAAATGTTCCTGAATCAGAGCTTTCTCTTCACTTCCAACTTTAATGACATCTCCTCACTATCCCATTTAACCACACGGAAGAAGACTTTTGAAAAGCACAAACAAATACAGGCCCTGCCCCTGTGTGTCACTAACAAATTGAAAGAAAAACAATTGAATGGCAATGGATGCAGAAATTTATGTCCTTCACGGCCGGTGTTCCTTGGAATCTTGGCTGCATGAATTTCATAAGGACAAGCAATAACAAAACTAAATGGCGATTTCTTGGAAACTAGGAACTTTGTATATATGATGATTGCAAGTATGAATATGACCAGAGTCAGAACTACACTACTAATACTGCATGAGCAGGACCGCAAATAGCCAGATTCAAGGTTAAAAGTTAAGACCAGCAGAGATACCTGTAGGCCAAGAGGATTACAAATCTTATCTTCGCTGAGATGTACATGAATTTTCAGGGGGTAAAAACGATAACAGCGATCTCCCGGCCTATGGGCTTACATTACAGTGAAGCAGATAATATACACCCGGTTGCGTCAAAACCTAATCTGTGCGTATTCATGGTCTTCACACAGATACAACACTCTCACAGCCTCCTGCCATTTTGACACAAGCAAGTCTAGAAGAAAAAAAATCCTTATGTTCTACTAAATGGAATCTGTAGCCTATATGTTCAGGAGGGAACAGTTGTCATGGCTTATACCTCGCCTTACAGTCGCCACTGCATGGAGAGATGCCAAAGTAAATGCCTTCATTGAATATATTTTTTTGCGGGATTCATGGAATTGATAGTTCACATCTGTTTGCTAAGATAGTAGATTACCCTGACCTAGTTTTAACGAGCATCCAGCACCTCCAAAAAACATGTATTGTTCAAAGATCAACAGGGGTTATAACCATAAGTGTATACCAGCTAATTACACATATCGGCTACATAAATAAACGGACAGGACTTCCCCTTGCTAAGATATCCCAACATTCTATTCCCATGAGGAGGTGAATTTTGTGATCTATAACCATATATGAACATACCCAACATCTATGTCTAGTGAGTAGTTTCAATAAATCGTACCCGGAGTCCCTCGAACCATAGATGAACGATCTCGCGAACCGCCCACAAATGATCCCTCAAAGGGAAGGCCGAAAGAACGACATCTCTACTTATTTGCAAGTGTATGGTCTTCATGATCCGTCATCGCTTCGTCGTCCAGAGCTAAATGTCGCCAGAGAATTAGAAGGAGGAGATTAGAACCACAATGGGCTTCTAATTATGAGGATTATAGGATTTAGGTCAAGCTCTAACTGATCAACTAGGATCAAGTAGAACTAGAAGTAGAGAAACAAGAGGCTTCAAACTTGTGTATTCAAATAGCACCACAGCCTCTAGTATATATAGGTTGGAGGGAGAGGGAGGGGCGCCAAAGAAGGAGGGAAGGCCCCTCCTTCGTGTGCCGGCCTAGGGGGGAGGAGGGGCGCCCCTATGTATCACTTTAAGCGAGACAGGGGGTGCGCTCTAATACGTCTCTAATGTGTCTATAATTTTTTATTGTTCTATGCTATTATGTTATCTGTTTTGGATGTTCTGTATGCACTAATATGTTATTTTATATTATTTTTGAGACTAACCTATTAACCTAGAGCCCAATGCCAGTTTCTGTTCTTTCCTTGTTTTTAAGTTTTACAGAAAAGGAATATCAAACGGAATAAAACTTTCGCGATTATTTTTCTTAGACCAGAAGACACACGCAGGACTTGGAGATGAAGTCAGAGGAGTCCCGAGGAAGCCACGAGCCTCAGGGGCATGCCCTAGGGGGGGCGCGCCCTGAGGGATTATGGGCCCCTCAGCGCTCCTCCAACCCTAATTCTTGGCCTATAAATTCAGAAATATTCTCAAACGACCAGAAGCGTCCACCAAAGTACTTTTCTGCCGTCGTAACCTTCTGTACCCGTGAGATCCCATCTAGGGGTCATTTCCGGCAATCTACCGGAGGGGGATTCGATCACGGAGGGCTTCTACATCAACTCTATTGCCCTTACGATGAAGCATGAGTAGTTTACATCATACATAAGGGTCCATAGCTAGTAGCTAGATGGCTTCTTCTCTCTCTTTGATCTTCAATACAATGTTCTCCTTGATGTTCTTGGAGATCTATCCGATGTAATATTCTTTTGCGGTGTGTTTGTCGAGATCCGATGAATTATGGATGTATGATCAAATTATTCTTGAATATTATTTGAATCTTCTCTGAATTATTATATGCATGATTTGATATCTTTGTATTTCTCTTCGAATTATCAGTTTGGTTTGGCCAACTAGATTGGTTCTTCTTCCAATGGGAGAGGTGCTTAGTTTTGGGTTCAATCTTGCGGTGTCCTCACCCAGTGACATAGTAGGGGTAGCGAGGCATGTATTGTATTGTTGCCATCAAGGGTAAAAATATGGGGTTTTCATCATATTGCTTGAGTTTATCCATCTACATCATGTCATCTTACTTAAGGCGTTACTCCATTCTTATGAACTTAATACTCTAGATGCATGCTGGATAGCGCTCGATGTATGGAGTAATAGTAATAGATGTAGAATCATTTCGGTCTACTTGACACGGACGTGATGCCTATATTCATAATCATTATCTTGGATATCGTCATAACTTTGCGCTTTTCTATCAATTGCTCGACAGTAATTTGTTCACCCACCATATGTTTTCTTTCAAGAGATATGCCTCTAGTGAAACCTATGGCCCCGGGTCTATTTCCCACCATATATTTTCATATCTATAAACCAAAAAAACCAAAAATACCTTGCAACAATTTATTTGTTTTACTTTGTTTTACGTTTTAGTAATCTTTTATATCTATCTCTATCAAATTTCATCCTTGCAAGTGACCGTGAAGGGATTGACAACCCATTTATCACGTTGGATGCAAGTGTTTGATTGTTTCTGCAGGTGCATAGACTGGAGACTTGCATGTACCACCTACCGGATTGATACCTTGGTTCTCAAACTGAGTGAAATACTTATCTCTACTTTGCTGCATCACCCTTTCCTCTTTAAGGGAAAAATCAACGCAAGCTCAAGAAGTAGCAGGAAGAATTTCTGGTGCCATTGCCGGGGAGGTTCTACATCAAGCCTACCAAGTACCCATTATAAACTCTCATCTCTTGCATTATATTATTTGACATTTGCCTCTCGTTTTCCTCTCCCCCACTTCTAAAATGTTTCTAGAAAAATAGAAAAATATTTTCCCTTTTTATTTGCCTTCTTTCCGTTTGCCTTTATGTCTTACTTGGTTTGCTTGCATGTTCGCTTGGAATAATTGTATATTTATTAAAAATCAGAAACAAGAAGTTTATCGATCCTCGTCTACTTGCTAATATTTTTAAGAGATCCAATTATGACGAACCTATTGCTAGTGAGTTGAGTGCACTAGATTATCTTTATGAAGTTTTGCTTGAAATTCTTGAATCTGAAAATTGTGACGAAGAGTTAAAAGAAGAAATTTATGAAGTGATTCACGATAACTCCTTCAAAGAAAAGCATGATTACAATGATGTTAATATAAATTCTATTAATGTCAATTATGCTAATAATATGCAAAACCCCAAGCTTTGGGATGCTAATTTTGCCATGTCGACTACTTATTGCAATGATCATGATTGGGGTGATTCTTCTTATTACCTTGAAAATTTATTTAAACTCATGATGAATATGTTTGCGATAATATTGAAAGTGGGTTTCGTAGAGTGTCAACTTTTTCTTAAAATAAACCCACATATTTGGAGAGTGTTCAATCTTATGAATTTTTTGATAAAAGTGGGTTTGAAGAGGTAGTGACTTTAGTTGATGATAATCCCACTATTTTGGAAAAGTGTCAACTTTGCATGCATGTGGATCATGTAGAGAATATGTTATGTGATAGCATGACTCTAATATTGTTTTGAGATATAAAGATGGTGATATTAGAGTCATGCTAGTGAGTAATTGTGGATTGGTAGAAATACTTGGGTTAAAATTTGTGATTCCCGTAGCATACACGTATGGTGAACTGTTATGTGATGAAGTCGGAGCAAGTGTTCAGGTGCAGGCAAAACATATTAAAAAATCTTTTGCAAATAAAAGCGTTCAAGTGTTCAACTTGCATCCGAAACTTCATGAAGAAATAACACTTACTGTGCTTTGCAAAAAATGATCTTCAAAAAATATTTTTTGAGTATTGATTTTGTTTATTTTTTCTAAACCACCATGAATGTAACTCAACATAACTTGAAACGGGACGGAGGAGATGGCGAGCATGGTGGTGGTCGGCAATGCGGCCTAGGAGAAGGCATGAGAGGCATTGGGGTAGACGGGGCTGATAGCAGCGACCTCTCCAGATGCTTCTTATATTTTTCCTGAGATGGCTAGATGAGGTGAGAGGGAGAGAAGGCTGAACGTGAGAGGCAAGGGGTTATCTACAAATGAGAATTGGAGTGTGGGGGTGATACGTCTCCGTTGTATCTACTTTTCCAAACACTTTTGCCCTTGTTTTGGACTCTAACTTGCATGATTTGAATGGAACTAACCCGGACTGACGTTGTTTTCAGCAGAATTGCTATGGTGTTATTTATGTGCAGAAACAAAAGTTTTCGAAATGACCTGAAACTTCATGGAACATCTATTCGAAAATAATAATAAATCCTTGCAAAAGATGAAGACTAGGGGCCCACCACCTGTCCACGAGGGTGGGGGCGCACCTGCCCCCCTAGGGCGCGCCCCCTACCTCGTGGGCCCCCTGGAGCTCCTCCGACCTCAACTCCAAATCTATATATTTGGTTTCAGGGAGAAAAAAATCAGAGAGAAGAAATCATCACAATACGGAGCCGCCGCCAAGCCCTAAAACCACTCGGGAGGGCTGATCTGGAGTCCTTGATTGGTCCAATTAGTTTTTGTTCTAGTGCTTTATTCATTGCAAATTTATGCTGCTTAGGTGACCCTGTTCTTGAACTTGCATGTCAAATTTATATGGTCAAAAGTAGTTTTGATGCATGATATAGGCTCTAGGCACTTGTAGGAGTAGTTGCTATCAATTTTATTGAGTTTGGCTTACTTTTATTTTGAAGTTACTAAAAAAATTCAGAATTTTTCAGAAAATGATAAAGAGATTTTTGAGGGGCTCATCGAGCCGAAGCTCAAGGGAAAAGCAAAATGAAGAGGCACAGAAGCCCAAATATAATTTGCCTCGCACCGCGGAGGTTAGGCCGTGTGAATGGCCCTCCGATGAATTCTTGAGAGCAACCGGGATTTATGAGGATTTTTATGAATTGGCTAAGAATGCAGGCATCACCGACTTCCTCCACAACCAACGCGAACAGTATCTCTTACTCACCAATACTTTTGTGTAAAACTTCTACTATTATCCTAGGGAATCGCCTCCTTCAGTAGAGTTTCATTTATATGATGTGGTTAAGAAGATGTCACTTTATGATTTTTGTCGGATTTATTTGATCTCTTTCGAGGGCAAAATAGAGAAACCACATCGTGACGATGTGGATGGGTTTATTGATACCATCACCGTAGAGGAAATGAGGAAGGTCTCCGATGCACGAATCACTAGCATACATTTTCCTGTTTTACGCTACTTTGCAATATTTGCTAGTCGCTGCTTAATTGGTTGCGGAAACTGTGGAAACCTTAGTATTCCTGATATTAATATTTTGTTCCATGGTTTATTCTGTGATAACTCTGTGAGTATGGGCGGTATTATTGCTAAATGGTTGAGTCTAAACCGTACAAAGGGCCCCATCTTTGGTGGTATCTATACTTCACGTCTAGCTGCACATTTTAACATACCTATTAGGCATTATGAGAAGGAAGAAAAATTGTTGCCTCATGTTTATTTAGATTATAACAGTATGGTAGCACATGATTTCATTATAAAGAATAGAGAAGGGGAGCTTAAATACAAATTGTTCTTTGATAAACATCATCCGGAGACTATTACCTTGCCTGCTCCTTCCTTGTTTGATTTATCTGCAGGCCGGTACCTCGTCTCATCGGAAGACATTCACGCCTACCGGAACCCTGCATCAGCCATAGAGCTAGAGTCGGAACCACAAGTTGATCCTCCACGACAGTCTAATTACCAGTGGGATCCGGAGATGATTGCCAACCAGTGGCAGTCAGAGTCTTCTTCATCGCAGTACGACCCCAACTATTATTATGGATATCCGCCAGGCCAACCGTGGCCATAGACCAACTTAGGCCAAAAGCCTAAGCTTGGGGGAGTACGTATTTCTCACCGACATTATATTCATGTTCACACACTCATTGCTAGATGTCGGTGCTCATACTTTTTCATTGTATCATCCATGCTAGTTTATTTTCCTTTTTATGCTTTCTTCTTGTGTGTTTGATAAACTAAGAAAAAAACAAAAACAAAAAAATAATTATAGTTTTTAATTAGTTTATTTTCCATGCTTGTAGTAGTAATTAAAAAGAAAACCCAAAAAGATTGCATGTTCTTCTTTTGCTTGTTGGGGGCTTTCCCGTGTAAATAGTTTTATTCATTTTCTTTTGTTTGGGGGGACGATAGGAGAAGACCATAATTAAATTGTTGAAGTGGCTCTTATATGCATTATTGTTGATCTGACAAAAGAGCCCATATTGCCTTCTCTTCTCCTGTTTATTGAATGCTTGCAGATTCCAGCTTAGTCCAATGCACGTGCACTATTATTATTATCACATCGTTCGGGCGAGCAAGTGAAAGGCAATTATGACGATATATGATGAACTTATTGAGATGAGAAAAGATGGTATGAACTCGACCTCTCTTGTTTTTGTAAATATGATTAGTTCATCGTTCCTGATTCAGCCTATTATGAATAAACATGTTTGCAATGACAATTAGAGATCATAGTTTTTTGTGCCATGCTTAATTAGCTAGGAGCTTATAATGGTTTACCTTGCGTGCCAACATGCTATTAAAATGGTTGTGATGTGGTATGATAGGATGGTATCCTCCTCTGAATGATTTAAGTGACTTGACTTGGTACATGTTCACGCATGTAGTTGAAACAAATCAACATAGCCTTCACGATATTTATGTTCATGGTGGATTATATCCTACTCATGCCTGCATTCGGTGTTGATTAACTTTAATGCATGTTCATGACTGTTGTCGCTCTCTAGCTGGTCGCTTCCCAGTCTTTTGCTAGCCTTCACCTGTACTAAGCGGGAATACTGCTTGTGCATCCAACTCCATAAACCCCAAAGTTATTCCATATGAGTCCATCATACCTACCTATATACGGTATCTACCTGCCGTTCCAAGTAAATTTGTATGTGCCAAACTCTAAACCTTCAAAAAAATATCATATTTTATATGCTCGAATAGCTCATGTATCAACTAGGGTTGTCCATATCTTCCATGTTAGGCGGGTTATTCTCAAGAGGAGTGGACTCCGCTCCTCACTCACGAGAAAGTGGCTGGTCACCGGGATGCCCAGTCCCATGCTTTATGCAAATCAAATCAAAATAATTACAAATAGAACTCCCCGTGGGACTCTTGTTAGTTGGAGGCACTCGTTGTTTCGAGCAAGCCATGGATTGATGCTTGTTGGTGGAGGGGGAGTATAAACTTTACCATTCTATTTGGGAACTGCCTATAATGTGTGTAGCATGGAAGATATTGCCATCTCTTGGTTGTTATGTTGACAATGAAAGTATACCGCTCAAAATATTATTCATCTCTATTTCAAAATCGAGCTCTGGCACCTCTACAAATCCCTGCTTCCCTCTGCGAAGGGCCTATCTATTTACTTTCATGTTGAGTCATCATCTTCTTATTAAAAAGCACCAGTTGGAGAGCACCGCTGTCATTTGCATTCGTTACTGTTAGTTTACATTGAGTATGACTTGACTGGATCTCTTTTACCATGAATTACAATGTCTAGTCAGTCCTTGATCTTTAAAGGTGCTCTGCATTTATGTTTTGCAGTCTCAGAAAGGGCTAGCGGGATACCGTCTTGTTATATCATATTATGATTGTTTTGAGAAAGTGTTGTCATCCGAGATTTATTATTATTGCTCGCTAGTTGATTATGCCATTGATATGAGTAAACTTGAGACCTATGCATTATTGTGAATGTGGTTAGTCATAATCTTTGCTGAAAACTTGAATGTTGGCTTTACATATTTACAATAACAAGAGCAAACAGAGTTTGTAAAAGTTTTCTTTATCACTTTCAGTTTATCAACTGAATTGCTTGAGGACAAGCAAAGGTTTAAGCTTGGGGGAGTTGATACGTCTCCGTCGTATCTACTTTTCCAAGCACTTTTGCCCTTGTTTTAGACTCTAACTTGCATGATTTGAATGGAACTAACCCGGACTGGCACTGTTTTCAGCAGAATTGTTATGGTGTTATTTATATGCAGAAACAAAAGTTCTCGGAATGACCTGAAACTTTACGGAACATCTATTCAGAAATAATAATAAATCCTTGCAAAATATGAAGACTAGGGGGCCCACCACATGTCCACGAGGGTGGGGGCGCGCCCCCCTACCTCGTGGGCCCCCTGGAGCTCCTTCGACCTCAACTCCAACTCTATATATTTGGTTTCAGGGAGAAAAAAAATAGAGAGAAGAAATCATCATGTTTTACGATACGGAGCCGCCGCCAAGCCCTAAAACCTCTCGGGAGGGCTGGTTTGGAGTCCGTTCGGGACTCCGAAGAGGGGAATCCGTCACCATATTCATCATCAACCATCCTCCATCACCAATTTCATGATGCTCACCGCCGTGCGTGAGTAATTCCATCGTAAGCTTGCTAGACGATGATGGGTTGGATGAGATTTATCATGTAATCGAGTTAGTTTTGTTAGGGTTTGATCCCTAGTATCCACTATGTTCTTAGATTGATGTTGCTATGACTTTGCTATGCTTAATGCTTGTCACTAGGGCCCGAGTGCCATGATTTTAGATCTGAACCTATTATGTTTTCATCAATATATGAGAGTTCTTGATCCTATCTTGCAAGTCTATAGTCACCTATTATGTGTTATGATCCGTTAACCCCAAAGTGACAATAATCGGGATACTTACCGGTGATGATCGTAGTTTGAGGAGTTCATGTATTCACTATGTGTTAATGTTTTGTTTCGGTACTCTATTAAAAGGAGGCCTTAATATCCCTTAGTTTCCGTTAGGACCCCGCTGCCACGGGACGGTAGGACAAAAAATGGCATGCACGTTCTTTTCCATAAGCACGTATGACTATATTCGGAATACATGCCTACATTACATTGATGAATTGGAGCTAGTTCTGTGTCACCCTATGTTATGACTGTTACATGATGAACCGCATCCGGCATAATTCTCCATCACCGATAAATTGCCTATGAGCTTTCCATATATTGTTCTTCGCTTATTTACTTTCCCATTGCTATTGCTATCATCACTGCAAAATACCAAAAATATTATTTTTGCTACCGTTACCACTACTATTATATTACTTTGCTACTAAACACTTTGCTGCAGATATTAAGTTTGTAGGTGTGGTTGAATTGACAGCTCAGCTGCTAATACTTGGGAATATTCTTTGACTCCCCTTGTGTCGAATCAATAAATTTAGGTTAAATACTCTACCCTCGAAAACTGTTGCGATCCCCTATACTTGTGGGTTATCAGGGGATCTTTTTGCAAAACGGACATAGTCTATCTCAGATGTGTTGGATGTAAATTGAACAGTTGTAAATGAAGGATGGCAGGCACACCATTATCACCAACTCAGCTTTTTATCAGAGTAGAGATATTACAAAAAACACTCTTCAAAAACAAATTTTAAAAAACTGTGGAATAAGTATTAAAAATGTTGAATAAATATTTTGAAAATGTTGACTAAGTATTAAAAATGTTGAACATGTATTTGAAAAATATTGAATAGGTATTAAAAAATGTTGAACAAGTATACAAAAAATGTTGAACAAGTATACAAGAAATGTTGAAAAAGTATTTGAAAATGTTCAACAAGATTTGAAAATGTTGAACAAGTATTTGAAATTGTTGAATAAGTATTAAAAATGTTGAAATAGGTATGAAAAAATGTTGAATGAGCATATGAAAAATGTTGAACAAGTATTTAAAAATGTTGAACAAGAATTTGAAAAAATGTTGAGCAAGTATTTAAAAATGTTAAATAAGTATTAAAAATGTTGAACTACTATTTCAAAAATGTCAAAATAGGTATTAAAAAATGTTGAACGATTATATGAAAAATGTTGAACAGGTATTTGAAAATGTTGAATAAGTATTAAAAATGTTAAATAAGTATTTTAAAAAATGTTAAATAACTATTAAAATATTGAACAAGTATTTGAAAATATTGAATAAGCACTCAGACAATGTTGAACCTGTATACAAAAAATGTTGATCAATTGTTACAAAAATATTTTTGACATGTATGCAAATGTAGAGGAAAAACAAAAACAAACATAAGAAAACACAAAAGAAAAACAAAAAATGGGGAGGAGAAAAGAAAACTAAAAGAGAGAAAAAAGAAAACCAAACAAAAAACGGAGAAGGACAGAAAAGAATCAAAAAAATCAGAGAATAAAAAAAGAAGAAACAAAAGAAAACGAAAAAGAATGAAACAAATTTAAGAAGTAAGAATAAAAAATGGAGAAGACAAAAGAAATAAACAAAAGAAAGTGGAAAATGGAAGAAACAAATGTAGAATGAACAAAATATGAAAACTAAACTAAACCAGAGAATAAAAAATAAAATGAGAAAATCAGTTAAAACCGAAGAAATGATAAAAAACAATGAAAAAATGGAGTAGAAAAAAAAAAAGAAAATAACAAAGGAAGAAAAAACGAATAACGTAGAAGAAAATGGAGAAACAAAAAAAAATAGGGCATGCCCAGCTACTTTATGCATCAAGTATGTCGCACCCAGCTACCTGGACACGAGCTTTAGTGTTGCCTAGTGGCTAGGACGGTTGCACAACACCCTGGAGAACAGGGATCGAATCCTGGGTTCCCCCAATTTCTTCTTTCTATTTCTAACACTGCGCGTGCGCGGAACGGGCCAGCCCGATACTGTACCACTTGACGCGAGAGTTGCTAGTAGTCTCGCTTAATGCGAGAAATAGACGTCGCGGAGGAGGAGTCCTCCGCCACTCCAATGGGGGAAATATCACATTTTTAAATGTTCGAAAAATTATGAAAAAAATCCAGCACATTGACACAGCATACTTTAATGTGCTACCAAGTTTGGAGCACCCTAAGGGTGGGAGTACCAAATATTACCACCCCCCCCCCCTACAAGGGAATAGGAGGTGCCGCCCCTACATGGGCCATGGCGGCCCAATTCCCCTTCCACCACTTGGCCTTTTAAAGCATGTTGATATTAAATAAAATATAAAAGCCTCCTAAAATTACTAGAGCCTTTTATTATTACCAGTAACATTTTTTACATATATATTATTTATCGGAACACCCTGTATTGACTAATAAACTCCGAAACTATATATACGAGTATTAATGAAATAATTCCACAAATAAATCCTCCATACTCTCATCCTACTAACACTCAGTGGATCATGATTACCTTAAGCCTGTGAATCCGTAGGTTCGGTAAAATATAGACATGAACAAAACCCCTTCGTTCAATGGTCGATAGAGGAACCGTGGACGTCCATATAGATCCCTATGATTACACGAATGACATTAGAGTGAACCTTTGGTTATCATGTGATGTTCCCTTTCTTCGCGATACTTCACAAAACCCGAGGAGTGTCGGTATCCTTATACACATGCTCACTATACCATTATCCTCGTTACTGGTTTTGTTCTCCTTTCTTATTCAAGTGTTTCGGCATCCCCGTGGCATAGTCACATGTGTCTGGCCAGACGATGATTGATGTTGTCACACCGAGAGGGCCCTAAGAATATCTCTCCATCATCGGAGGAGAAAATTCCACTCCCAAGCTATCTAGTCCCTTGTCAAACTTTCTGATGAACCTGTAAGTTATCGTTATGATCACCATGTTACAGCTGACTTTTGAGCAACTTGAAAGTCCATCGTACGGTAAGAAAGGGTTGCGATAGTCTCATGGTCTAAAGAACTAAACCACATGTTAACACTCCGTGTTATAATAATTGATTTCAGACAATACTATCTCAAAGTATAACAAACAAGTTTGGGTCGATTCAATATTATTGTTCTTCTAACATCATACTCTCAATGTTCTTCTAAAATCCGGAAAACATGACCACCAATAACACTTGAGCTAGTCTTAGAGGTAAGACTAGAAACCTATATGTTCTTTACCGTTTATCATTCCACACGTGCATATAATTTTTCCACTGAATCACTTATTCCAGGATCATAGCAGTTATAGTATGAAATATAAACTCTTAATTATGAAAATGGAAATATAATATTACAATATTATTGTCTATAGGGCATATTTCCAATACTGTGTGATGTCGAGGATGGTTGTTGTGAGTTGGGAGCTTTCTTCAGCGAGCAAAGGCCGCTCTGGGTACTCTCTCTCTCTCTCTCACTCACTATTAGGGAAAAGCCTAGCAGCAGCGCGGGTTTTAGGCCTATCAGTAGCGCGGGCTGGAGCGCTACTAGTACGGCGCTACAGCTAAAGGTTAGCAGTAGCATGGGTTAATCCACGCTACTGCTATATCGACTTAGTAGTAGCGTTTTCTCCAAACAGCACTACTGGTAATTACTAGTAACGCTTCTCCCAGCATGCGCTACTACTATTATTTTGTATTTTATTTCTTTTTTATTTCATGTTTTATTCATACATCTTTATACAAGTTTTCATACAGAAGCAATTTAGAGATTGTTTTTACATCATAATGAGTTATTACATCACTGGGTGGAAGAACCGTGGACTAGTTTCAAGTGGATGGACATCCACATGAAATTAATCCGCGGTTCTTTCATCCACTTGAAACTAGTCCACGATTCTTTCATCCAATGATATAATAAATATCATTGTCATCATCATCATCATATCATTAACAACCTATTATCATAATACACCATTGTCATATAACACCTCCTTATGATCATCATTTTCATCAATGAGACATCACATAGCAAGTTAGTCACTAGTCATAATCACAACTACTCATCATCATCAACTCTAACACATTGTACCACATAATAAAAATTATACCTCATAGGACCTACTACATTCTTTTAGGACCTACTATATTCTCTTAGGTAAAATAGTATAAAACAAGATAGCCCCTGACTCTCCATTATGGAGAATGGAAATTATCCTGTCTTCAATTCTTGCCTTCTTGCCTTTCGCACAATGTTGCTTCCAAGTACCTCCTTACGACTGTTCATACATTTTTTCCATTCTATGAATTTCATGTCTCCACCTCTTTTAGAAATTCGATATGGACAGGTAAGATTCGTAGGACGACCTGGCTGTATGTTGGCAATCATCCGGGATTTTCTGTTGAAAAACATAGTAATAACTTCGTAGTTAGCAATGTAGTTAAGTTTTAAAAGAATTTATGCAAAAGATGCACGGATGTCGTAATAGTAAAAAATATTACCATGGCATCTCCATGAATGTTACATAGTTCAACACGTGCACTAGTGGCACGTATTGGCCATAATGTGGAGGAGTTTTATTATAAATATTGTAATTCTCAAGATCAGTACAAAATGCGACCAGATGATTTTTTCTCCTGATAAGTTAACTCAGAGCCATCGGTGTAGTAGGTTCTGTCTACCATGTTCCGCACATTGTTTGAACAATGAAAATAAGCTGTCAATGGAAATAAGATGTCAACTATTTTGAAATGAACAATATAAATTAGTTAATAACTATATTTGAGAAACTCACATACCGGTAGAATTGGAAGCGTATCAACGAGGACCCAAATGCCCAAATTGTCTTGGTCGATGTCAGGATCACCAAGATCCATGGTGACAAACATACCCTCTTGAAAATCATACATCTTGCAAAGTGCTTCCCAACCCGGGCAACCAAAATGGGATACGCTCTCAGAATTGTATAGATTTATCACAAAATCCATACCATGATGGGTTCTTAGGTTAATTTTCTTTGTTTCATTCCTCTCATGATCTTCAAAACCCATCCTCTCCAAGACATAGCGTCTTGCATGGCATGGGATAAGCTAGTCGAATTGTAAAAGACGAAAATTACACGTTGAAGTAATAGAAGTCGAGCTTAATTACGAAAAAAACACTTTGCGTCGTAGCTTACCGTAACACAATCGAAGACCTCGAGCTTAATGCTGAAGCGCCGACCTTCGTCCAGGTGAGGCCTGTCGCAGAAACCCCGGTCGTCGTGGCATCAGTCGCACTTCCCCGGGAGACTTTTGTCGTCCGAATACGACATTTCCTATGTTCATAATTCAAATATTAAACTTGTACAATTAAATATATGTACTATAAAAATTAAATTAGATCATTATTATTCATCACGGATTGACTATCGGTCTGCCGAGTCTATATGGTGGAGACTCTCCCTCACTGATTCCTCTCGGACATTTGCGACCGTCGGTGATGGTCGTTACTCCTTCTTTCCCTAGTGCATAACAAAGGTCTAGCATAAGGAAAAGAAGGAGAAACGACCCCACGATAATAGTCGGGATTCTTCGTCCTCTCTCATATATGGTGGATACACTCCCTCACTGATTTTTCGACCTTCGGTGATGGAGCTTCGGCAGACTTAATGTCAACCCGAAATGTCATTTAATTATTTTTCTAGAAAATCCAAGCCACTCGATATTTCCTACATATTCTAGCACAAGTCATGTCAAAATTCACGAAAAATTCCGGCATGACCTTTTGCTAAAATAAGACATATCGAGTGCCTGAAATTTGCCGGAACGGAAATTAATCAACACTTCGGCAAAACATAGGCCACTCGGAGGTGTAACCTGAACATGACCGACCATTTGGGCAACCACATATCCTATTCGAGCAACACAAGATATACATGTTTTTATCTACATCATATCTTATACGACTCATATTGACATGGAGATTTGGCTGGTCTCATCATATCGCCCCTCTTCCTCCTCCTCCGGCCGTCCCCTCTCCCTCCTCCTCAGGCCGTCCCCGTCACCGACCCCCTCCGACCTCAAGGTGAGACCAGCCAAATCTCCATGTCAATATGAGTCCTATAAGATATGATGTAGATAAAAACATGTATATCTTGTGTTGCTCAAATAGGATATGTGGTTGCCCAAGTGGTTGGTCATGTTCATGTTCATGTTCATGTTACTCCGAGTGGCCTATGTTTTGCCGGAGTGTTCATTAATTTCTGTTCCGACAAATTTCAGGCGCTCGATATGTCTTGTTTTAGCAAAGGTCATGCCGGAATTTTCCGTGAATTTTGGCATGACTTGTGCTACAATATGTAGGAAATATCGAGTGGCCTGGATTTTCTAGAAAGATAATTAAACAATATTTCTGGTTGACTTTAAGTCTGTCGAGGCCGGAGGAGGAGGAGGAGGGGACGGCCGGAGAAGGAGGGAGAGGGGCGGTATGATGAGACCAGCCAAATCTCCATGTCAATATGAGTCCTATAAGATATGATGTTGATAAAAAACATGTATATCTTGTGTTGCTCGAATAGGATATGTGGTTGCCCAAGTGGTCGGTCATGTTCAGGTTACACCTCCGAGTGGCCTATGTTTTGCCGAAGTGTTGATTAATTTCCGTTCCGGCAAATTTCAGGCACTCGATATGTCTTATTTTAGCAAAAGGTCATGCCGGAATTTTTCGTGAATTTTGGCATGACTTGTGCTAGAATATGTAGGAAATATCGAGTGGCCTGGATTTTCTAAAAAAATAATTAAACGACATTTTGGGTTGACATTAAGTCTGCCGAAGCTCCATCACCGAAGGTCGAAAAATCAGTGAGGGAGTGTATCCACCATATATGAGAGAGGACGAAGAATCCCGACTATTGTCGCGCGGGTCGTTTCTCCTTCTTTTCCTTATGCTAGACCTTTGTTATGCACTAGGGAAAGAAGGAGTAACGACCATCACCGACGGTCGCAAATGCCCGAGAGGAATCAGTGAGGGAGAGTCTCCACCATATAGACTCGGCAGATCGATAGTCAGCCTGTGATGAACAATAATGATCTAATTTAATTTTTATAGTACATATATTTAATTGTACAAGTTTAATATTTGAATTATGAACATAGGAAATGTCGTGCTCGGACGACGAAAGTCTCCCGGGGGAGTGCTCCTGGTGCCACGACGACCGGGGTTTCTGCGATAGGCCTCACCTGGACGAAGATCAGCACTTCAGCATTAAGCTCAAGGAGGCCTTTGATTGTGATACGGTAAGCTACGACGCAAAGTGTTTTATTTCGTAATTAAGCTCAACTTCTATTACTTCAACGTGTAATTTTCGTCTTTTATAATTCGACTAGCTTATCCCATGCCATGCAAGATGCTATGTCTTGGAGAGGATGGGTTTTGAAGATCATGAGAGGAATGAAACAAAGAAAATTAACCTAAGGACCCATCATGGTATGGATTTTGAGGTAAATCTATACAATTCTGAGAGCGTATCCCATTTTGGTTGCTCGGGTTGGGAAGCACTTTGCAAGATGTATGATTTTCAAGAGGGTATGTTTGTCACCATGGACCTTGGTGATCCTGATATCGACCAAGACAATTTGGACATTTGGGTCCTTGTTGATACGCTTCCAATTTTACCGGTATGTGAGTTTCTCAAACATAGTTATTAACTAATTTATATTGTTTATTTCAAAATAGTTGACAGCTTATTTCTATTGACAACTTATTTGAATTGTTCAAACAATGTGCGGAACATGGTAGACAGAACCTACTACACCGATGGCTCTGAGTTAACTTATCAGGAGAAAAATCATCTGGTCGCATTTTGTACGGATCTTGAGAATTACAATATCTATAATAAAACTCCTCCACATTATGGTCAATACTTGTCACTAGTGCACGTGTTGAACTACGGTAACATCCATGGAGATGCCATGGTAAGATTTTTTACTATTACGACATCCGTGCATCTTTTGCATAAATTCTTTTAAAACTTAACCACATTGCTAACTACGAAGTTATTACTATGTTTTTCAACAGAAAATCTCGGATGATTGTGTGCCTCATCTGATGTATCAGAAAGGTCACCTTAATGTTTTGAACATACAGTCAGGTCGTCCTACGAATCTCATCTGTCCATATCGGATTTCTAAAAGAGGTGGAGATCTGAAAATCACAGAATGGAAAAAATGTATGGACAGTCGTATGGAGCTACTTGGAAGCAACATTGTGCGAAAGGCAAGAATTGGGGACAGGATAATCTCCATTCTCCATAATGGAGAGTCAGGGGCTATCTTGTTTTATGCTATTTTACCTAAGAGAATATAGTAGATCCTAAGAGAATGTAGTAGGTCCTATGAGTTACAATATTTATTATGTGGTACAATGTGTTAGAGTTGATGATGAGGAGTAGTTGTGATTATGACTGGTGACCAACTTGCTATGTGATGTCTCATTGATCAAAACGATGATCATGAGGAGGTCTTATATGACAATGATGTATTATGATAATAGGTTGTTAATGATATGATGATGATGATGATATTTATTATATCATTGGGTGAAAGAATCGCGGATTAGTTTCAAGTGGATGTCCATCCACTTGGAACTAGTCCACGGTTCTTTCACCCAGTGATGTAATAACTCATTATGATGTAAAAACAATCTCTAAATTGCTGCTTTATGAAAACTTGTATAAAGGTGTATAAATAAAACATGAAAAAAAGAAATAAAATATGAAATAATAGTAGTAGCGCGTGCCGGGAGAAGCGCTACTAGTAATTACCAGTAGCGCTGCTTGGAGAAAACGCTACTACTAAGTCGATATAGCAGTAGCGTACCTGTAGCGCCATACCAGTAGCGCTCCAGCCCGCGCTACTGATAAGACTAAAACCCGCGTTGCTGCTAGGCTTTTCCCTGGTAGTGTGAACCGCTTCAGGATAAGGTAAGTAAGTAGTAGCGTGTTTCAGAGAAACGCACTACTGCTACGGGCCGTAGCAGTAGCGTTGGTCAGTGTTACGCGCTACTGCTAAGTGGGGCTAGCCATCTACGCCCAGTACAAATATAGCAGCAGCGCAGTTTCGCGGAACGCACTACTGCTAAAGTAGTAGTAGTAGCGCGGTTTATTTGAAAACGCTACTACTAAGTAGTAGTAGCGACCTGTTTTGTCCAGCGCTACTGCTAAGATGTCGTGTATAAGGTTTTCCCTAGTAGTGTCTCTCTCTCTCTTGCGTTGGTTGTGGCATCGACCCATCCTATGTCACCTTCGAAGACTGAGCCGAATGATGACTCCGTGGATGAGACGATTGCAGAGCTCTATGGCTCTGAGTCCCCTCGTGCTAGGGAAACTCAACTGATGCTTCATGCCTCGCTCGCTGTGTCGGATGCCTATGTGGGTGAGCCCATTATCGTCGTTGTGGCTCGGGTGTTGTAGATCATGCTTGAATTACAAAGAATGTTTGAAGGGCCGATTTTACCACCGTCAATGGAGCATCTAAAGGTGGACTCGCTTGTGCCCTCAGTCGTGCCTTGGGTGCCCGCTAAGCCTCCGTTGGAGACTATCTAGGTGGCCGCAGATGAGGAGGGTGCTGCATCTACGAGTGTTCCTATGGTTGATGATGTCGTATCGCGTCGTAATTCGATGTTGCGGTCACTCACTCACATGTGACCGTTGGGCAGGTGGTGTCTGCGCATGACAAGGTCAATGAGATTCTCTTTCAGATAGAGCTTCACAACTTGCTCACATGTTTGGAGGCGGTTAGCCCTGGATCTGACAAGACGATTGTGGAGGAGTCTCTCAGGAGCAAAAGAAAGAAGAGTGGCTCCATAGGAATGGCGTTCACAGCTGCTTGATGGATAGTCAGCAATCTCTTTATATTATCCTTATGGCATGGCTTGTCTCCATGGATTTGGTAGTGCTCGTGGTCTTCCAACGAGGTACTCTCGTTGGGAGTTCCTTTGTGATGTATCAGTGTGAGGGTTGGTGATCATTGTGTGTTGGGTATGGTTGTCAGACTGATCATGCGCTTATGGGGTTGCATACTTTGTGAGTAGTCCACATGAGGTTGGTTTGTATCGATTTTCGCCTGATTTTCTGTTAATTAACTAGGGAGTTCTCTTTTGCTTAATTAATCGATGAGGCAAATCGATCTTTTACCTCCCTTTCAAAGAAAAAATGATAGCAAGTATGAATATAACCACCGCCAAGAGTACACTGCTAACACCAATATGAACAGGACAACAAATAGCCAAGCTCCAGGTTAGAAGCTAAAGACTGCAAGCGACCATTTTGTTTCTTCCCGTGGAAGAAAGAAGGCCCTTTGGCTAGGGTTTCTCGTGCCTCCTGCCGGTGCCGCCGCTGGTCTATCTCGTCTCCTATGGTCTTAGGGCCATGGAGGCGTGGTGGATCCCGGCCGTTTTTTCATGCTCTTTGTTGTGTTAGGGATTGTGTCCTGCTCGGAGAGGAGAGGCGACAGTTGCTCTTTGAAGATGGAATAAGATTCTTCCTGCCTAGTCCCCGTCCCGGTGGTGTTTCTAGTATCGAAGGAAGGTGTGTGGAGGTTTGTCTCTGGCGGATCTTGTGGGATTCGGTCGGTGTATATCTTCGGTGGATCCACGTGGATCATGTCTTTGTTCATTTATGTTCGTGTGTCTACAGGTTGGATCCTTCCGATCTACGCTTCTCTTCATCGGCGACGGTTGCTGCTTTTGTGTGCTTGTCCTATGGGGCCTTAGCACGACGACTTCTCGACTGTCTAATACAACAAGGTTTGCACGGTTCCGATGAGGGAGGGGCTAAGACGGCGGCATGCCTTCGGCTCGCTCCAGTGCTAGTAGTCGTCGCTAGGTGGTCTACGGACCTAGTTGTATATTTTTTTTACTTCTGGTGTTTTTTATACTACCTTGACAGTTGATGAATAGATCGAAAATTATCCTCGCAAAAAAAAGCAGAGGGCCATGAGGATTACAAATTTATTCTTCCTTGAGATGCACACGAATTTTCAGCAGTAAAAACGACTACAATGATCTCGCAGATATGGGCTTACATTACAGTGGAGCGGATAGCCATAGAACCAGTTGTGCTAAAACTCGGTATGTGTGTGATAATTCATATGCACAATTTGGCAGCCGCATGGCATTTTTACCTCGCCAGGCATATGGGATCGTGGTGATAAACATCAACCAGGTGACGTTGGTTGGCAACGGAAATTGTGGTCCTGTTTTTTTTTGCGGGCCCATAGGGCATGCCATTAGGGAGGACGACATTCGACAAGTGTCCCGAGCCCAAAGGAGACCAAGAAAGCAACATGCATGGCACTAACTTTAGTTGATAGAGATATAATCAAATACACACTTTAGTACTCCTACCACTACACACTGGTTGCCCGATTTCACATCCCTTATAATACCAAAGAATTTCATAAATGTCTGGCATGCATGGTACAGAGATAGTATCAATCTCTTTGCCAAAGTTAATGTTGATTTTTCTGTTGATTATTGGAGCAACTATCTTTTCCTCAAATTATTGCTTCATTTAAGAACAAGAAAGAGCACCGTCGTTATTTGGATCTGGTTCAATGCAAACAAACATGCAATAGATGCAGATACTAATGTACCTCAAGACGCTATGGAGCTACCTTGTGTTCGAAGGACTTTCGGAATTGGAGCTATGGAAAAGACATTTTGTAGCCTAAAAAGGTGGTAAGGTAGGCCAGGTCAACATGGGAAGTCCACTTGGGCTTGCTTGGGGGGCAGGGCCGGAAGTTCATTTTCAATAGTTAATTTTCCTACATGGTGGTACTGGAGTGCAAATTTCCATGATTTACCAGAGTTCATGATTTGTGTAACATGTTTCATTTTGTGTGATCGTTTGTACGTAGTGATGTTACTGACTGACTCATGTGTCATTTACCCTCTCCACTGTGACAGTGTCCCTAACCATTGTCTTAGTTTCCACCTCTACAGCCTCGACACTGAGACTAAAGAAGACGATCACAAGAACAAAAACTAGGAATATAGTTAAACAACTATATGGTCTATGTTGCACAACGTTTGCCGTTGTACGAGCTCGACAAGTGTCCTAGGCGTAGCAGGGACACGAAGGCAGCAACAGGCGAGGCACACTAACTCGTGTCAACAGAATTTAAAGCAATGGAAAACAAGTCAACCGTGTTGTTGCGTTCCATGATGCCTCCCAAACTTAGACTAAAGATGTGTGCTACTACTAGTCGTCTACTATGCAGTGATTGCCCCCATTTTGCATCCATTACCGAAGTTCCTGGTGAGGTTTCTCTTGGTAATTATTGAAGCAACTACATTTCCTTCTGGCTGCTCCTCCTTTTAAGAAAAGAGAAAGGGCATTGTCTTTAACTGGATATAGTTCAACACAACAACCATGCAATGCAAATGGATGGAGAAATTAATGTCCTTCACGACTGGTGTACCGCTTTGATGTAATGCAGTGGATGCAGAAATTATGACCGTCACGACTGGTGTACTGCTTTGCTTTGATCTACTTTCTACAGTATGTTCTAGTGTCCGTACTATTGTTTTGCGTTTCATGTGGAGTTCAATTAATAGGCACTGTTCAGATTTGCCGATATTAATGTAATGCTTCCTTGGTATTCTTTGATGGTTCAAGTAATTTTGGTTTTCTTGGAATTGCATGGCAGCACATGTTTTGAATTGCTTTAATTTACATGAACTATGTTCCTAAAATAAATACTAAAAATGTTCCCGAACCAGCGTTTGCTTTGCTTTCCCAATTTTAATGTCGTCTCCAACCTCCACATTATCCCATTTTACCACACGGAAGAAGGCTTCTGAAAAGCACAAACAAATTCACGCTCTGTCTGTCATTAACAAATTGAAGAAGAAAAAAAAACTGAATAGCAATTGAAAGGATCAGCACACAAATTATGTGCTAAGTGTCCTTGGAATATTGGCTGCATGAATTTGACAAGGACAAGCAATAACAAAATTAAATGGCAATTTCTTGGAAACAGGGAACTTTGTATGAGATAGCAAGTATGAATATGACCAGAGTCTGGAAGTACATTGCTAATACGACATGAGCAGGACAGCAAATAGCCGGGTTCAAGGTTAAAAGTTAAGACCAGCAGAGACACCTGTAGGCCAAGAGGATTACAAATCTGTTCTACCCTGAGATGTACATGATTTTCAGGGGGTAAAAACGACACCATCGATCTCCCGGCCTATGGGCTTACATTACAGTGAAGCAGATAATATACACCCGGTTGCGCCAAAACCGAATCTCTGTGTGTTAATTCACACAGATACAACGCTCTGGCAGCCTCCTGCCATTTTGACACAAACAAGTCTGAAAAAAAAAAGGCACAAATTGCCAATCCATCTGTTCTACTAAAATGGAATCTGTAGCCTATATGTTCAGGAGGGAACGGTTGTCACGGCTTATACCTCGCCTGACAGTCGCCACTACATGGAGCGATGCTGGAGGAAATGCCTTCATTGAATTGATAGTTTGCGGCTGTTTGTTAAGCTAGTAGAATACCCTGACCTACTGTTAACGAGCATCCAGCACCTCCAAAAGATTCTCGGTTTCATGCTCCTTGAAAACCTGTATTGTTTAAAGATCAACAGGGGTTATAACCAGCTAATTACACATACCAGCTACAGAAGTAAACTGACGGGACTTCCTTGCTAACCATAAGTCTATTCATATATGAGGTTGTGAAGTTTGTGATCCATAACATATATGAACATACCCAACATCTATGTCTAGTGATTACTTCCGATAAAAGATAGCTTCAAAAAGACATTAGCATGGTGTACGTGTCTTAAAGGAAAAACAGTTTGACTTTCTGATTCAAGTATCTGGATGACACAGCATTCAAAGATCAATAAGGTGGTGGAACTAGCGGTATTACCGGTTACCAAGGGTTGGAATTCAAAATGTACGCATTAATGCAATTTGTAATGATTATAGAATTACATTTCTGCGATGTGCCATGTAATGATTTGCCTATGTACAATCATACTACACAATAATAGGATAAAATATGGCCTGTTTTCCCAAATTAAAAAACATCAATGCTACTATCAATAATCACAAAGGATGAGGGGCTCAAGATAGGAGAACAATGAGCAATGATCCATAGTAAATGTTGGATTCCTATAGACCGGGATTAAACTAAATATTGTCACTTGCCAAAAGTTTGGCAGTTGTGAAAACATATCCGAGCATGTTGTCACTAAATAGCCAGTCATCTAAGACTAGGACCTAAAAACTAAAAATGTAGTCCTCTATCTGCTACACAATTTACAAATATCAAGTGGTACCTAAACATACAAGGTTAACAAGCAGACCAGAATACACAAAATAAATATGTATAGTATGCAGTATGCACGCACCTTAACAGGAAGAGTATTGCTGAACCCCTTCTGATTAAGAAAATCACCAGCAACTTGCTGCCAATCAATACTTTCAACACCTTTACTACACTCATATTCACCTCCTACCCATACGCATACCATTTTAACTGCTTCTGCACTTCTGCTGGCATTAGGAGCAACAAAAATAAAAACTGTTTTTGGGTCAAGATCCTTGCGAGCGAATGCAGTCAGCTTCTCCATGCAGGGCCATCGGTAGACTAGTAGTTGAACATAATTACAGGCCTCTGAGTTAGTATGCTCAATTAATATGGTCTCACCGTGGACAGTAGCCTCTGAGTTGCTGTCAGTTGCTGTTGAACTAGTTCCGGTGCATTTCTCTGGGCAAGAAACACCAGTAAGCTGTTTCACACCATTGGTATTACTCTTATCCGTGGCTTCCTCTGCTTTGTGAATAGATGGTGCCCTTGGTGGCAATACTAGCTCCTTTGGGAGTGATGGCAGCTTCAGACATGAAAATCCTCCTCTTCTTTCTGCTATAGATGAGACCTTGGACGGAGAGCGTATTGATCCCAGGACGGGCTTCGAATGTTCCGCATTAGATGACTGGCGAAGAGGAGACCTAGATGATGGCACCAAAGCGTGTGGCAAATTAGATGAAGCAGGTGAAAGACCAAGTGACGGTGGGGAGCTAGTTGAAGGTGACAGGGAGGGTGAGTCTGAACTGTACTTTGAACTAATGGTTGAATCTGATGATAAAGAGCTCGGAGAAAGGAAAGGCGGTGATATTGATGCCTCTGCAGTCAAGTGCTGCACCCGTGGATCCAAATCCCTTATCAGAGCAGAATCTGAATAAACTCGAGATAGTGATCTCGAGATAAACTTGCGCCTTAGTAAACTCCAGCTACTTTCTCTCGCTGGAAGATGGGTCTCATCTTCAGTACCAGAAGACGAGAATGCTGGAACAACACCCCCAGCTATCGCTTTCTGGACGAGCTCAAAATCAGAATCATAAGATTCCACTCTCCGGCTTCCCACGCCAGTCCTGGATGGCGAATCGATCTGCTCCTTGCCAAGCTTCATTTTGCTGTCTGAATTAATAGGTGCACTGGAAAAGGCGTCCCAAAATTCAGGTTGCTCCAACCCTTCTCTGACAACTTTGATCTGCCCCTGCACCTTCTCATACCTCACCACCTGAAAAGCTGCCGCTCTCGCATCCTTCTCCATTACTGTATCACATTTGATTCCAACCCAAACATAAATCGACGAGAGCACATGAACTATGAATGCACCCCTAGAGTCGAGGGCGGCAGGCGAGGGCTCATTCAGCATTTTGGGCACTAGATGCAGTGGAGCGTATGGGGAGTGAGGTGCCAACCGATACATCCTGAGCACTGAGTTTGGGGACAGAGGAATGGCATGCACCCGCTTCTGGCACTGAAGCAGCTGGCAGGCAAACCCCATGTTCGGATTCGCGATCCCCCTGGCAGCCTTCACAAACTGGAATGCGTCATCGAAGCTCTGCCCTTCCCTCCACATCAAATACGCTATCACCAGCGATGTCGAGCGCGACACCCCCTGGCAGCAATGCACGAACACGCGCCCAGCCTGCTCCCTCACGTCCTCGAAGTAATCAAACACGTCATAGAGGATGCTGGTGATGTCCTCGGTGGGGCTGTCCTGCAGCCAGAGCGTGCGGTAGACGAGGTCCGACTTGAAGTACTCCGGGCAGACGAAGCCGACGCAGTTGAGGACGTGGGTGATGCCGTTCTTGCGCAGGATGTCGCGGTTCTTGGCGACGGCGTCGCCGCCAAGGTAGACGTGCTCGGCCACCTTGGAGCACTCCTTGTCGAAGAAGGCGATCTGGTCCTTGCGGCCCTGCGAGCGGAGGGTGGAGAGGTCGAGCCGGAGGCCCTCGCCGGGCTTGGCGGAGCCCGGGCCGCCGCCGCCGCCGCCCGCCTTGGAGGCGCCCGGGGTGGTGGGGTTGGGCCACTCGCCCACGTCGTCGGAGCCCGCCTTGGGCCACTCGTCCAGGCTGCGGCGGGTGATGGCGAGCGGCTGCAGCGGCGGGAGGCAGGCCCGGCCTTTCGACCGCGGGGTGAGCGGCGGGGGCCCCATCCGGGGCGGGAGCGGCGCCGCCTCCGGCCCCGCCTCGGCGGCCCGGGGCGCCGACCACGACGCGGAGCGCCAGAACTTGCGCCCGCCGCCGTCGTCGGGGTTGGCCATGGGCCGCGAATCCCGCGCGCCCCCACGCCCACCTGCGCCGACCAAACCACAAGATTCAAACACCATTATTCCCCATCCCCCCACCCCCAAGAACCAAGAACCGAAATTTTCCCAAACAAATCCGGAGAAACGCGCACCTGATCCAGGAACACACCGCCCGCGCCGCAAATCGGGAGCGCCCCGCGCGGATCCTCGGCGGGCCGGAGCGCGCGGGGGCGGGCAGGAGCAGATCGGGAGATCGGGCGGCGCCGGTCTCGGGGGAGGGGAAGGTGGAAGGAGGGCGAGAGAAGAAGGCCAGAAGCTAAAGTGGGTGAGGGTTTTGAGGAGGAGGGCGTCGGATGCGCCTGGAGATCCGTGCGGGGAGACGATCGGACGGTGGCGAGTGCGTGGGGTGGGCCCCGGGTTTGACGGGAGTGGTCGTGTTGACTGGCCTCGACGCGAGAGGGGAACGGGACAAGTTGGGCTGCCCCCCTTTGGACAAAATGTTAGGTGCACCTGCTCTTTGGCAATGGCAACGGGGAACGGCTAATTTGTAGCATTAGTGGCCAAACTTTTTGCCCCCCTAGAGTAGAAAGGAGGGTGGAAAGCCGGAAATCGGGATGGAAGGGCGGTCCAAACGGATGAAATTATGTACCGACGTATTAGAAGAGGAAGGCGTACAGCCGGAAATCGGGATGAAAGGGCGGTTGAAACCGATGAAATTAAGTACCGGCATATTAGAAGGCGAAAGCCGGAAATCGGGATGAAAGGACGGTGGAAACCGGCAAAATTAAGTGATGGTGCGGTGTCGACTCGAGGTATTTGGAATTTGTCCCCCAAGAATAAA
>NC_041380.1:32479833-32481805 GCF_002162155.2 Triticum dicoccoides
GAACCGGATGAAAACCAACGAAATTAAGTGTTGCCACGTTATGAAAGGAAGGCACGGTGCCGAAAATGTGCACAAAGGTTCAACGATCAAAGACCTCACATGGTGTGGACACAAAGCCATTTGTCATGTAATATCGCAACTGTTTTACTCCCCTATAAAGAAATATAAGAGCGTTTAGATCACTTATATTTATTTGCAGAGAGAGTACCATACAAGTATGGTCAAAATTGGTAGTATCATGAACGAAAGTAAGACAGAAAGCCAAAAATCGGGACAAAAATGTGGTGGAAACGGGCGATATTAAGTACTGGCACACTACAGAAGGAAGGCATGTAAAGCCAAAAATACGCATAGAGGTTTGATTATGAAGGACCTCACATGGTGTCGACATGCGCCATTTCTCACGTAATATCACAAGCGTTTTTATCATACAAGTACTGTGAATTGGTCAAATCACAACTGTAAGGAAGGCACAAAGCCAGAATTCGAGATGAAAGCACGGTGGAAAATAGACGAAATTAAGTACCGAACCACACTACGAGAGGAAGACACAAAGCTAGAAACATGCACAGAGGTTTGGCAATGAAAGACCTCACGCGGTGTGGACGATATCACAATCGTTTTATCTTACAAGTACAATGAACTGAACGGAAGGCGCAATGCCAAAAATCACACAGAAGATTGAGGATGAAAGACCTCACACGGTTGTCGACACGAGCCTTTCCTTATGTAATATCACATCAAATTTATACCAGAATGCACATACGCTCACTTTGATCGCATGATAATTCGTTTGCAATGCCTCTTTTTCCGGCAGGTTGGATTGTTCGGCATTCATCTACTCCCTTCGTTCCTAAATATAAGTCTTTTTAGACATTTCAAATGGATCACCACATACGGATGTATGTAGACATATTTTAGAGTATATATTCACTCATTTTGCTGCATATGCAGTCACTTAGTGAAATCTCTAGAAAGACTTGTATTTAAAAACGGAGGGAGTGTCTATTTTCAATGTTTGCAATAAATTATGGTTATGTTATGCTATTGCACTCCATGCAACGTAGTGAGATGTATAGGAGACCAGAACACTTGGCCATTTCTTAAAAGAGAGTTGGTCAAATCAACAAACTACTGCGGATATGCATGGGACGTATGATAAGTCTAGCGTTTCTATAGCTCGTCGCATGCTCTTGTTTTGTTTTATATATATGTGGTCAGCTGGTCAAGGCCAATAATTTAAATTTGTTCGTATACCTTTGGGTTATTGATTCAGAAATAATACCAATCTTGGTCAATACGTAAGGTCCATTGTCTCCTTGCGCACGCACCTGTCGCTGTTGTGAATTGCCATGCTCACTCCACAGTCGTGACCGTAAAAAAAGATATAATTATTAGACTTCCCTCTCAACTACAACATCATTTTCAGAAATAGTGATCTAAACGCTTTTATACTTCTTTACAGAGAGATTAACAAATTATTTTATTCTCAACTTTCTTCTTTCGTCCTCGATCTATTGTTTGTATCAAGGGTGAGAGGCCGTTATACAAATATAAATACTCCCTCTGTTCTCAGACGGAGACGGAGGGAGTATATCATATGGGATGGGAATGCTTGGAACAGCGGTAATTTATCGCAAAATTTGGCAGAAAATCCGCTTCTGAAAACAAAAATCTACGCCTGGATTCATGTGTTCCAAACGAGCCCTAAACCAATTTTTGGTTTCATCCGGAGAAAAAAAAAATCTCCTGTAGGGCGAGCAAGAAATGAGGCTACCAGCAGCAAATAGTAGATAGACGTCATGATCAGAGACCAGGAAAAAATACCACTATCCCAAGCAAATTCTTCAGTCAGCATCAGTAGTCCAAGAGGCAAGAGCCAATCTTTCTCTTATTTCCGGTACACAGAAAAAGGCTTCAGACAGCAGCCCAGTTATTTATGGCAGTATATACCTTGCTTCAGCCTCACTGC
>NC_041380.1:32482023-32493199 GCF_002162155.2 Triticum dicoccoides
AGGATGGTGACATGGTAGGACAACGACCTGTAACAAATGACCAAAACTTTTCTTTGTTTTCAGGAACGGTTTTTCCTTTTCGGCGATAAATGGCCCGAAACTTTGTTCTCATCTCCAAGCAAGGGACAGCGAACATGTTGTCGTGGATCGCACGCGCCATTAATGCCATCTTGGACCAGCAAGGGCACTGGGGCAAGCAAGGGTGTGTGTTTTCAGGTCAAAGACAAATCCAGGGAAAGGGTGATGAATGAAAGTGATGGAGGGGTCCAAAATATCCGAATGCAAGTAGAGTAAGCAGAGACGGTTGAAATATCCACACACACTGAGATTCACATCACCTCCCTTTTACCAGTTCAAAGGAGCCCTGCTTGGCCTATTGGCCAGTTGCAAATGTTGATCCGGAAACTCGTGTTCAACAAACAGGACTGTTGAAAAGGCGCGCGAAGAACACTGTTACATCAGCGACCGCCTTTTCTCCCGTCGGATAGAGCATAGCTGGGGTTTTATTGGAGTTTCGGGGTGAAATACACGGGGAAGGATCATGGGGTTTTATTGTCACAGGTGTATGGGGTAATATGGATGCAAGTGAACTTACAGACATGGTACAGTAGAAGTGACAACACCATTTTGGTACAGTGTGGGGGAGGGTGTATCGAGGCGCGGCCAAACCCCCTCATGTGTATCTTACACTTTCCATGATCTGTTTACTGCACAAAACATGAGCCAGGGCCGATTGGAGGCCGCCGAGCATAGAAGTTTGTGACTGGGGCTGCAGCGATACCGCGGTGATTCAGCAGGCATCTGAAGTAGTGTAGCCGAGCCAGGACAGTTGTTTCCAGGTCTTGGGCCGATATGGCCTCCAACTGACTCCACATACGCTCTGCATTATTTTGATAGCGACACATAAGTTCCTAGAGAAATAATTGAAAGAAAAAGGAGGATGCAACGAAAGCCTCCCAACTTGTATAGTTCATACCTGCTGCCGCAGCTGCTCGTGGCCATATGGTTTGTTGGACATCGGAGGTGTCTGCAGTCTCACCCCACATGCAAACCTCTCCACCCAGTACCAGCTTTTGCTGCGCTGAGTCGTTTATTCCTGCAAGTGGCTCGGCAGTGTAGACTTCTTCCCATGGAACATCAAGATGATCAAGGTACCATACACCTTGGTTACTCATTATACATCTCAAACCCTTTGCAACAACTTTAGGGCAGACCCCAGGACCCAACCTGAAATATGTGAAGGTTCAGCTCATGCGCAAATTATCTTGGATAATGGGTATTTGAAGATGGTTGTCGCAAACTGATTCAGTTGCTCAAAGCAGGCTTATGAATTACCAGTTATGCACAACAGTCCGGGGATTGAGGCTTCCTCCGAATGAGTTGAAGGTTTCCTCCCTGCAGAATGAAGAGGGTCCCAATGCCACAGACGAATGGTAAATGAAACCTCTTTCTCTTTTAAATAAAATAAATAAATTCAAGGAAGGATGTAATGCGCAGACCAATTTACAGGAATCCAGTTAAGATCAATTGCTATCTCCTGAGCTTTCAGCACGAAGTATTTGTAAGCATCCTTTGTAGTCATGTTGCGTTCATCAAGCCTGGCATAGGTGGTGCTCAGCAATTAAACGAGAAGACCGTCTAACACAAGATTGATAAATCATTCATGAAACCAAGTACACAGATAGTATTTCATACCACTGCTTCACATGTGGTGTTAAATTCCAGCAGCCTGCGATGGATATCGAAATGAGGTGGATAATTTTCAGAGAAACAACAAAACCTCAGTAAGACAACAGAACATTGATATAACAATATATATCATTCTATCATCATGTACCCCAAAATATGTAGAACTGGTATACACCTACTTATGTGGTTAAATTCCCCCCAAACAAATAACATGTGTCCCTTTTAAGGCACATAGAACCTACAAATTCAAACTGAGGTATTTCTATTTGGTACAGCACACAAGAAGGTTCTCTCTTACGTAGCAGTTTAATTGGAAGATAATTGCTCCACTCTCAGAACTTGTAACTTTCATGTTCTTACTAACAAACTGCCTTCTGTCAGGCAAGAGAAGCAGACCAACCTGTATATACTTCATCGCCACCCAGGTGAAACAGCCCAAACGGAAAGATTCTTCTCATATCTGAAAAAAAGGAAAGTAAATTTCAAGTCAGAGGGTCAGTTGTATTGCAGGAAACACACAATGTCCCAGAACTGCCATTGACAGTAGGGTCATTATTGTGGAACTGCCATCAGCAGATATTGTACAGGATGATGGTCCTACTACAGCTATACAGAATTATGTATGCCTTGCGCTGCTTATCAGTGGTCAATATAGCATGCACATGCTTCTAATGAACCCAACTGTCCAATCCAATATAGGACATACAATTATTGGCTAGGCCCTACAGAAGGCATGCCAAATGTTTCTAACAAATTATTGGTTCATGAAATTATATAGTTAATTAAATAACTTCACGAGTAAGCTTATAATGGTAAAATATAGGAAAAGTTGAGTTATTCGGTCCATTTTCATACTCACCTGTGAAGGACCACTACCAGGTAAAGCACCAAATACAAATGTGAATTGTGATATATATGCTGAATGGCATAAACATATAATGTGCCTTTCCCATTTCACATTTTATTATTTTCATATTTTCTTGTTTACTTTCGAAGAAAAATAAACATTCAAGTTCAAACATAAATAGCAAGGGAGTTGACATTGAACATAAGTAGTAGTAATAATACTAAATTCTTAAATGAATTGACTTTTTTTGGAGTAATGCCCAGGAGGAACTGGGCCTCAATTTTAATCAAGGGAAAGCTGCTGTTCGAACCAGGCTGGCTAGCCTACCATCTATTAGTGATTCTGCTTCAATAGGTTAACTGAACTTTGCAAGAAAAAAGGGATAAGAGTCTAACCAGACAAAATTCCAGTTATTACTTCAAATGTGAAATTACTAGAAACATCTAATGGCTCTGTACAGCTAACAGAAGGCCAAAGTTTTGGATATCCATTTCCCCTGCAGATATTTAAAAGCATGCATAAATTTGCAGAGCAGAAAACAAATGGGTACTTCATAAGTTCATATGACAAGAACCATGACAAATTAAACACTTAATCTGCAATGGTTGCTTGCGTAGTCAGGTAACCTATTTACTAAATCTTCAGTTGCTTGGGTAGTTGGATACACAAGTGTGTAATACATCTAATTAATCAGATAGCACAAATAGTGATTAAATATTGATGTACTCAATCATGGGAGCCTGGAGCAACAACCTGTTTAAATGATATACAAAACAACAGGTGCTGATTTTTTTTATATTTTGCACAGGAGTAACTAGGTTTAGATTACAGACCAACTGAGAGAGAGAAAAGGTATCCAAACATAATACTCCTAACTCCCTCCATCCCAAAATAAGTGTGGTGGCTTTAGTTTGCCACGACACTTATTTTGGGACGGAGGCAGTATGTCATGAAGTCTACAGGCAAACTCACCATGATTCTGCATGACCAGGTACGTCAATTTCCGCCATGACATGGATACCTGAGAGAAGTAAAGAACAGTAAAAACGTGAAGCCTTTGCAGTGGACTAATTGTTTGCACAAGCATTAAGGAACACGTGATGAAGTGTTCGGTAAATATGTGAGTATGTAATTAACCAATATGATCCCTCATAAATTTCAACAGAATTAGTGTGTCTTTCCTTTGCATATCTGTAGTCCTTGCATACTTTTTTGTTTCAGAACACGATAAGATGACAAGAAATTTCATCAACTGGAGAACATACCTCTTTTCTTAGCATAACTTTAGCATGGTGAAGTCGCGGTGAAAACAAATAGAGAAGATTAGTCAGGTACATAAGTGAAATAAAAAAAACTTGACAACATAATATAAAGAAGGTTATAAAATATAAACTGAAATTACAAACTTAACATACCTGACAATATAGCGTGCATCTTCCACTGTGTACCGCTCTGATTTTGAATATGAACCTTTCCATAGATTTGGATATGATGGTATCTCCAATGGAAAAGATTGTTCGTCGATGATATGCCAATGAAGAACGTTCTACTGGACACAACTCTAGTTTGAGTATGAAGCTACGGAGAAAGGAGAAGTAATTCAGGTAAACTAGTAGCATGATCCCAAAGATAATAGGTTACCAGCTTAGAAAATGACATGGAGTCAATCACTTGCTTTATCACATCAACTGGGAGGTAATGCCTTGAGGTGTCTGCAATAGAAGTGAAAGAGGGAAGACTAATCAACATGGCATTCTGCATTAAATTTGCAGTCGATTACCCAGTCATATTAGCAAAAGTATTAAGAGTAATTGATACTTACCTAGCATCAAGCCACGGAAGGCAAAGCGTGGTTCATCCTGAATGTACCATGGTGCATACCGCACTTCGACATTTTTTGTGTCGTAGTTAAAAACACATAACTGACTGAATGTCTGTCAAATAATTCAACAAGGGGGAAAATCATAATGCTGATTAGTGAATGGATACATCAGACCACATGTATGTTCAAGTGAGTGCTTATGATCAATGATCCGACCAAGGAGATTCTATAAGCTCTAACTAGGTCTTTAAAGATGATAAAACAGGTGTACAAGTGGCAGGGTTATTAACACAAAATATATTCAAAATGGGGTTCCTCAAATCTAAAATTCTGCAAAACATGGTCATACCTCTAGTCCGCGAATAGCTCCATATATTGTATTAGCCTACAAAGACAGACAAAATATAGCCTCAGTGACACTACGCTTGTGCATATAGAAGAAAGGTGGAACAATTCTATAAATAAGTTCCTTCCTGATAAAATAATTTTACATACAATAAATTTAATTTAATTTTCAATTGTCAGAACCTGTGCATCTAAGAGAGCTGTTAGACCGTCCTATGTAGAAGAATTTAGGTTGAGATGAACACAACTGTCACTGTACTATTAGCAGAAACTAACCATAGTTGTTAAGTGATCCACAACCATTGACCATCACTTAAACCCAATCCGCAACTGATGTAATGTACAGCAATGTGAGCATTCCCCGTGGCAGTTGCTCGTAAGATAACCCAAGGTTAAGTGTTTTGTGCCTGGAGTTGTGTGTTTTTAACTGATTGAATGAATGTCTGTCAAATGACCCCAAGTGTTCGCTTCCACATTTCACGAGACACAAAAATATGTGCAAGCTTTAGCCCAAATCCCAACGGAAAAAAGTTCATCCAAACAGAAACTGTGCTCTACGATTATGCTGCATCTGCAGCAGAGCAGCACCACATCTACACAGTGACAATAAGTAATTAAGGGAGGATGGAGCTGCCTTCGCTGAAATTCCCACAAAGCATTTCAGCAGAATCATCCCAAACGTACGTATGTGGTGGAAGAGAAGAAATATCACCTCTATGGTTGCTCCGCCGACAATGGAATTGGCGCCGCCCGCCGCCGCGATGTAGATCGTGTAGCTCTCGTCCACCCCCAGCTCCAGCTGCATACCGGAAAAAACGGAGAAAAATCACGCTCGCGCTCCTTACCCAGACGAAGCAAGCGACAACCAAACCTCGCAGTGGCAGGCACACTGCGAACAAGAACAGCCGTACCGTCTCATCGGCGGAGGCGACGACGACGGTGAGCCTGGCGACGTCGTACCCCGCCGACGCGGGGCGGGCCGCGTGCGCCCACGGGGAGAATATGAGGTGCCTGTACCTCTCGAACGCCTCCGCGACGGCCGCGGCGCCGGCGCCGGCGCCCTGGGGGTCGAGCGCGAGGTCGGGGTCAACGGCGAGGGTCTGCGTGCCGGAGGTGAAGTTCTTGGGCAGCGGCCAGATGTAGACGGGGTTCCCCGAGGCGGTGAAGTTCGCCGGGGCCGGGTGGCGCCGGGCCGCCGCCGCGCCGGAGACGGCGACGAGGGCCAGGAGGAGGTGAGTGAGGAGTTTGGGGGGCATTTTGGTAAACTTTTGTCGGGATAATTCTCGGGTTTAAATTGTGATTCCGAGGGGGTGGGTGGGAGAATCATTGAGGTTAATATATGTGGCGCGAGATGTGAACGCTTTTCCTTTAGCCCCTTCAATAGTTCCGCATATTACAATACAGTCACTTACTACTCACTCTATTCCTAAATATTTGTCTTTCTAAAGATTTCAAAAAATGACTACATACGAAGCAAAATGAGTGAATCTACACCCTAAAATATGTCTATATACATCCATATGTGATAGTCCATTTAAAATCTCTAAAAAGACAAATATTTAGAAACGAAGGAAGTAATATACTATATTGTTAAAAACATTCTTATATTATAGACGGAGGGAGTAATATACTATCATCATTCATGATCTTCATTTGGAGAAAAACTTCTTACGTTCCAAATGAACAAAAATGAGCTGAATTTTGTGAATGGAAATTCATAGCGTGTTGGGGTTTGACATGTATTAGATTTTAAAAGTCCGAATGCAGCGCCTAAACACTTGTCATGTTCATTCGCAAAAACATTTATGAACAGGAACAATAGAAAATGTAGTGTTTCGAGCAATGGCATACCCAAGGTTTAACAAAAAAATAAATTATATCAAGTCGCAATGCTTATGTGTGTATAATAGTAATAATGTTCTGATACTCAAGCTTATATTTACGGTTTTTTCATTTATGATTAACGTCAAAAAGCATAGAGAAATCTAACAATACTCGGACTTGATCCAACTCAAGACATATTGCATGTTCAACAGTCAAGCTTGGTGAAAGAGCCCGTGGAATCTTGCAAAAATCATGAATGCCACATCTCTGCATTCCTCAATTTCTTCTGGTACGGAGCAGGGCCGGTCCTGATATTTTGGGGGCCCAGGGCGAAATTACAACCCGGGGCCCCTACTATAAAGATGAAAATAATAATCTCATTTTTTTAGTTCATTGCTTTACTTAACTTATTATTGTCTATTGATCCAAAATAAAACAAAAATTGTAAATGGTGTATTCCTTTACTTAATTAGACAAATCGAATATCTGATAGAGGGTAAACATCAAGATGAAAGGTTTAAAGTTTAAAAGCTTCATTTACAACAATAAAAAATCATTTACCTACCCGATGGCTACGGGAGTCTGAGTGGCTTTATTATATAACCGTGCTTGGATTGAAGTTATGCTTGTAAGAATAGCTGAGACCTTCTTCCGATTTTTAAGTTAAATTTGCAGTCATGATGATTTGTGGAGAGAATGCAAAGAACGATAATCGAACACATGGCAGGCAGTTTTTTCAATAGATAAGGCGATTGGTGTTGTGTTGACAAAGTCCAAATTGAAGTAAGAAATAGAGCAACAGGCACACAAAATCAAAATTTTGTACTGCATCATATGCGGGACCTTCAAAGATCTGACTGCTGCTGCACCATATGAACGTGACCAACTAGAAAGAGGAGGTTAGGGATGACCTTATAAGTGGGATGGCTTTGTTTTGCACATGAGAGGCATCTCACAAATGCGGGATAACACAATGGGCCCGGTGACCTAGAGGAAGACCAGCCGGCCGCATGGCGGAGAGCGATCTACATCGGCGACACGTATCACGATTGGGGCCCTCCGGGGAATAGTATCGTCACGAAGCGGCGAACTCGCGAAGAAAAAAAGAAAACATGACTACTCGTGGACTACGTGCGTCTAGGTCGCTGCCTCCTTATGATCTGGGTCATGGGCTCCTTGCGAACCCTGGAGGGGCCCCAAGATTTCGGGGGCCCTAGCGGCCGCCTCGTTGCCACCCCCTCAGGGCCAGCGCTGGTACGGAGTGTAAATTCGCGTGAGTTTTCACGTGTCAAGCGGCATAAAAGTCTCTTGCCAAGAGCAACCACAGATGGAAACACAGAAAACAAAGGTATTGCCATAGAGCTGTGTGTGGACTAGAACGCAAATACTGAGATAAAGCAGGGGTTCCCTGCTCAAGACCGGCGAGACAGCGGCGAACAACCAGGTTGGGCCCCCACGTGGTGCCACGCCTGGCCGGGGGCAGCAATAATCCCCGCCAGCTCAGCGGGCCCCACCTGCCAGCGCCGGTGCCCACGCCACGCCACGCCACGCAACCCACCTGCTGCCTGCGCCCTCCCCGTGTGCTGCTGGCGCCTTTGCGTCTCATCGGCCAGCAGCATCTGGCGTCAGTGGCCAGCTTCGTCCCCGGATTCCCTTTCCGTTGTGCTCTCGTGCCGCCAAGATTTAGAGAAGAGACCACATGCAGTGTTGAGATCACGGTGAATTTAGAAATTTTTCTGAAGAAAGATTGTTTGTCTTTGGGGGCAGGTGCGCCGGTTCCAGGTCTGTTTCACCGGAGCTGGAGCACCCTTTGGAGTGAAGACTGGGTGAGGTAGGTAGGTAGGCCAAGTACACTCACCCCTCTTCTGGGGTTGACGTCCGTGGTGGTGACTGAGCAACGGCGTTGTCGTTGGTTTACTTTATCCTGGTCTACAGGGACGAAGCTAGAAAAAATTGTCATTGGGGTCAACCAATGTCCAATGCCTACTACAACAAATGCTATGGTGTGACTCACGCTGAGAGCAATATAAAGAGAAAAAACCAAAAATATGCCCACTATAACACAAATAGAAATAACATCCAAGGGCGACATGAAGAGCGAAAATATGCAATGAGCCAATGATAAACTAGTATCATAACAATAAGATTGTCATACCAAGTACTGGTTCCACAAAGTCATAAAATCATTTGTTTTACATATTCAGGGAAAATAAGCAAAAAAAAAGATGACTTCTAACAATTTCATTTGGAACTTCCTGAAAAGGATGAACGAAAGTAATAAATTATATTCACAACAATGGTGTGTAATAAATAATATAGAGAATAAATAGCATAAACAAAAAGTTAGAGTGATGTTAGACTCACATTTTATAACTTGCCTTCTCGATCTCCCATCTTCTTAAATAGATCAATTACGGCGTCATTCATAATGGTAGCAAATATATCTTTCTCCACATAGAAAATCAAGCAATCACTCATGAACTGGTCACCCATTTTGTTGCGTAAAACACTCTTCACAATATTCATTGCTGAAAAGCATCTCCCCACTGACGTTGTGGCAACCGGCAAAATTAGCACTAGCTTCAGAAGTTGATACACCAAAGGGAAAGCAAGATGCTTCTTAGTGTCTACCAACTTTTTAGCAAGATCCGCAATGCCATCCAAATTGGCAAATCTTTGGTCTGCTCGGACATTGTCAATGTAAATCCGAAGTTCATGTCCAAGATCCATCAATTTTGATGAATCAAAATCCCCAGGATAAAACTCAGCTAGCTTCAACAAACTCTCCAAGTTAAAAGCAGCGAAAGAGTTTTTTGGGTTGAAAGAAGCCATGTGAATAAGCAATGCAGAATTTACTTCATTGAATCCATCATCAAACTCTCGTCCTCATTGAATAAGTAGTAATTTACCTTTGCAAAATAATTTGCAAGTTCCTTTTGAATATCTGGAGACACCCATTTGCAATTTTTTGGAGCATTCTTAAGAACTACATTCCTCACATCCTCATTCTGATTTGCTAATGTTTGTACCAACTCTCGAAAATCCCCCTTATTTTTGGATTCCTCTGATTCATCATTGCCACGGAAAGCTAAACCTTGATGTAACAAGTATCTAACAGATTCGACGGAAGTATTCAGCTAAATGTGATTTTGCCTTTTTGTGATATCAGTTTGCTTGTTGAGGGCAACTTTAATGGACTGATCTTGATTCATTAAGGCATCACACCTTTTAGCAGCTACATTGTGATAGCTATTAACCTCACCCACATGAGTATCCAATCTGTATTTCTTATTCCAACTAGTGAAACCATTGACAACAAATGCACCATTCCCACCTTGACCGTCGATGCAATCTATGGACAAATAGCAACATTGGCAAAATGCCTTATGCACTTTATCACTGTACCTAGCCAATGATAATCTTTAAACCATTCTGGCTTGAATCTTCTTTCGAATCCTCCGATGGTCTTCTGCGGATATCCTCTGACAAAGCCTTCTTTTGGCCTATAAGGTCCTCTAGTTAAATATATTCTTCTGATCTCACCTTGCTTCTTTGGATTCTTAGTGTACTGTGATATTCTTTTTCGATTGGCCGGATCAAAAGGAAGTTCATCCAAATTAATATCTGCTGTGGTAGTAGTACCAATATTTGATGTGTGATCTTGCCTTAGTCTAACTGACCTCGAAGTCCCTGCCAGATCAGTCTCTGGTGCAGTTCATTTCAATAGAAATCTGTCCATATCCTTCTAGCCCTAGCCTCCTAGATGCAGCAAAAAAACATAAACGCAAATTTAGTAATTAGCCATCCGGAGAGACAGAGTTGTTAGTGCGTGAGACCAAGAGAAACTGAGAAAGAGATTGGCGTACCTGAGTGAGAACAACCTACGAGGAGGGCAAGTGCCAATTGGGCAACCAACACTCGGAAGATTAAGGATTATACGGCGGCGGCCGACCGGCCGTGTAACATCCCAAATTTTCAATTTGGAATGTTATACATTAGATCATTAATGCATATCATATTTTATTTGCATTTTGGTTGATCCTAGAAATTCTACGCAACTCAATGACCCACGGAGAGAGTTGGAGATTTCATTATTTTCATATTTGAGTTTCCTCAAATTTTGAGAATAGGATCATTTGATTTTATTTATTTTATCATCAATTATTTCTATTACAAAAAAAATGAGAGAGGGAATAAAATGACTTTCCCAAAATAAAGAAATATTGAGGATTTAATAATAAAATCAAATAGGATTTTATTCCGAAGTTTTTCGGTGTTTTATTTGAATTTAGGAAAAAAGTGCGTTTTTCAAAATTGCATTTAGGTCCCAAATAAATATTCACCTTGTGAGGCTTGATTTTAGAAGCCCGTGAAAATTTATTTAGGAATTTTTGAAGTCCGTTTAGTATTTCTTTTTTTTTCTTTCCGAGCGGAATATTTAAAAAAACGCGCCGCGCGCCGACTGGGCCAAGGCCCAGCCGACGGCCCACCCCGCCGCCTGCCGTCTCCCTCCAGGAGACTGGAGCCGCGCCGCCGCCTGAGTCCGGCTCGGAGCCGCCCCGCCGTGCCCCCTTCCCCAAGGCAGCACACCCCCCCCTCCTTAAATACCGGACCCCGCCGCCCCTCACCTCACCCCACCCCGCCCCGAG
>NC_041380.1:32493752-32501908 GCF_002162155.2 Triticum dicoccoides
CGCCCGCCACCTCCCTTCGCTGCGCCGCACCCCCGCCGACCCGCCGGAGCCCCGCCCCGCCCGCCAGAGTGCCTCGCCGGAGGTATAGCCGCCGCCGTTCGCCGTTCGTTTTTTTTTTAAAAAACGCCTCGGTTTATTTTTTCCGAAACCCTAAATCGGTTTATTTTTTTCTCTGGTTTATTTAATTAGTGAACGTTCACCGATCCGTTCGTTTTAGTGAACGTGTTCACCGGTTAGTTTCTATTAACGAACGTCCGTTTGATTAATTGTTCGTCAGTTTTCTTTTCTCGGATTAAATCCGCGATTTTTTTGATCGCGATTCCTGATCCGATTTTCGTTTTAGTTTAACTTTTCGCTCGTTTATCGGAATCAAGCGATTCAAGCGCCTAGAGTTTCGTCTCGAAACCCTCTATCCGTTTAACCAACTTAAACAAGATTTTGATATTGTAAAATTTGCCCTAGATCCAGATTACTAGAACGAAGTTGTTTTCTTTCGCCGTTTGACTTTCGTTGCTTTGTTTGATTTGATTCTTTTTGCCAATCAGAGTTTTTAAGTTGAACCTTCTGGTTAGATCTCTTATTTGAGTTTTACTTGTGCATTAGATGAGTACTTGTTGTATGCTTGTTGTTTGTCTGCGATAGAATACCCGGAGTGCGCCGCCTGTTACTTCGAATCGTTAGGTTTCGCGGAACATCAGCAAGGCAAGTAACACTTTGATCATACCTTTTCTACTACCTAGTTTTATTGCATTAGATCAATCCTCACACATTGCATGATTAGGATCTAATTAAATTGTGGGATGGGAAGTAGATGAGGTAGTACCTATTACCTGTTATTATCAAACCTTTGGGAGTCACTTCTACGTTTGCTTATTATGCCATGCTATGCTAGTAGACGTGGATTGGGTGAGTGAAATCCATGACAGATGTGAGATTGTTAATTAATGGTTTATCTAAGGTGGCAACTTAAACACACATCTGGGTGGATTGAGGCACCTGGGAATTCCAGGACTTGCCTCTTTTCTTTTGGACCGCCACCCAGGCTCAAAGGGATCATAAGACTATTCATACTAGAAACTTCCGTGTGCAGCCACAAGCTATTATGGGCTCTAGCATAGTTGACTAAGTTGTGCGAACTCTTACAGTGATAGACTAGCAGATGTAGGGGACGTGGGTGGTACGGTCTACTCGATCGTAAGGTGCTAGCGCTTCTGAAAGACTATGTCTCGGTCATCCGTCTTCTCAAACACCATGTAGTGCGAGAAACCAAACAGAGGCGATCGAGTCTTGTGGGAAAAGTGTGCAAACCTCTGCAGAGTGTAACAAACTAATCATGATTAGCCGTGTCCCCGGTTATGGACATCTTGAGTATCTAGTACTTGGATTTTCATGTGAATCTCAACATGTTACTCTAAATTAATTTTGTTGGGTATGTTTAATGATGATACTTAATTGGGATTGAGAATGATGTCAACCATTCTCAATGTTTAACAACTACCATGATAGTTAAATTAATTTTATTCCGTTGAAGTAGGGAAAAATTGGCTTTACGCAAAACTGTAACCATAGAGCTTTCCACCAGCCAAATATGCATATAGTATAGCTGTTTCATTCCATTACTCTCTATGTGTTACCTTGCCAGCATATTCCATGTGCTGACCCGTTTTCGGGCTGCAACGTTAATGTTGCAGACTTTTCAGACGACGATTAAGGAGTTTTTAGGTCATGGTTCTATACTCAGTGATGCCGTTGGAGTTGATGGACTCACTTATCTTCCAAGCCTTCCGTTGTTATCGTTATTAGATGGCCTTAAGCCATATTTATTGTAATAAGTTCTCTTTTGAGACACTCGATGTAACAAGTGTGTGACTGCTACTCTGTTATAAATCCTCCGAGTATTGTGTGGTGTCAGCATTACTGATCCAGGGATGACACCGAAGCACAGAGATCAGACTGTTTGAGGTCTGGTCGCTATAGAGATGGTATCAGAGCACACGCTGATTGTAGGACACGACCACTAAGCTAAAAGATCTAGATCACTATTCACTCTCTTCTTCTCTGACTCCTCATCTTTTCTACTCTTTAGGATGGCGGATGCAAGGAACAAGTTCACACAACCGGATGAAGATACACCCTTTGGACGACACTTGAAGGAAGTCACTAGATACCTGAACATAGGAGTACCAAGCTTCACGGGAACCTACAATGCCACTTTACCTGGAGAAGAGCGCTGGATGATTCAAGTTCAAGTTCCAGGAAGGACGTTCATGCCAGTCACTGAGCCCATAGAGTTTTCTTTTGATGCACCAACTTGGAGTCTAGGAAAGAGCATGGCAGCTCACATCGCCATGGGACGCATTGGAGAAGTCTACCGCAAGGATCTCAAAGATACTATCTACCAGATTTGTGGGCGCCGAGATGAGCACCTGGGAGATGATCAGTACCAGGAAGGATAGATCAATCGCAGCTTTTATCCAGGAGTTAAACCAGCACATTCAACGACAGGAAAATCAGATGTGCGCCGACATGATAGATCTGAAGAAGGCTAAGACTAGAATCAAGGAACTGGAGGAAGAACTCAAGGCTACACGTGAAGATTATGACGAAGAAATTGAAGTATTGGTGGAGAAGAATAACGACTTGATCAAGAAGATTGGGATATTTATGGGAGGCCCTACGCCAGTAGATGAAGACGAAGAACCCAAGGAGATTAGCCCGGAAGACTACATCATCATCGACAGCACTGACTCGGAACCAGACAGTAGCGATGATGACTATGTTGATGAAGCTGAAGCAGATATCATGGAGTCAACGACCGTAGAATATTTCTAGTAGACCTCCTCATCAGTAGTAGTAGTCCACCATGTAAATATAGTAGTCCGAGCACTTTTGCGATAGATAGATCGATTGTATGCCTTGGTTTGATTGATTGAAGTGAATTGTTTGTTTTTGCCTCATGTGCATATGGGTAGTGTTTTCTCTTTAGACCCCCTCTATTCTTATATCTCATCTTTTCTAAACCCTCAGATGCCTCCGAGATGTGACCCCGAATTTGCCTTCCCAATGGAGCTCACCCAGTTGATCCAGCAGCAGAACACATTGATGCAGTTGCTAGTACAGAATCAGAATCAGGGGAACAACAACAACAACCCACCACCACCACCACCTGTTGACCACTTAGCCCGTTTTCTTAGGCTGAATCCGCCGGTGTTTTCCAGTAGCACCGAGCCAATAGTAGCAGATGATTGGCCCCACAAGATAGCTAGGGAGTTGACCACAGCAGGATGCACAGATGCGGAGAAGGTGAAGTTTGCCGCACATCAGCTAGAAGGACCCGCAGCATCATGGTGGGAGAATTTCACAGCCACTTTCCCAGTCGACACTGTCACATGGGACCAGTTTCAGCAGGCCTTTCGTACTGCACATGTTTCAGCAGGAGCTATGGCCATGAAGAAGCGTGAGTTTCACAACTTGCGCCAAGGAGGACGGACAGTTGGCCAGTATGTGGAGGAATTTAGTAAGCTAGCACGTTATGCCCCAGATGACGTCGCTACGGATGCAGCTAAGCAAGAGAAGTTTCTGGAAAGACTGAATGATGAGTTGAGCATGTAGTTGATGGTAGCCACCTTCAACAACTACCAGGAGTTGGTAGATCATGCTCTTATGATTGAAGGGAAGCAGCAGCAAATTGAGAATCGCAAGAGGAAATATGGACAAGGAAAGTACAATTCATGAGCTCAGCAGAAGCCACGTTTTACCCCTAGACCGGGAGGACATTTTCAGCATACCCATGGAGGAGGTAGATCGCACAATCACAATGGCACCAAGAATGGTAATGGCAATGGAGGAAGCAATGGCCAGAACCGCACCAACCCATCAACCCCAGCCAAGAAGGACCTAAGCCAAGTCACTTGTTATAAGTGCTCGAAGACCGGACATTATGCCAATGAATGTCCTGAAGGCCAAAATGGCAATGAAAGTTCTGGGAAGAAGCCGAACCCTTTTAACAGGGGACAGGTGAACCACGTTAGCGTGGAGGAGGTTGAAGCTCAGCCCGATGCAGTAATAGGTAAGTTTTTGGTTAAGTCATTTACTGCACTCGTTCTTTTTGATACTGGTGCATCGCATTCATACATCTCAAGGAGATTTGTGGATAAGTATAACCTACCAACCCAAGCCCTTAGGTCACCCATGTTAGTAACCTCGCCCGGAGCAGAGTATGTGGCTAGTCTATGGTGTGATCGGTTACCATTAAGGATTGGTAACTATGTTTTCCCTCAGACCTAATAGTATTGGAATCTCAAGGATTGGATGTGATATTAGGCATGGATTGGTTATCAAAGTATGAAGGGAATATTGAGTGTGCTAGTAAGTCAATTTTGCTTACTACCCCAGAAGGGAGAAGGATCAAGTATGTATCCCGACATGTGCCAAAGAGGACTCAAGTAAATTGCTTAATAGGAGTTGTGCAGGAGGAAGTACCAGTGGTAAGGGATTTCCCTGATGTATTTCCAAAAGAGTTGCCAGGCATGCCACCGGATAGAGATATTGAGTTTTTGATTGAGCTATTGCCAGGCACAAGGCCAATATTAAAGAGACCATATAGGATGCCAGCAAAGGATTTGGTGGAAATTAAGAAGCAGATTAAGGAGTTACTGGATAAGGGATATATTCGCCCAAGTTCTTCACCTTGGGGATCGCCAGTACTTCTAGTGGAGAAGAAGGATGGATCGTTAAGGATGGTTGTTGATTATCGAGGATTGAATGAAGTAACGATCAAGAACAAGTACCCACTACCAATGATCAACGATCTGTTTGATCGATTGCAAGGAGCTAAGGTATTTTCCAAGATCGATCTGCGATCAGGATACCACCAGTTGAAGATTCGAGAACAGGATATTCCGAAGACAGCTTTTACTACCAGATATGGGCTATATGAGTATACCGTTATGTCATTTGGTCTGACTAACGCACGTGCCTATTTTATGAACATGATGAACAAAGTGTTTATGGAGTTCTTGGATAAGTTCATCATAGTGTTCATTGATGATATCCTGGTTTACTTGAAGAATGAAGAGGAGCATAAGGAGCATTTGCATTTGGTACTTGGAAAGATCAGAGAACATCAATTATATGCCAAATTCAGCAAATGTGAGTTTTGGTTGAAGGAAGTAGGATTCCTCGGACATGTTATATCTGGAGAAGGTATAGCAGTAGATCCTGCTAAAGTTGAAACCGTGACCAAGTGGGAAGCCCCAACAACAGTTGGAGAGATTCGGAGTTTTCTTGGACTCGCAGGATACTATCGGAGATTTATTGAGAATTTCTCAAAGATTGCAAAGCCTATGACGGAGTTATTAAACAAGGATACCAAGTTCATATGGACAGAGGAATGTGAGGCTAGTTTTCAGGAGTTGAAGAAACGCTTGGTTACCTCACCAGTGTTGATTTTGCCAGATCAGACCAAGGATTATGAGGTGTATTGCAACGCTTCATGTCGAGGACTTGGAGCAGTGCTTATGCAGGAAGGGAGAGTTGTTTCATATGCCTCAAGACAACTGAAGCCTCATGAGTTAAATTATGCCACACATGATTTGGAGTTAGCAGCCGTAGTGCATGCATTAAAAACATGGAGACATTTCCTCATTGGAAATGATTGTGAGGTGTACACGGATCATAAGAGTTTGAAGTACATTTTCACGCAGAAGGAGTTGAATCTCAGACAAAGGAGATGGTTGGAGCTTATTAAGGATTATGATATGAGATTGCATTATCACCCCGGAAAGGCTAATGTAGTAGCTGACGCATAAAGCCGTAAGAGCCATGTCTATACGTTAATGATGGGAGAAATACCCAAGGAGTTAGTAGAAAATCTTCGTGAACTATGTTTGGAAATAGTTCTGAGAGGCTATGTAACAGCATTGGAGATTCAGTCAACTTTGATGGATAGAATCAGAGAAGCTCAGAAAGCTGACAAAGAGATTGCCACTATAAAGGAGAAACTGAGCAAAGGAAAAGCTAAGGGATTTCGTGAGGATGAGCACGGCACCCTATGGTTTGAAGACCATGTTTACATGCCTAACGACCCGGAGATCAGGAAGTTGATTTTGCAAGAGGCACACGACTCACCGTATTCAATTCACCCAGGAAATACCAAAATGTATTTAGATTTGAAGGATATTTTCTGGTGGACCAGAATGAAGAAGGATATTGCGGAGTATGTAGCAGTTTGTGATGTATGCCAGAGAGTAAAAGCAGAGCATCAGAAGCCAGCAGGATTGTTACAACCATTGCCGATACCCGAATGGAAGTGGGATAAGCTAGGCATGGATTTTATCACGGGATTGCCCAGGACTCGTTCAGGCTATGACTCGATTTGGGTTGTAGTTGATCGACTGACGAAAGTAGCTCATTTCATCCCAGTAAAGACCACTTACACCAGTGCTAAGTTGGCAAAGATATACATGACCAGGATCGTATGTCTGCATGGAGTTCCAAGGAGTATCGTATCAGATAGAGGAACCCAGCTTACCTCAAAGTTCTGGAAGCAGTTGCATGAAACTTTGGGTACCAGGCTAGAATTCAGCACAACTTTTCATCCATAGACAGATGGACAGACCGAGAGAGTCAATCAGATTTTGGAGGATATGCTGAGAGCTTGTGCGCTGGATTATGGATCTAGTTGGGACAACAATTTGCCATATGCAGAGTTCTCTTACAACAACAGTTACCAAACCAGTTTGAAGATGGCCCCTTTCGAAGCCTTGTACGGAAGGAGGTGCAGGACACCGTTGTCGTGGGACGAAGTTGGAGACCGCCAGTTGTTTGGTCCTGACTTGATTAAAGAGTCTGAACAGAAGGTGAAGTTGATTCGCGATAGGCTCAAGGTAGCCCAGTCCAGACAGAAAAGTTATGCAGATTCCAAATGCAAGGAGACAGTTTACGAAGTTAGAGATAGAGCTTATCTTCGAGTATCTCCACTTCGAGGAACAAAGAGTTTTGGAGTTAAAGGGAAGTTAGCGCCACGATTTGTAGGACCATATCGAGTTTTGGAGCGTATGGGAGAAGTGGCCTACAAGTTGGAATTGCCCGAAGGATTGTCAGGAGTTCATGATGTGTTCCACGTTATCCAGTTGAAAAAGTGTCGCGCGGAGATGGCTGACATACCGTTGAGAGATACAGTGCCTTTGGAAACTATTCAGTTGGATAACGATTTGACCTACGAGGAGAAGCCAGTCAAGATTCTCGAGTTTGCCAACCGAGTTACTCGCAGCAAGGTTATCAAGTTTTGCAAAGTTCAATGGAGCCACCACTCAGAGGATGAAGCCACCTGGGAGCGAGAGGAAGATTTGTTCAAGGACCACCCTCACCTATTTTCTAGCCAACCCGAATCTCGAGGGCAAGATTCATATTAAGGGGGGGAGGTCTGTAACATCCCAAATTTTCAATTTGGAATGTTATACATTAGATCATCGATGCATATCATATTTTATTTGCATTTTGGTTGATCCTAGAAATTCTACGCAACTCAATGACCCACGAAGAGAGTTGGGGATTTCGTTATTTTCATATTTGAGTTTCCTCAAATTTTGAGAATAGGATCATTTGATTTTATTTGTTTTATCATCAATTATTTCTATTACAAAAAAATGAGAGAGGGAATAAAATGACTTTCCCAAAATAAAGAAATATTGAGGATTTAATAATAAAATCAAATAGGATTTTATTCCGGAGTTTTTCGGTGTTTTATTTGAATTTAGGAAAAAAGTGCGTTTTTCAAAATTGCATTTAGGTCCCAAATAAATGTTCACCTTGTGAGGCTTGATTTTAGAAGCACGTGAAAATTTATTTCGGATTTTTTGGAGTCCGTTTAGTATTTCTTTTTATTTTTTTCTTTCCGAGCAGAATATTAAAAAAAACAAGCCGTGCGCCGACTGGGCCAAGGCCCAGCCGACGGCCCACCCCGCCGCCTGCCGTCTCCCTCCAGGAGACTGGAGCCGCGCCGCCGCCCGAGTCCAGCTCGGAGCCACCCCGCCGTGCCCCCTTCCCCAAGGCAGCACACCCCCCATCCTTAAATACCGAACCCCGCCGCCCCTCACCTCACCCCACCCCGCCCCGAGCCGCGCCGCCGCAGCCACCCCACCCCCCGTGCCGCG
>NC_041380.1:32502402-32660146 GCF_002162155.2 Triticum dicoccoides
CCGCACCCCCGCCGACCCGCCGGAGCCCCGCCCCGCCCGCCGGAGTGCCTCTCCGGAGGTATAGCCGCCGCCGTTCGCCGTTCGTTTTTTTTAAAAAAACCGCCTTGGTTTAATTTTTTTCGAAACCCTAGATCGGTTTATTTTTTTCTCTGGTTTATTTAATTAGTGAACGTTCACCGATCCGTTCGTTTTAGTGAACGTGTTCACCGATTAGTTTCTGTTAACGAACGTCCGTTTGATTAACTGTTCGTCAGTTTTCTTTTCTCGGATTAAATCCGCGATTTTTTTGATCGCGATTCCTGATCCGATTTTCGTTTTAGTTTAACTTTTCGCTCGTTTATCGGAATCAGGCGATTCAAGCGCCTAGAGTTTCATCTTGAAACCCTCTATCTGTTTAACCAACTTAAACAAGATTTTGCTATTGTAAAATTTGCCCTAGATCCAGATTACTAGAACGAAGTTGTTTTCTTTCGCCGTTTGACTTTCGTTGCTTTGTTTGATTTGATTCTTTTTGCCAACAGGAGTTCTTAAGTTGAACCTTCTGGTTAGATCTCTTATTTGAGTTTTACTTGTGCATTAGATGAGTACTTATTGTATGCTTGTTGTTTGTCTGCGATAGAATACCCGGAGTGCGCCGCCTGTTACTTCGAATCGTTAGGTTTCGCGGAACATCAGCAAGGCAAGTAACACTTTGATCATACCTTTTCTACTATTCAGTTTTATTGCATTAGATTAATCCTCACACATTGCATGATTAGGATCTAATTAAATTGTGGGATGGGAAGTAGATGAGGTAGTACCTATTACCTGTTATTATCAAACCTTTGGGAGTCACTTCTACGTTTGCTTATTATGCCATGCTATGCTAGTAGACGTGGATTGGGTGAGTGAAATCCATGACAGACTTGAGATTGTTAATTAATGGTTTATCTAAGGTGGCAACTTAAACACACATCTGGGTGGATTGAGGCACCTGGGAATTCCAGGACTTGCCTCTTTTCTTTTGGACCGCCACCCAGGCTCAAAGGGATCATAAGACTATTCATACTAGAAACTTCCGTGTGCAGCCACAAGATATTATGGGCTCTAGCATAGTTGACTAAGTTGTGCGAACTCTTATAGTGGTAGACTAGCAGATGTAGGGGATGTAGGTGGTACGGTCTACCCGATCGTAAGGTGCTAGCGCTTCTGAAAGACTATGTCTCGGTCATCCGTCTTCTCAAACACCATGTAGTGCGAGAAACCAAATGGAGGCGATCGAGTCTTGTGGGGAAAAGTGCGCAAACCTCTGCAGAGTATAACAAACTAATCATGATTAGCCGTGTCCCCGGTTATGGACGTCTTGAGTATCTAGTACTTGGATTTTCATGTGAATCTCAACATGTTACTCTAAATTAATTTTGTAGGGTATGTTTAATGATGATACTTAATTGGGATTGAGAATGCTGTCAACCATTCTCAATGTTTAACAACTACCATGATAGTTAAATAAATTTTATTCCATTGAAGTAGGTAAAAATTGGATTTACGCAAAACTGTAACCATAGAGCTTTCCACCAGCCAAATATGCATATAGTATAACTGTTTCATTCCATTACTCTCTATGTGTTACCTTGCCAGCATATTCCATGTGCTGACCCATTTTCGGGCTGCAACATTAATGTTGCAGACTTTTCAGATGACGATTAAGGAGTTTTTAGGTCATGGTTCTATACTCAGTGATGCCGTTGGAGTTGATGGACTCACTTATCTTCCAAGCCTTCCGCTGTTATCGTTATTAGATGGCTTTAAGCCATATTTATTGTAATAAGTTCTCTTTTGAGACACTCGATGTAACAAGTGTGTGACTGCTACTCTGCTATAAATCCTCTGAGTACTGTGTGGTGTCAGCATTACTGATCCAGGGATGACACCGGAGCACAGAGATCAGACCGTTTGTAGTCTAGTCGCTACAGGCCGGCATCACCCTTGGAGATTAGAGATCACCGATGTTCATGGCCGTTGCAAATTGGGGATTAGGGATTGAGAGTTGAGGTGTGGAAAAGATTAGGCGAAGGCGATGGGGCGACCTGGGCTGTTCACGAAACGTCAAATGTGTACGTGTGTGTGTGTGTTATGGTGTGTAAGCCTAAGCCACGTATGCATTGGGCCTTGTGTGCTAACGCTGTGTGGAGCTGTACGGCACATTCTTTTTTATCTTCTATTACTAGAATTTACGGATGTTATGGGCTGAGACAATGAATAATTGGACATTAGCTACTGGGCTGGGGTCAACACATATTTTGGGCTGGGGTCAAAGCAGTTTCGATGGACCTAGTTAGTTTCAAATACTCGAAGGCATTGGGGTCAATTGACCCCAGCGTCCATACTAGAGCTTCGTCCCTGGTGGTCTACTCTAACCATCAGCTTATTATCAAACAAATCCACGTCCTCCACAGCACGAGAACGTCAGATAAGGGCATCTCCAACGGTATTTCCTAAAACGAATATACTTCCTCCATAAAAATATAAAATCATTTAGATCACTAAAATAGTGATCTAAATGCTCTTACATTTCTTTACGGAGGGAGTAGTATCTATCCACGGACACGCCCGTGGACAGTGAACGAGAGTTGTCCATCTAGTGATATATCTTTTTTTAATAATTCTAGTGATATATCTCAAATTTCCGCTTCTATTTAACTTTTCAAAAATAGCATTCCGTCGGATATTTTAATTTTGATTCGTGAATTCGTGCTAGTAGCCTTCCTTACACATCCTTCGGTTAGACAATGAGAAAGTCGTTCCGCCAAACAATTACACATCCTTCAACCAAAGTGCATACATCCTTCTGCCAAAGTACACACTTAGGAGCTGTTCGGGAAACCACCGGCTCTGCCAAATTCAAGAATCTGGGGAGTACCTGTTTCCCTGCTCCAGCGTTTTGAATTGCCGCTCCGGCTGCTCCGGGAGCGGAGTCACGGGGCGGGAGGGACTCCAAACAGGGCCTTAGTGCACACATCCTTCCGCCAGATGGATGAAAAAAGTGGTCAGTGGCTTCCACCAAATTTCATGCAGCGCAACAATATGTGTTGGCTTTTGATTGACCAGCCGGATGTCGAGACTCCTATAAACCTTCCTTGTGTTTGCTTCCTGTTTGCAGTGGTTAGTGTCTGGTATGTGGACAAATAGGGGTCCATATTGGATGGCGAACTACGCCTGGGCAGCTCGGTCCGGACATTGTGGGCTATTTGAGGGTTGGAGATGCCCAAGTCCCCAATCCGCAATCAACCGTCTATTTGTTCAGAAAAGAAAAGGAAATTTAGGAGCGGGCCGTTTGAAAGTAAGTCATTTTTCTTAAGCGTCAAAAACACATTGAAAGTGTATGTAGTCCCCATGTGTGGTTTTGGTAATTAATGACAATCTTTATGGACTAATATTTGCATTGAGGCATATATTCGAAGGAAAGTTCCATTGGCAATGCATGACGTATATTGGATGAACTGAATGATGAATTCCAAATATATACACTGAGATAATGAATGGCAATTCCCATAGAGAAACGATGACACCATTCTATATATGAAGATAGTTCCATGGGTGATGCAATAAGGAGATTTGATGGATTCGAAATAAATGTCATCTACATATTGTTGTGCATCAAGATTAAGTTCAATGACTGAATCAAATATGATCAAGATGTATTCCATTTGATGAACAAGATGTGGTCAAAATGAAATTCATCAATTCATTGGAGGATCTAAGAGGTTGTCATGCTTGGGATAATGAGGTGAATCAGGTTCAGTTTTGGAATGAACACCATCAACATCAATCCTGAATTTAGAGCGAATACCATCAATATCAGTTCAATACTTGAGGCCCAGGTCGCGTACGAACTTGGATTGAAATGATTGAAAAACAAGAGTTGTTCAAATCAACGAGAAAAATAATTTCGTGTTGAACACTTTTTCATTCGAGGTAATTTTGGGGTCCGAATAACTCACGACATGTATCAGACAACATACATGGATGTCTAGGGCCAGACGTAACTTTTTAGCTCATTGTCAGGTCAGACTTTTGGGGCTATAGAATTTGCATACGACCTCGGGCTGAGATGATTCAAATATAAAATTGTTTGCCTTGATGAAACAAAGAATCATCATGTTGAACACTTTTACAGTGGAGGTCGTTTTGAGGATGTTATCATGATCAAAAGAAATGGCCTTCTAGCCATCAAGTTTTGATCATAGAGTAAAGCTAAAGCTTGAATATAGAATAATTGGTCAAAACTTTAGCAAAATTCATATACCACATGGGATCTTGTGGTATGGTAAGAAGTTGTCAATTCCACTTTGTTCACTAACCCATATTATGTGTTTTCTATGTCTATGTGTGTTAGGTGATTCTCATGCACTTACATCAAGAGAAAGATTTCAAGTGCCCATGAGAGGATGACATAAAGTGATGATGATCATGCATGGTTGACAAGGGCAAGTTCAAGATGGACATCCCTAAGAGTTACATGGTTGAAGCTTTCTGATGATCATGTGATGGACATGTAAAGATATATAGTATATGAGAAGAGGTGAAAGGATCGATATGGTTGACTAGAGGGGAGGGGGGTGAATAGGCAACTAACAATTTTTAGCTTTTCTTTAGCAATTTAAACTTTGCATCAAAGTAGGTTGTCTAGACATGCAACTAGATGAGCAACCTATATGATGCAACACGAATAGGAACACAAGCAAGCAAGATATATGAAACAAATAAGCTACACAAGTAAAGGCACGAGATAACCAAGAGTGGAGACGAGGATGTGTTGCCGAAGTTCCTTCCCTTTGAGAGGAAGTACGTCTCCGTTGGAGCGGTGTGGAGGCACAATGCTCCCCAAGAAGCCACTAGGGCCACCCTAATCTCCTCATGCCCTCACACAATGCGAGATGCCGTGATTCCACTATTGGTGCCCTTGGAGGCGGTGACCGAACCTTTACAAACGAGGTTGGGGCAATCTCCACAACTCAATTGGAGGCTCCCAACGACACCACGAAGCTTCACCACAATGGACTATGGCTTCGCGGTGACCTCAACCGTCTAGGATGCTCAAACACCCAAGAGTAACAAGATCCGCAAGGGATTAGTAGGGGGGAATCAAATATCTCTTGGTGGAAGTGTAGATCGGGGCCTTCTCAACCACTCCCGAGCAAATCAACAAGTTTGGTTGGCTAGGGAGTGAGATCGGGCGAAAATGGAGCTTGGAGCAATAATGGAGCTTTAATGGTGGAAGAGGTGAGTCAACGGGGAAGAAGGAGACCCTTTATATAGTGTGTGGAAAAGATCCAACCGTTACCCACCAACCAGCCCACGGCCAGCGGTACTACCGCAAGGCCGCACGGTACTACTGCTTGCAACCAAGTGGTACTACCGCACGGCAGTGCGGTACAACCATACCGTCCCACGGTACTGCCGCGACCCCAGCACAGAAACAGACGCAAGCTGGGGGCGGTACTTCTGCACGCGTGGTACTACCACGCCCCCCATGCGGTACTGCCGCAAGGCAAAGTCCCAGCCAGGGGGAAGAGGAACTTCCGTGCCTACTTCCGCAAATAAACGGAAGTAGCAAAAACCCGACACAGTAGTACTGCCGAGGGGCGGTACTACTGCCTGACTGCATAGCGCGATACTACCGCACGGCGAAAGCGGTACTACCGCGGCAGGTGCGGATGTAAAAAATTACATCCGCTCCTACTACCGCAAGGGGGTGGCACTAGCCTGGTGGGCAGCGGTAGTGCGGCTCCAGGGGAGCGGTACTACCATGAGCACCAGCGGTACTACCGCGCCACCGCGCGGTACTACTGTGGATGCCTACGGTACTACCGTTGATCCAGGAGCAGTACTACCGCAACCACAACAGCAGCCAGTCAAAGGAGGCAGGAAAAACGGAGGAAGCTCCAAGGAAGAAGGAGGGGATAAAAGGAGACGTGTACGTGATGATTCCACCCAAACCTTTCCAACGCGGACCCCCTCTTAATAGTACGGCTTTCCTACGACTCAAATCCACCAAAAAGAAACGTAGAAAAGACGCCGTCTTCGTCAGTCTTCGAGGGGCACCCAATCGTCTTGTGCCAAGCAAAGAAGTGTCTGGAAAACTCATGGCACACGATTAGTCCGCAAATGCGTTGTCATCAATCACCAAAACACTTAGGGATAAATATGTCCTTACAATCTCCCCCTTTTTGGTGGATTGATGACAAAACGGGATTTGCACAAGGAAAAATACTATTAAGTAAAAGCAAACCCCTCCTATCTATAATATAGACGGGCTCCCCCTAAATGTGTGCCACCTAGATGAGCACGAATACTAGGAACAGAGCTCCCCCTATATTATAGAGACAAGGCAAATTTATCACTAGACAAGATAGTACAAACATAAGATAACTAAGATAGATAGAGTGCATATGTATTACACCATATGGAGGATAGGTCTCGAAGGCACAAACCGAACAAAAGCAAACGAGGCAAACGAGGTCCAAACGACAAAGCAAACAAACACACCAAGCACGACACAACGCAAATCCCTACACTCTCTCCCCCTTTGGCATCGAGACGCCAAAAAGGAAGAGAGGACACCTACACACATGGGGTGGCTCAGGCAGAGAAGTCGTCCCACTGCTCCTCGTGCTCCTCGTCAGACTCAGCGGCGGGGATAGTCTCCTCGATGTCATCCTCTGAACTGGTCCACTTGTAGCCATGCTTTGACATCCAGGCAGCCTCAGGTGTGATGACGTCCTCAGACCCGCCAGACACATCCTCTCCAAAGAGCCTCATCACCTTCTTGTCACGACGGCGACTCTCCTTGTCAGTCACGTGAGCCCTGTACTGTCCCTTCGCCTGCATGCAGAAGAGAGTCTTCATCTTGTCCTTCAGCTTCTTGGCCCATGACGGCTCAGAGGAAGAAGTGGTGGACCTAGCAGCATGGTCCTCAGCAGCAGTCTCAGCAGCAGCAGCCTCCCCCTCACCAGCAGCCCTCCTAGCAGAAGATGCCTCAACACGGGTAGTGGTGTTGGCCCAGTTGGGCTTGACGTGGAGGCTGATGGACTCATGGCGAATCCAGTCTGGAGCAAGGAACTCATCACCTGGATACATCTTCTCCCAAGTGGTGGAGAGCAGCAGAAACAGGTACGGTCCATAGATAGGTACCTTGCGAGTGAACACCGCAAACCGAAGCTCACACCACATGATGTGTGAGACATCAAGTGGCTGAGTCTGAGAAGTACGTGCCTCTGCACACAAGAGCAACATGTCCACTAGATATGCATGAACCTTGTCCTTGTCGCTAATGCGTGGGAACAGAGTGTTGCGGAAGATGCGATGTATGATATCCAGAAAGGAGTTCAACACCCAAGATGACTTGCCATTGGGGAGTACCTTCTCAACAAGGAAGGGCTGAAGATGGTTCTTGTTGGCAGACTCAGAGTTGGCATGGGGGCGAACGCCAACGGGGGTGTGAAGCCCATCATCAGGAATGTGCAGCAGATCCATGAACTCTTTCCATGTAGCAGACAGCTGACGGCCATTGGTCATCCAGGTCATCCTCCGCTCCTCCCCGGGATGAAAGTACACTGAGGCAAAGAACTGACAGATAAGCTCAGGATCATAGTCAAGGTGAAAGGAGATCACCGGCTCAATAGCAAACTGCTCCACCAAGTCCAGAGCCTCTCCAAAATAGTCACGAAACTTGTCTTTCCACAGGTGATGCATGTCTATCCACTTGACATCCACGAAGGTATTCTGCTTGTTCTTGATCACATCCAGATAGATGAGAGCCTGTTGCTTGGTCCAGAACAACTCGGTGCCTCTGAGGATAGCCCGAGGATTCACATAGGGATTGATCTTCCGGCACTCGACATACTCAGTGGTTGAAATCTCGTCCATGCCCTTAGCCGGTTCCTTTTGCTTGCTGGCAGTGGTCTTGACATTGCGCTTGGGGGCATTGGAGCCCTCTGGGGCTTCATCTTGGGGGTTGCGCAGACACTTGGAGCCAGTGTCACGACTGGGATTGGAACGGCGAGAGCCACCACCTGAGACACAGAATGCAAAAACACCCACAACAGCCAAGAGAGATTAATGCAAAGACCACAACAAAGCAAGTGAAACAAGTAGAAAGAACACATGATAAACGCCTAGAGAGAGATTTGATCCCTACGGTAGTACTGCCAAGAGCTGCGGAGCTAAGAGAGTAGTACGGCTCTTAGACGCGGTAGTACCGTGCAAGATCACGGTAGTACCGGGTGTAGGAGCGATAGTACGACCTTAGCGCCGCGGCCGGCGTGGTAGTACCATGTCTGCGGAGCGGTAGTACCGCACGGTACAGTAGTACCGCACCTGACGGGCGGTAGTACCGTAAGAGCGGTAGTACCGCACATCGGGCACGGTAGTACCGCACCGCGTCAGATCTGAACTGGTTCAAATCTGAGAAAGCCCGCGAAACCACGACGGTACTATGGTTGGACAAAGCTACCACAAGACAGCATATCAAGTATGTTTCCTACACATCACGACTCTCCTACATCCTACTCTTGCATAGATTTGGCCTAAAATCTCAAGAACGACAAGTTTCTCCCCAAAAGCCTAGAAGCAAGAGAACAACCAAGAAAAAGAGGGATTTGGGGAAAAACCTTGGTCCATGGCAAGAGGAAGTGGTGGGGAACGATCCCACTGGTCAGAATCCGAGGAGAGTGGCCGGAGACGGAGATCCGGCGAGGGCCTCCGGCGCCGTTCTTGAGAGGGAGAGACGTGGAGAGAGAGACAATGAATGGGTATGGGGAGTTGGAACTCCCCTGCCCGAGTCATAACCCCCACGCACCCTTGATGGTGCGGTAGTACCGTGCCCAGACACGGTAGTACCGCACGGTGCGGTACTTCCGAAGTACCGCACCAGAGCGGTAGTACCGTGCTGTGGAGCGGTAGTACCGTGCCTCCCAAAGCGGTAGTACCGCGCCCAGACGCGGTAGTACCGTGGGCTCAAGAAGATGCACGTTTCGAGCGCGAAAAACTGGATCTTTGCACAAACCACTCCGAGCCAACATGACACCACATGACCATGCAACACACAAAACCAGAAAGGCACACGACAAATGAACCAACCACGAGACACCACCTCTCCAAAAGAGAGGGCGGTGGCCGTAGCCACCTATGTTTGAGTCAATTGGTATGGCACCGCGAAGAATTATCCTTGGGTCCATGACCAAAACTCGTCTTTGAAGCACAAGTACCATCAAACATGGCTAATGTGAAAGACTTGATTGATTTATGCATAATGGGGGGAGGGAGAGTTCATTGAGAGAACATCACTCCCCCTATGTCCATGCCTACATCTAAATAGGACAACACGTTGAGTATGGTGGGGTGTGCAAGGGTTCAAGCAACATTGCTCGAATCGATGATATTTAGCTCATGCCTTAACTCGCGAAATCTTGCTTCATCCAAGGGCTTCGTGAAGATATCTGCAAGGTTATCATGAGTGTTGACGTAGTTGAGCTCGATCTCTCCTCGCCTAATGTGATCCCGGATGAAGTGATATCGGATCTCAATATGCTTCGTCTTGAAGTGTTGCACCGGGTTGAGAGAGATCTTGATGGCACTTTCATTGTCACACCAAAGAGGCACTTTATCACAAGTGACACCATAATCCTTTAAAGTTTGCCTCATCCATAAGAGTTGTGCACAACAACTACCGGCAGCCACATACTCCGCTTCGGTGGACGAGAGAGACACACAACTTTGCTTTTTGGAAGACCAACTTACCAAAGAGCAACCAAGGAATTGGCACCCTCCGGAAGTGGACTTCCTATCCACTTTGTCTCCCGCCCAATCGGAATCCGAGTACCCTACAAGCTTGAAGTTTGATCCTCTTGGGTACCATAAGCCAAAGTTTGGGGTATGAGCCAAATATCGAAAGATTCATTTGACCGCCACATAGTGACTTTCCTTAGGTGCGGCTTGAAACCGTGCACAAATTCCCACACTCAACATGATGTCCGGTCTAGATGCACAAAGGTAAAGCAAGGATCCAATCATGGAACGATATACCTTTTGATCCACCACTTTACCATTGGGATCTAAGTCAAGTTGGCACTTGGTGGGCATTGGAGTGGAAGCCGGCTTGACGTCACTTAGCTTGAATCTCTTGAGCATGTCTTGAGTGTATTTGGATTGATTGATGAAGGTTCCTTATCTTCTTTGCTTCACTTCGAACCCTAGAAAGAACTTCAACTCTCCCATGGAGGACATCTCGAACTTTGAGGTCATGAGAGCGGCAAATTCCTCATTGAAAGCTTTGTTAGGAGAACCAAAGATAATATCATCAACATATAATTGGCACACAAACAACTCCCCTTTGACCTTCTTAGTAAAAATAGTGGGGTCGATTAGCCCAACTTCAAAACCACGGTCTTGTAACAACTCAGTAAGGTGGTCATACCACGCACGTGGGGCTTGTTTAAGGCCATAGAGTGCCTTATCGAGTTGATACACATGATCGGGAAAGTAGGGATCCTCGAACCCGAGGGGTTGCTTGACGTAAACCAATTCATTAATGGGACCATTAAGAAAAGCACTCTTCACATCCATTTGTTGTAACTTAAAGTTATGATGAGAAGCATATGCAATCAACATGCGAATGGATTCAAGACGAGCAACGGGAGCAAAGGTTTCACCGTAGTCGATACCCTCGACTTGGGAGTAGCCTTGTGCTACCAAACGAGCCTTGTTGCAAATGATAATCCCATGGGCATCTTGCTTGTTCTTGAATATCCACTTGGTTCCAATGACATTGTGGTTCCCCGTTGGCCTTGGCACCAATCTCCACACTTTGTTGCGCTCGAAGTTGTTGAGTTCTTCGTGCATGGCATTGAGCCAATCCGGATCTTCTAGCGCCTCATAGACCTTGTGGGGTTCCACACAAGAGACAAACGCGTGATGCTCACAATAATTTGCTAATTGTCTACGAGTGCTTACCCCCTTTCTTAAGCTTCCAAGCACATTCGTCATGAGATGATCCTTGGTGGAGAGCTTGGAAGCAACCTTGGCAGCACGACGCTCTAAATCCTCCTCGGTGGTGAGTTGAGGAGCGGTTACTTGATCATCTTGAGCGCCGTCATGAACTTGTTCTTGATCTTGAACTTGCTCGGGGGAGAGAACTTGACCTTGGGCATCACTTGGTGTGTCAACACCGTCTTGAGTATGATCTTGCCCTTGGTCTTGTTCATGAGGTTGAGGGCCTTCACTTTGTTCTTCGGAAGCGTGTGGGCCTTGGGTTGGTGATGGCTCCACTTGAATGGAGCATTGTCCTTCTCCTTCGGCCACAAGGGGTTCCTCAATGGGTAGGATGAAACCAACACCCATTCTTCTTATGGCTTGAGGAGGAATTTCATCACCTACATCACAAGTGCCACTTTGCTCCACTTGGGAGCCGTTATTCTCATCAAACTCCACGTTACACGTCTCCTCAATAAGTCCCGTGGATTTATTGAGGACACGGTAAGCATGAGAGTTTGTAGCATAGCCAACAAATATGCCCTCATAAGCTCTAGCCTCAAATTTAGACAACCGAACACCTTTCTTGAGAATGAAACACTTACACCCGAATACCCGGAAGTACTTGAGGTTGGGCTTGTTACCAGTGAGTATCTCATATGGAGTCTTGTTCAAGCCCTTGCGGAGGTAGAGCCGATTTGATGCATGACACGCGGTGTTGATGGCTTCGGCCCAAAAGTTGTACGGAGACTTGAACTCCGCCATCATGGTCCTTGCCGCATCCATCAACGTCCGGTTCTTCCTCTCCGCAACACCGTTTTGTTGAGGGGTGTAGGGTGCGGAATATTGATGCTTGATTCCCTCTTCACTAAGAAACTCATCCAAGGTGTAGTTCTTGAACTCGGTGCCGTTGTCACTTCTTATTGTCAAGATCTTTGCATTGTGTTGATGTTGTGCTTCATTTGCAAAGTCAATGACGGTTTGTTGGGTCTCGCTCTTCCTCTTGAAGAAATACACCCACGTGTACCTTGAGTAGTCATCCACAATCACCAAGCAATACTTCCTACCTCCAAGACTATCAAAGGATGGAGGCCTAAAGAGATCCATGTGAAGGAGCTCCAAAGGCCTCTTTGAATAAATGATAGTCGTGGGAGGGTGAGCCTTCTCATGTAGCTTTCCTTCGATACAGGCACTACAAGCACGATCTTTAGCAAAACTAACATTCGTTAGTCCATGGACATGGTCCCCCTTGAGGAGACTTTGCAAAGATCTCATATTGACATGGGCTAAACAGCGATGCCAAAGCCATCCCACATCAACTTTAGCCATTAGGCATGTCGCAGTCTTAGTGGGTCGCTCCGAAAAGTTAATCACATATAGACCATTCTCGACATGCCCAACAAAGGCTACTTTAAGAGTCTTGCTCCACAAGAGGGCCACGGTATCGATATCAAAGAAAGTGGCAAAGCCCATGATAGCAAGTTGACGGACGGAAAGTAAATTGTATGCAAGGGACTCAACAAGCATGACCTTCTCGATCGTGAGATCATGAGAGATGACCACCTTGCCAAGTCCCAATACCTTAGAAGATGAGGCGTCACCCCACTCGACATTGGTGGGCATAGATGGAACCTTGTGCACGTCCACCACCAAGTCCTTGCTTCCGGTCATATGATTTGTAGCTCCGCTATCGAGCAACCATGACCCCCCACCGGAAGCAAACACCTACAAGAGATCAATGCTTGGTTTTAGGTACCCATTTTGTAATGGGTCCTTTGATGTTAGTAACAAGGGTTTTTGGAACCCAAATAGACCATTCAATGTATTCATGAAGAGAACCAACAAATTTGGCATAAACATGCCCATCACTAGCACAGCATAACACATAAGAAGGGTTAAAATCGCCGGCTTTGTTGAGAGGGATGGCATTGCCCTTCTTGACATTGTTCTTCTTCTTCTCCTCAGGGGCACTCTCTCCCTCCCTCACAAAGGTTTGCATGAGGGGAGGAGGTCATTTGGTCTTGTCATTCTTCTTCTTGTTCTTGGAGTCGGGCACGTACCCAACCCCTTCCTTGACCACACCTCCCTTTTGGTTGATCAAGAGATCGTTGAGGTTCTTCTTGCCTTGTATGAAAGTCGCAAGACCTATCTCAAGTTGCTCCTTCAACTTCGCATTTTCCTCAACAAGATGTATATGCTCACAGCACGGGTTAGTAGCATTTGCATTATCAATTAAAACCATATGAGGAAAAGTTGCTTTCTCCTTAGTTAGCTTCACTTGGAGTTGATCATGAGACTCCTCGAGACTAGCGTGAATACCCTTCAAGGCCTTGTGGGCCTTGTCAAGTATATCAAACTCCTCTTTGAGTCTAGCAAGATTAACCCCGAGTTTGGCCTTCTCGGAATTTAGCACACGAGAAACAATGAGGGCATGATCATAATCTTTCTTTAACTTAGCATGATCAACATTGTGTGACTCCTCAAGAGCCAAACGAAGACCACGCTCTTCCTCAAGAGCATTGGAAAGATCCAAAATCTCATCGGCATAGTCACGACTATGCCCTTCCATCTTAGAGATGGTGTCTTCGTGAGCCTCGATCATGTCATTGGCCTCACCCAGTTGTTCCAAGAGAGCAACAAAGTGCTTCTTGGATTTTCCCTTGAGTTTGCCCATAAAGGCCTCAAACTCGTTAGCCTCCACATTAGCTCCCTCAAGTTCATTAATGCTATCTGTTTGGGAAGGATGATTAATGATGGTAGTTTTGATGTTGGAGGTTACCTTGTTGGTGGCTTTAGCCATGATGCACTTGGCGGTGATGCTCTCGTTGGGTGAGTCGGAGAGAGACACCCGTGACGTTGTTGCAATGGCAACGGAGGCCATGGAAACCGACTCATCATCTTCATCATCATCATCATCCTCATTGTACTCTTCTTGCACAACCAAAGCCTTGGGAGGAGTCTTCTTGGTGAAGTTGTTCTTGTTGGGGAATGACTTGGCCTTGTCCTTTCGGATGAGTTTGCCACCATTGTCTTCCCTCTTCTCATACAGGCATTCTGCAACGAAATGACTCACATTTCCGCAATTGTAGCAAGTCCTTACATGTTGCTTGCCCCTTGTGCCACTCGAGTTGTTTTTGCTAAAATTGGGCCTCAAGTTTTTCTTGCTCCAAAATTGCCTTGAAGCAAGTGCCATGTGTTCATGATATGCATACTTCGTATCTTCGGGGTTGCTCTCCTCTTCTTCCTCTTCTTCTTCTTCCACGGTGAGCTTGGACTTCAAAGCAAGGTTAGGCTTCTTTGCCCGTTGAGAATGGAGCACCGCATTGTCGGCGGTCTTATCCAAAATGTTCATGGCCACAAACTCATCCAACACTTCGCTTGAGGTCAAAGTGTGAAAGTCCGGTCTTTGACGAATGACGGAAGACATGGCCTTGTGGTAGGGCATCATTGCCTTGAGGAATTTGCGCTTGATCCAATTGTCATTCGTGTCCTTGCTCCCGTGATCTCGTAGTGAGACCGCGAGTTTGGTTACTCTCTGATAAAGCTCACGAGGTTCTTCATCTTCCTTCATTGCAAACTCATCGGCCTCATCTTGTACCACTTCATAGTTGGAGCGTTGAATGCTTGCGCTTCCCCGGTAGAGAGACACGACACAATGCCATGCATCTTTGGCCAAGGCGAAGGGACAAAGATGAGGTAGGTCTTCGGATGGAATTGCATCTTGAATGATGAAGAGAGCATTCTCATTGAATTGATTATCCACGGCTTCTCGAGGAGTGAAGTTGCTTGGATCATGTGGATAGAAACCTTCTTCAATGATTCTCCAAAGGTTAGTGTTCACATGATTTAAATGACGTTTAAAGCGGTAAACCCAAGAATCAAAATCCTCATTTTTCACAATCTTAGGGGGAGGACCGGCATGATTCAAATGAGTGGAAGGAACCGGTCCACCATAAACAAGTGGTGGTTCCACATGGGCAAAGATGCCGGTGCCATTCTTGCCACTAGAAGAAGGAGCCTTTTCACTACTAGCTCCCCCCTTGTCGGGGATAGCATCTGACACCTTGATGGCGGGATCACCCACTTTCAACGGTGCGGTGGATAGTTTAAGCCCCTCAAGAAATTTAGTAAACATGCTTTCAACTTCGGTCATCATGGAGGTTTTTAATGTCTCCAAGGCCACATTGAACTCCTCACGAGAGACCGAAGTTCCCCCATCTCCCATAGACGAGATAGGATTCACACCGGAGTGTTCCTCCGCACCGTCTACGGTATCAACCATACTGTTTGGACGGTAAAGTCCTTAATAAAGAGACGAGGCTCTGATACCAATTGAAAGGATCGATGTGGTTGACAAGAGGGGGGGGGGTGAATAGGCAACTAACAATTTTTAGCTTTTCTTTAGCAATTTAAACTTTGCATCAAAGTAGGTTGTCTAGATATGCAACTAGATGAGCAACCTATATGATGCAACACGAATAGGAACACAAGCAAGCAAGATATATGAAACAAATAAGCTACATAAGTAAAGGCACGATATAACCAAGAGTGGGGACGGTGGAGACGAGGATGTGTTGCCGAAGTTCCTTCCCTTTAAGAGGAAGTACGTCTCAGTTGGAGAGGTGTGGAGGCACAATGCTCCCCAAGAAGCCACTAGGGCCACCGTAATCTCCTCACGCCCTCACGCAATGCGAGATGCCGTGATTCCACTATTGGTGCCCTTGGAGGCGGCGACCGAACCTTTACAAACGAGGTTGGGGCAATCTCCACAACTCAATTGGAGGCTCCCAACGACACCACGAAGCTTCACCACAATGGAATATGGCTTCACGGTGACCTCAACCATCTAGGATGCTCAAACACCCAAGAGTAACAAGATCCGCAAGGGATTAGTAGGGGGGATCAAATATCTCTTGGTGGAAGTGTAGATCAGGGACTTCTCAACCACTCCCGAGCAAATCAACAAGTTTGGTTGTCTAGGGAGTGAGATCGGGCGAAAATGGAGCTTGGAGCAATAATGGAGCTTTAATGGTGGAAGAGGTGAGTCAACGGGGAAGAAGGAGACCCTTTATATAGTGTGTGGAAAAGATCCAACCGTTACCCACCAACCAGCCCACGGCCAGCGGTACTACCGCAAGGCCGCGCGGTACTACTGCTTGCAACCAAGCGGTACTACCGCACGGCAGTGCAGTACAACCGTACCGTCCCACGGTATTGCTGTGACCCCAGCACAGAAACAGACGCAAGCTGGGGGCGGTACTTCTGCACGCGCGGTACTACCGCGCCCCCCATGCGGTACTACCACAAGGCAAAAGTCCCAGCCAGGGGGAAGGGGAACTTCCGTGCCTACTTCCGCAAATAAACGGAAGTAGCAAAAACCCGACACAGTAGTACTGCCGAGGGGCGGTACTACTGCCTGACCGCATAGCGCGGTACTACCGCATGGCGAAAGCGGTACTACCGCGGCAGGTGCGGATGTAAAAAATTACATCCGCTCTTACTACCGCAAGGGGGCGGCACTAGCCTGGTGGGCAGCGGTAGTGCGGCTCCAGGGGAGCGGTACTACCGTGAGCACCAGCGGTACTACCGCGCCACCGCGCGGTACTACCGTGGATGCCTACGGTACTACCGTTGATCCAGGAGCAGTACTACCGCAACCACAATAGCAGCGAGTCAAAGGAGGCAGGAAAAACGGAGGAAGCTCCAAGGAAGAAGGAGGGGATAAAAGGAGATGTGTACGTGATGATTCCACCCAAACCTTTCCAACGCGGACCCCCTCTTAATAGTACGGCTTTCCTACGACTCAAATCCACCAAAAAGAAACGTAGAAAAGACGCCGTCTTCGTCAGTCTTCGAGGGGCACCCAATCGTCTTGTGCCAAGCAAAGAAGTGTCTGGAAAACTCATGGCACACGATTAGTCCGCAAATGTGTTGTCATCAATCACCAAAACACTTAGGGATAAATATGTCCTTACAAGAGGCTTCCCATAGTAATTTTGTGAGCTATTTGAAGTCTTCACCAAGCGACATGATAAAGATTGTCTTTCCGACTTGAGCCATGCAGAAATGTCAACATCAATCTCAAGTGGAAATCTCCAGTCAAAGGTATTAATTCCCTTGGCTTTAGTGGTGCGGATAGATAACCATCGAAGAAGGATATACACTCAAGAAATGGATTTTCAGAAGCTATCTAGTGTAGCTCTTTTATGTTCTTGAGTAATAAGAATCCCGCACTATTAAGAGGGGGTTCGTGATAGATTTTCTCAATTCAATATGTTATATATAATAATCCACCCAAATCGTTCACACAAAGTCCAAAGCCATATAAACCCACCTAGTTCCTACTTCTATTTTGGTCAAACTCACTGAGTGGCCAAATTTTCTGGGCTGCTATCTGGATATGTTCAGTCGATGGCCGGATGGTATGGGTTGCTACCAGACATTCGACTTAAGTACTAAAATCATCAGTAGATTTCTACCCTATCTGAACGCAGTGGTCAGATGAGTATCAGAGAGCAGTTTCATCCGGACTAAGCCGGATGTCTAGGTTGCTACTCGACAGTCCGGGCATGGCGCCCAAAATCAACAACATGTTGTGCCTCGTTGCCCAACGGTTTGGGCTCCGTGCCAGACGTCCGAGCTATGGCCGGGAGGTCTAGATTCCTAAAGTATGGCCCATGCCCTGTTTGTTCCCCTGTTCTAGCTTTCCCTATGCAAAGCTACAACAGTTGAACATTTGGGTTGCTACCAAGACATCCAGGCACTTACAAAAAATGTCCCAAATGCCTCATTTTCTTCTAGCTTATATACACCTCTTCACCACATCATGAAGGGGTTGAGTAAACACAAATATCTGGCCTAGAAAATTGAAAAGGCCCCCTCTCCTTTCCCCTATACCAGGGACGAAGCTAGAAAAAATTGTCATTGGGGTCAACCAATGTCCAATGCCTACTACAACAAATGCTATGGTGTGACTCACGCTGAGAGCAATATAAAGAGGAAAAACCAAAAATATGCCCACTATAACACAAATAGAAATAACATCCAAGGGCGACATGAAGAGAGAAAATATGCAATGAGCCAATGATAAACTAGTATCATAATAATAAGATTATCATACCAAGTACTGGTTCCACAAAGTCATAAAATCATTTGTTTTACATATTCAGGGAAAATAAGCAAAAAAAGATGACTTCTAACAATTTCATTTGTAACTTCCTGAAAAGGATGAACGAAAGTAATAAATTATATTCACAACAATGGTGTGTAATAAATAATATAGAGAATAAATAGCATAAACAAAAAGTTAGAGTGATGTTAGACTCACATTTTATAACTTGCCTTCTCGATCTCCCATCTTCTTAAATAGATCAATTACGACGTCATTCATAATGGTAGCAAATATATCTTTCTCCACATAGCAAACCAAGCAATCACTCATGAACTGGTCACCCATTTTGTTGCATAAAACACTCTTCACAATATTCATTGCTGAAAAGCATCTCCCCACTGACGTTGTGGCAACCGACAAAATTAGCACTAGCTTCAGAAGTTGATACACCAAAGGGAAAGCAAGATGCTTCTTAGTGTCCACCAACTTTTTAGCAAGATCCGCAATGCCATCCAAATTGGAAAAATTTTGGTCTGCTCGGACATTGTCAATGTAAATCCGAAGTTCATGTCCAAGATCCATCAATTTTGATGAATCGAAATCCCTAGGATAAAACTCAGCTAGCTTCAACAAACTCTCCAAGTTAAAAGCAGCGAAAGAGTTTTTTGGGTTGAAAGAAGCCATGTGAATAAGCAATGCAGAATTTACTTCATTGAATCCATCATCAAACTCTCGTCCTCATTGAATAAGTAGTAATTTACCTTTGCAAACTAATTTGCAAGTTCCTTTTGAATATCTGGAGACACCCATTTGCAATTTTTTGGAGCATTCTTAAGAACTACATTCCTCACATCCTCATTCTGATTTGCTAATGTTTGTACCAACTCTCGAAAATCCCCCTTATTTTTGGATTCTTCTGATTCATCATTGCCACGGAAAGCTAAACCTTGATGTGACAAGTATCTAACAGATTCGACGGAAGTATTCAGCCAAATATGATTTTGCCTTTTTGTGATATCAGTTTGCTTGTTGAGGGCAACTTTAATGGACTGATCTTGATTCATCAAGGCATCACACCTTTTAGCAGCTACATTGTGATAGCTATTAACCTCACCCACATGAGTATCCAATCTGTATTTCTTATTCCAACTAGTGAAACCATTGACAACAAATGCACCATTCCCACCTTGACCGTTGATGCAATCTATGGACAAATAGCAACATTGGCAAAATGCCTTATGCACTTTATCACTGTACCTAGCCAATGATAATCTTTAAACCATTCTGGCTTGAATCTTCTTTCGAATCCTCCGATGGTCTTCTGCAGATACCCTCTGACAAAGCCTTCTTTTGGCCTATAAGGTCCTCTAGTTAAATATATTCTTCTGATCTCACCTTGCTTCTTTGGATTCTTAGTGTACTGTGATATTCTTTTTCGATTGGCCGGATCAAAAGGAAGTTCATCCAAATTAATATCTGCTGTAGTAGTAGTACCAATATTTGATGTGTGATCTTGCCTTAGTCTAACTGACCTTGAAGTCCCTGCCAGATCAGTCTTTGGTGCAGTTCGTTTCAGCTGAAATCTGTCCATATCCTTCTAGCCCTAGCCTCCTAGATGCAGCAAAAAAACATAAACGCAAATTTAGTAATTAGCCATCCGGAGAGACAGAGTTGTTAGTGCGTGAGACCAAGAGAAACTGAGAAAGAGATTGGCGTACCTGAGTGAGAACAACCTACGAGGAGGGCAAGTGCCAATTGGGCAACCAACACTCGGAAGATTAAGGATTATACGGCGGCGGCCGGCCGGCCGGCATCACCCTTGGAGATTAGAGATTGCCGATGTTCGTGGCCGTTGCAAATTGGGGATTAGCGATTGAGAGTTGGGGTGTGGAAAAGATTAGGCGAAGGCGATGGGGCGACCTGGGCTGTTCATGAAACGTCAAACGTGTACGTGTGTGTGTGTTATGGTGTGTAAGCCTAAGCCACGTATGCATTGGGCCTTGTGTGCTAACGCTGTGTGGAGCTGTACGGCACATTCTTTTTTATCTTTTATTACTAGAATTTACGGATGTTATGGGCTGAGATAATGAATAATTGGACATTAGCTACTGGGCTGGGGTCAACACATATTTTGGGCTGGGGTCAAAGCAGTTTCGATGGACCTAGTTAGTTTCAAATACTCGAAGGCATTGGGGTCAATTGACCCCAACGTCCATACTAGAGCTTCGTCCCTGCCCTACACCAAATCTTAGATCCCGGGGAGATTTGGAAGAGTTCTTGAGAGAGATTTCACCCAAGCATAGATCCACTCTTCCTCTCTCTTTTGACCAAAGCAATTTGTGATTGATCAAGTCTTGAGTATTTCCCTTTGAGCTTGTTGATACGTCCATTTTGCATCATGCTTTTATATCGATATTCATTGCATTATGGGCTGTTATTACACATTATGTCACAATACTTATGCATATTCTCTCTTATTTTACAAGGTTTGCATGAACAGGGGGAATGCCGGCAGCTGGAATTCTGGGCTAGAAAAGGAGCAAATATTAGAGACCTATTCTGCACATTTCCAAAAGTCCTGAAACTTCACGGGAGCACGTTTCAGAATATATAAAAAATATTGAGCGAAAGAAGTACCAGAGGGGGGCCACCCACCGTCCACGAGGGTGGTGGGGCGCCCCTGTCTCGTGGGCCCCCTGGTGGCCCTCTGATGCCCATCTTCTGCTATATGAGGTCTTTCGTCTGAGAAAAATCATAAGCTAGCTCAGGGGACGAAACTCCACCGCCACGAGGCGGAACCTTGCCGGAACCAATCTAGGGCTTCGGTGGAGTTGTTCTGCCGGGGAAACTTCCCTCTGGGAGGGGGAAATCATCACCATCGTCATCACCAACGATCCTCTCATCGGGAGGGGGTCAATCTCCATCAACATCTTCACCAGTGATACGTCTCCAACGTATCTATAATTTTTGATTGTTCCATGCTATTATATTATCAACCTTGGATGTTTTATATGCATTTATATGCTATTTTATATGATTTTTGGGACTAACCTATTAACCTAGAGCCCAGTGCCAGTTTCTGTTTTTTCTTGTTTTAGAGTATCGCAGAAAAGGAAAATCAAACGGAGTCCAATTGACCTGAAACTTCGCGGAACTTATTTTTGGAACGGAAGCAATCCAAAAGACTTGGGGTGTACATAAGGGAAGCAATGAGGAAGGCACGAGGCAGGGGGCGCGCCCACCCCCCTCGTGGCTCCCCTGATGTATTTCTTCCTCCTATATATACCAATATATCCTAAAACCATCGAGGAGCATAATAGATCAGAAGTTCCGCTGCCAGAAGCCTCCGTAGCCACCGAAAACCAATCTAGACCCGTTCCGGCACCCTGCCGGAGGGGGGAATCCCTCTCCAGTGGCCATTGATACGTCTCCATCGTATCTATAATTTTTGATTGCTCCATGCTATATTATCTACTATTTTGGACTATATTGGGCTTTATTTTCCACTTTTATATTATTTTTGGGACTAACCTATTAACCGGAGGCCCAACCCATAATTGCTGTTTTTTTGCCTATTTTAGTGTTTTGAAGAAACGTAATATCAAACGGAGTCCAAACGGAATGAAACCTTCGAGAACGTAATTTTCTCACTAAATATGACCCAGGAGACTTGGACCCTACGCCAAGGATGCTTCGAGGTGGGCACGAGGTAGGGGGGCGCGCCATATACCCCCAGGCGCGCCCCCACCCTCGTGCGCCCACTGAAGCTCCACCGACGTACTTCTTCCTCCTATACATACCTACGTACCCCCAAACGAACAGATACGGAGCCAAAAACCTAATTCCACCGCCGCAACTTTCTGTATCCACGAGATCCCATCTTGGGGCCTGTTCCGGAGCTCCGCCGGAGAGGGCCGTCATCACGGAGGGCTTCTACATCATCATAGCCTCTCCGATGAAGTGTGAGTAGTTTACCTCAGACCTTCGGGTCCATAGTTAGTAGCTAGATGGCTTCTTCTCTCTTTTTGGATCACAATACAAAGTTCTCCCCCTCTCTCGTGGAGATCTATTCGATGTAATCTTCTTCTTTTTGCGGTGTGTTTGTTGAGACCGATGAATTGTGGGTTTATGATCAAGTCTATCTATGAATAATATTTGAATCTTCTCTGAATTCTTTTATGTATGATTGGTTATCTTTGCAAGTCTCTTCGAATTATCAGTTTGGTTTGGCCTACTAGATTGGTTTGTCTTTCCATGGGAGAAGTGCTTAGCTTTGGGTTCAATCTTGCGGTGTCCTTTCCCAGTGACAGAAGGGGCAACAAGGCACGTATTGTATCGTTGCCATCGAGGATAACAAGATGGGGTTTATTTCATATTGCATGAATTTATCTCTCTACATCATCTCATCTTGCTTAAAGCGTTACTCTGTTTTTAACTTAATATTCTAGATGCATGCTGGATAGCGGTCGATTAGTGGAGTAATAGTAGTAGATGCAGAATCGTTTCGGTCTACTTGTCATGGACGTGATGCCTATATACATGATCATGCCTAGATATTCTCATAACTATGCTCAATTCTGTCAATTGCTCAACAGTAATTTGTTCACCCACCGTAGAATACTTATGCTCTTGAGAGAAGCCACTAGTGAAACCTATGGCCCCCGGGTCTATTCTCATCATATCAACCTCCATCACTTTAATCTTGCTTTTGCTTTTTTACTTTGCCTTTTACTTTTCACTTTGCATCTCTATACCAAAAATACCAAAAATACTATCTATCAGATCTCACTCTCGTAAGTGACCGTGAAGGGATTGACAACCCCTAATCGCGTTGGTTGCGAGTAGCTATCGTTTTGTGCAGGTACAAGGGACTTGAGTGTGGCCTCCTACTGGATTGATACCTTGGTTCTCAAAAACTAAGGGAAATACTTACGCTACTCTGCTGCATCATCCTCTCCTCTTCGGGGAAAACCAACGCAAGCTCAAGAGGTAGCAAGAAGAATTGCTGGCGCCGTTGCCGGGGAGTCTACGCAAAAAGTCAACATACCAAGTACCCATCACAATCCCTATCTCTCACATTACATTAGTTGCCATTTGCCTCTCGTTTTCCTCTCCCCCACTTCACCCTTGCCGTTTTATTCGCCCTCTCTTTCTCCTTCTCCTTCTCCTCCTCCTTTCTTCGTTTGCCTTTTTCTCGCTTGCCTTTTGTTTGCTCGTGTGTTGGATTGCTTGTTTGTCGCGATGGCTCAAGATACTACCAAATTGTGTGACTTCACCAATACCAATAATAATGATTTCCTTAGCACTCCGATTGCTCCTCTTGCCAATACTGAATCTTGTGAAATCAATACTGCCTTGTTGAATCTTGTTATGAAAGATCAATTTGCCGGCCTTCCTAGTGAAGATGCCGCTACTCATATGAATAGCTTCGTTGATTTATGTGATATGCAAAAGAAAAAAGATGTCAATAATGATGTCGTTAAATTGAAGCTATTTCCTTTTTCGCTTAGTGATCATGCTAAAGCTTGGTTTTCGTCTTTGCCTAAAAATAGTATTGATTCTTGGAACAAGTGCAAAGATGCTTTTATCTCTAAGTATTTTCCTCCCGCTAAGATCATCTCTCTTAGAAACGATATTATGAATTTTAAGCAACTTGATCATGAACATGTTGCACAAGCTTGGGAGAGAATGAAATTAATGATACGTAATTGCCCTACTCATGGTTTAAATTTGTGGATGATTATACAAAAAATTATGTCGGATTGAATTTTGCTTCTAGAAATCTTTTAGATTCGGCCGCGGGAGGCACTTTTATGGAAATCACTTTAGGAGATGCTACTAAACTCCTAGATAATATTATGGTTAATTATTCTCAATGGCATACTGAAAGATCTTCTAATAAAAAAGTGCATGCGATAGAAGAAATCAATGTTTTGAGTGGAAAGATGGATGAACTTGAAATTATTTGCTACTAAGAGTGTTTCTTCTGATCCTAATGATATGCCTTTGTCTACTTTGATTGAGAACAACAATGAATCTATGGATGTGAATTTTGTTGGTAGGAATAATTTTGGTAACAACGCGTACAGAGGGAATTTTAATCCTAGGCCTTATCCTAGTAATCCTTCTAATAATTATGGAAATTCCTACAACAACTCTTATGGAAATTATAATAAGATGCCCTGTGAATTTGATAATAGTGTTAAAGAGTTTATGAATTTACAAAAGAATTTTAATGCTTTGCTTGAAGAGAAATTACTTAAAGTTGATGATTTGGCTAGGAACGTTGATAGAATTTCTCTTGAGATTGATTCTTTAAAGATTAGATCTATTCCTCCCAAGCATGATATCAATGAGTCTCTCAAAGCCATGAGAATTTCCATTGACGAGTGCAAGGAAAGAACCGCTAGGATGCGTGCTTCCAAAGATGCCTTTATTAAAGCGTGTTCTTCCAATTCCCATGAAAATCAATATGAAGATCTAAAAGTTATTGATGTGTCCCCTATCAAATCTTTGTTTTGCAATATGAATCTTGATGAAACTGAATATGATCTTCCTTTACCTAGAAGGCGTTCCAAAAATTCGGAGTATTTAGATCTCTATGATGAAATTGATGAAAGTGGGATTGAAAGAAATAAAAATCTAGATGTTGCTAAACCCACTATATTGGATTTCAAGGAATTTAATTATGAAAGTTGCTCTTTAATTGATTGTATTTCCTTGTTGCAATCCGTGCTAAATTCTCCACATGCTTATAGTCAAAAGAAAGCCTTTACCGAACATATCGTTGATGCCTTGATGCAATCTTATGAAGAAAAGCTTGAGTTGAAAGTTTCTATCCCTAGAAAACTCTATGATGAGTTGGAACCAACTATTAAAATTAAAATTAAAGATCATGAGTTTTATGCTTTGTGTGATTTGGGTGCTAGTGTTTCCACTATCCCCAAAACTTTGTGTGATTTGCTAGATTTCCGCGATTTTGATGATTGCTCTCTAAACTTGCATCTTGCAGATTCCACTATTAAGAAACCTATGGGAAGAATTAATGATGTTCTTATTGTTGCAAATAGGAATTATGTGCCCGTATATTTCATTGTTCTTGATATAGATTGCAATCCTTCTTGCCCTATTATTCTTGGTAGACCTTTCCTTAGAACGGTTGGTGTGATTATTGATATGAAGGAAGGGAATATTAGATTTCAATTTCCATTAAAAAAGGGCATGGAACACTTTCCTAGAAAGAAAATAAAATTTCCATATGAAACTATCATGAGAGCCACTTATGGATTGCCTACCAAAGATGGCAATACCAAGATCTATCCTCGCTTTTATGCCTAGCTAGGGGCGTTAAACGATAGCGCTTGTTGGGAGGCAACCCAATTTTATTTTTAGTTTTTTTTGTTTTTCCTCTGTTAGGGAATAAATAACCCATCTACCTTCTGTTTGGATGTGGTTTTGTGTTTTAATTAGTGTTTGTGCCAAGTTAGACCTATTGGATCTTCTTGGATGATAGTTATTTGATCTTGCTGTAATTTCCAGAAACTTTGCGTTCAGTGACCGAATTATTGAAAATCATCAGAATGTGATAAAATACTGATTCCAATTTCTGCTGATCAATAAACAAATTGTCTAGGTCGTCCAATTTTGGTAGATTTTTTGGAGTTCATAAGTTTGCGTTAGTTACAGATTACTACAGACTGTTCTGTTTTTGACAGATTCGGTTTTTTGTGTGTTGTTTGCTTATTTTGATGAATCTATGGCTAGTAAAATAGTTTATAATCCATAGAAAAGTTGTAATACAGTAGGTTTAACACCAATATAAATAAAGAATGAGTTGATTACAGTACCTTGAAGTGGTCTTTTGTTTTCTTTCTCTAACGGAGCTCACGAGATTTGTATTGAGTTTTGTGTTGTGAAGTTTTCAAGTTTTGGGTGAATTCTTTTGATGGATTATGGAACAAGGAGTGGCAAGAGCCTAAGCTTGGGGATGCCCATGGCACCCCCAAGATAATCCAAGGACACCAAAAAGTCAAAGCTTGGGGATGCCCCGGAAGGCATCCCCTCTTTCGTCTACTTCCATCGGTAATTTACTTGGAGCTATATTTTTATTCATCAACATGATATGTGTTTTGCTTGGAGCGTCTTGTATTATTTGTGTCTTTGTTTTCTAGTGTGCCACAATCATCCTTGCTGTACACACCTTTTGAGAGAGCCATACATGAATTATAATTTGATAGAATACTCTATGTGCTTCACTTATATCTTTTGAGCTATGTAGTTTTGCTCTATGTGCTTCACTTATATCTTTTGAGCGTTATAATTTTGCTCTATGTGCTTCACTTAGATCTTTAGAGCACGGTGGTGGATTTGTTTTAAAGAAACTATTGATCTCTCATGCTTCACTTAAATTATTTTGAGAGTCTTAATAGCATGGTAATTTGCTTAATAATAACATGCTTGGTATTCAAGATTTGTGAAACTTTCTTTTGAGTGCGTTGAATACTAAGAAAAGTTGGATGCTTGATAATTGTTTTGAGATATGGAGGTAGTAATATCAAAGTCATGCTAGTAGAGTAATTGTGAATTTGAGAAGTGCTTGAGTTAAAGTTTGCAAGTCCCGTAGCATGCACGTATGGTAAACGTTATGCAACAAATTTGAAACATGAGGTGTTATTTGATTGTCCTCCTTATGAGTGGTGGTCGGGGACGAACGATGGTCTTTTCCTACCAATCTATCCCCCTAGGAGCATGCGCGTAATGCTTTGGTTTTTGATGGCTTGTAGATTTTTGCAATAAGTATATGAGTTCTTTATGACTAATGTCGATTCCATGGATTATACGCACTCTCACCCTTCCATCATTGCTAGCCTCTACGGTACCGTGCATTGCCCTTTCTCACATTGAGAGTTGGTGCAAACTTCGCTGGTGCATCCAAACCCCGTGATATGATACGCTCTTTCACACATAAACCTCCTTATATCTTCCTCAAAACAGCCATCATACCTACCTATTATGACATTTCCATAGCCATTCCGAGATATATTGCCATGCAACTTTCCACCATCCAGTTTATCATGACACATTCATCATTGTCATATTTCTAGCATGATCATGTAGTTGACATAGTATTTGTGGCAAAGCCACCGTTCATAATTCTTTCATACTTGTCACTCTTGATTCATTGCATATCCCGGTACACCGCTGGAGGCATCCATATAGAGTCATACTTTGTTCTAGTATCGAGTTGTAATCATTGAGTTTTAAATAAATAGAAGTGTGATGATCATCATTCAATAGATCATTGTCCCAAAAAAAGAGAAAGTCCAAAGAAAAAAAAAGGCCCCAAAAAATAAAATAAATAAAAAGGAGCAATGCTACTATCCTTTTTTCCACACTTGTGCTTCAAAATCTTCATGATAGAGAGTCTCGTGTTTTGTCACTTTCATATACTAGTGGGAATTTTTCATTATAGAACTTGGCTTGTATATTCCAACAATGGGCCTCCTCAAGTGCCCTAGGTCTTCGTGAGCAAGCAAGTTGGATGCACACCCACTTAGTTTCTTTTGTTGAGCTTTCATACATTTATAGCTCTAGTGCATCCGTTGCATGGCAATCCCTACTCCTTGCATTAACATCAATCGATGGGCATCTCCATAGCCCATTGATTAGCCTCGTTGATGTGAGACTTTCTCCTTTTTGTCTTCTCCACATAACCCCCACCATTATATTCTATTCCACCCATAGTGATATATCCATGGCTCACGCTCATGTATTGCGTGAAAGTTTATGAGTTTGAAATTATTAAGGTATGAAACAATTGCTTGGCTTGTCATCGGGGTTGTGCATGATGAGAGCATTCTTGTGTGACGAAAATGGAGCATGACTAAACTATATGATTTTGTAGGGATGAACTTTCTTTGGCCATGTTACTTTGAGAAAACAGAATTGCTTTGTTGGTTTGCTTGAAGTATTATTATTCTCTATGTCAATATGAACTTTTGTCTTGAATCTTTCTAATCTGAATATTCGTACCACAATTAAGAAAATTTGCATTGAAATTATGCCAAGTAGCACTCCGCATCAAAAATTCTCTTTTTATCATTTACCTACTTGAGGACGAGCAGGAATTAAGCTTGGGGATGCCTGATACGTCTCCAACATATCTATAATTTTTGATTGCTCCATGCTATATTATCTACTATTTTGGACTATATTGGGCTTTATTTTCCACTTTTATATTATTTTTGGGACTAACCTATTAACCGGAGGCCCAACCCAGAATTGCTGTTTTTTTTGCCTATTTTAGTGTTTCGAAGAAACAAAATATCAAACGGAGTCCAAACGGAATGAAACCTTCGGGAACGTGATTTTCTCACCGAATATGACCCAGGAGACTTGGACCCTACGCCAAGGAAGCTTCGAGGTGGGCACGAGGTAGGGGGCGCGCCATATACCCACAGGCGCGCCCCCACCCTCATGCGCCCACTGAAGCTCCACCGACGTACTTCTTCCTCCTATATATACCTACGTACCCCCAAACGAACAGATACGGAGCCAAAAACCTAATTCCACCGCCGCAACTTTTTGTATCCACGAGATCCCATCTTGGGGCCTGTTCCGGAGCTCCGCCGGAGAGGGCCGTCATCACGGAGGGCTTCTACATCATCATAGCCTCTCCGATGAAGTGTGAGTAGTTTACCTCAGACCTTCGGGTCCATAGTTAGTAGCTAGATGGCTTCTTCTCTCTTTTTGGATCACAATACAAAGTTCTCCCCCTCTCTCGTGGAGATCTATTCGATGTAATCTTCTTCTTTTTGCGGTGTGTTTGTTGAGACCGATGAATTGTGGGTTTATGATCAAGTCTATCTATGAATAATATTTGAATCTTCTCTGAATTCTTTTATGTATGATTGGTTATCTTTGCAAGTCTCTTCGAATTATCAGTTTGGTTTGGCCTACTAGATTGGTTTGTCTTGCCATGGGAGAAGTGCTTAGCTTTGGGTTCGATCTTGCGGTGTCCTTTCCCAGTGACAGAAGGGGCAGCAAGGCACGTATTGTATCGTTGCCATCGAGGATAACAAGATGGGGTTTATTTCATATTGCATGCATTTCTCTCTCTACATCATGTCATCTTGCTTAAAGCGTTACTCTGTTTTTAACTTAATACTCTAGATGCATGCTGGATAGCTGTCGATGAGTGGAGTAATAGTAGTAGATGCAGAACCGTTTCGGTCTACTTGTCACAGACATGATGCCTATATACATGATCATGCCTAGATATTCTCATAACTATGCTCAATTCTGTCAATTGCTCAACAGTAATTTGTTCACCCACCGTAGAATACTTATGCTCTTGAGAGAAGCCACTAGTGAAACCTATGGCCCCTGGGTCTATTCTCATCATATCAACCTCCATCACTTTAATCTTGCTTTGCTTTTTACTTTGCCTTTTACTTTTCGCTTTGCATCTCTATACCAAAAATACTATCTATCAGATCTCACTCTCGTAAGTGACCTGAAGGGATTGACAACCCCTAATCACGTTGGTTGCGAGTAGCTATCGTTTTGTGCGGGTACAAGGGACTTGAGCGTGGCCTCTTACTGGATTGATACCTTGGTTCTCAAAAACTGAGGGAAATACTTACGCTACTCTGCTGCATCATCCTCTCCTCTTCGGGGGAAACCAACGCAAGCTCAAGAGGTAGCAGCCATCTTCATCATCCTGGTGCTCTCCATGACGAGGAGGGAGTAGTTCTCCCTCAGGGCTGAGGGTATGTACCAGTAGATATGTGTTTGATCTCTCTCTCTCTCTCTCGTGTTCTTGAGGTGGCATGATCTTGATGTATCGCGAGCTTTGCTATTATAGTTGGATCTTATGATGTTTCCCCCCCTCTACTCTCTTGTGATGAATTGAGTTTTCCCTTTGAAGTTATCTTATCGGATTGAGTCTTTAAGGATTTGAGAACACTTAATGTATGTTTTGGTGATCAACTTGCGGGTTCCGCCCATGAACCTATGCATAGGGGTTGGCACACATTTTCGTCTTGACTCTCCGGTAGAATCTTTGGGGCACTCTTTGAAGTACTTTGTGTTGGTTTGAATAGATGAATCTGAGATTGTGTGATGCATATCGTATAATCATACCCACAGATACTTGAGGTGAGAATGGAGTATCTAGGTGACATTAGGGTTTTGGTTGATTTGTGTCTTAAGGTGTTATTATAGTACGAACTCTATGATAGATCGAACGGAAAGAATAGCTTCATGTTATTTTACTACAGACTCTTGAATAGATCGATCAGAAAGGATGACTTTGAGGTGGTTTCGTACCCTACCATAATCTCTTCGTTTGTTCTGCGCTATTAGTGACTTTGGAGTGACTCTTTGTTGCATGTTGAGGGAAAGTTATATGATCCAATTATGTTATTATTGTTGAGGGAACTTGCACTAGTGAAAGTATGAACCCTAGGCCTTGTTTCGACGCATTGCAATACCCTTTGTGCTCACTTTTATCATTAGTTACCTTGCTGTTTTCATATTTTCAGATTACAAAAACCCATATCTACTATCCATATACCACTTGTATTACCACCTCTTCGCCGAACTAGTGCACCTATACAATTTACCATTGTATTGGGTGTGTTGGGGACACAAGAGACTCTTTGTTATTTGGTTGCAGGGTTGCTTGAGAGAGACCATCTTCATCCTACTCCTCCTACGGATTGATAAACCTTAGGTCATCCACTTGAGGAAAATTTGCTACTGTCCTACAAACCTCTGCACTTGGAGGCCCAACAACGTCTACAAGAAGAAGGTTGTGTAGTAGACATCAAGCTCTTTTCTGGTGCCATCGCCAGGGAGGCTAGGTAAGCGGCACTAACACCCCGTCAACTAAACTCTTTTCTGGCGCAGTTGCCTGGGAGGTGAGTGCTTGGAGGTATATCTTTAGATCTTGCAATCCAATCTTTTTGTTTCTTGTTTTAGCACTAGTTTAGTTTATAAAAGAAAACTACAAAAAATTGGAATTGAGTTTGCCTCATACGCTTCATCTTTTTAATATCTTTCATGAGTATGATGGAAAGGAAAATTGTGCCAAAGTGTTAGAATAAAAATGCATTAAAATGTTTGGCACTAAATATTTGAATGATGAGCATGATTGCAATGTTGTTAGTATGAATTCCTTGAATATCCATGATGCTAATGATATGCAAAGCCACAAGCTTGGGGAAGCTATGTTTGATGAAGATGATATTTTTTGTCCCCCAAGTTTTGATGAGAAAATTTATTATGATGAAAGGATGCCTCCTATTTATGATGATTATATTGATGAAAGTGGATTTGGAGAGGTCATGAATTTATTTTGTGATGAATCCACTATTCCGGAAGAGGTTCCAATTGATTATGAGAAAAAGTTGCTATCTATGATGATTATTGTGATGACTTGTATGCTATAAAGAATAATGATATACATGAAACTTGTAATCATGATTTTAGTTTTCAATTGGATTATGCCTCACATGATAATTATTTTGTTGAGTTTGCTCCCACTATTATTCATGAGAAGAATTTTGCTTGTGTGGAGAGTAATAAAATTCCTATGCTTGTAGATCATGAAAAGAATGCTTTAGGTGCTGGTTATATTGTTGAATTCATTCATGATGCTACTGAAAAATATTATTAGAGAGGAATATATGCTTGTAGGAATTACAATAGTATCAAGTTTCCTCTCTATGTGCTTAAAGTTTTGAAGTTATGCTTGTTTTGCCTTCCTATGATAGTTGATTCTTGTTCCCACAAGTTGTTTTCTCAAAAAATCCCTATGCATAGGAAGTGGGTTAGACTTAAATGTGATAGTCATATTCTTCATGATGCTCGCTTTATGTTTCAATTCTTATCTTTTATGTGAGCATCATTGAAATTATCATGCCTAGCTAGGGGCGTTAAACGATAGCGCTTGTTGGGAGGCAACCCAATTTTATTCTTGTTCCTTGCTTTTTGTTCCTGTTTAGTAATAAATATTTCATCTAGCCTCTGTTATGGTTGTGTTTTTTGTGTTTAATTAGTGTTTGTGCCAAGTAGAACCTTTGGGAAGACTTGGGGGAAGTTTATGTGATCCTGCTGTAAAAAACAGAAACTTTAGCGCTCACGATATTAGCTGCCATTTTTTACTGGAGAGTCCTATTAAGTTGATTATTTTTGAAGAGGATTAATAGAAAAATTCCTCAAGTCCACCAATTTATTTGAGAATTTTATGAGTTCCAGAAGTATACGTTTGATACAGATTACTACAGACTGTTCTGTTTTTGACAGATTCTGTTTTTTGTGTGTTGTTTGCTTATTTTAATGAATCTATGGCTAGTAAAAGAGTTTATAAACCATAGAGAAGTTGGAATACAGTAGGTTTAACAACAATATAAATAAAGAATGAGTTCACTACAGTACCTTGAAGTGGTGTTTTGTTTTCTTTCGCTAACGGAGCTTACGAGTTTTCTATTAAGTTTTGTGTTGTGAAGTTTTCAAGTTTTGGGTAAAGATTCGATGGACTATGGAATAAGGAGTGGCAAGAGCCTAAGCTTGGGATGCCCAAGGCACCCCAACATAATATTCAAGGAAAACTAAAAGCCTAAGCTTGGGGATTCCCCGGAAGGCATCCCCTCTTTCGTCTTCGTTCATCGGTAACTTTACTTGGAGCTATATTTTTATTTACCACATGATATGTGTTTTGCTTGGAGCGTCATTTTATTTTATTTTGTTTTGCTTGCTGTTTGAATAAAATTCTTAAATGTTAGAGATTGTTCATATAGTTGCATAATTATTCGACTACTCATTGATCTTCACTTATATCTTTCGGAGTAGTTTGTTGTTGCTCTAGCGCTTCACTTATATCTTTTTAGAGCACGGTGGTGGTTTTATTTTGAAGAAATAGATGAACTCTCGTGCTTAAATTATATTATTTTGAGAGTCTTTAGAACAGCATGGTAGTTTGCTTTGGTTATGAAACTAGTCCTAATATGATGGGCATCCAAGAGGGATATAATAAAAACTTTCATATGAAGTGCATTGAATACTAAGATAAGTTTCATACTTGATAATTGTTTTGAGATATGGAGATGGTGATATTAGAGTCATGCTAGTTGAGGAGTTGTGAATTTGAGAAATACTTGTGTTGAAGTTTGTGATTCCCGTAGCATGCACGTATGGTGAACCGTTACGTGACGAAGTCAGAGCATGATTTATTTATTGATTGTCTTCTTTATGAGTGGCGGTCGGGGACGAGTGATGGTCTTTCCTACCAATCTATCCCCCTAGGAGCATGCGCGTAGTACTTTGTTTCGATAACTAATAGATTTTTGTAATAAGTATGTGAGTTCTTTATGACTAATGTTGAGTCCATGGATTATACGCACTCTCACCCTTCCACCATTGCTAGCCTCTCTAGTACCGCGCAACTTTCGCCGGTACCATAAACCCACCATTTACCTTCCTCAAAACAGCCACCATACCTACCTATTATGTCATTTCCATAGCCATTCCGAGATATATTGCCATGCAACTTTCCACCGTTCCGTTTACTATGACACGCTCCATCATTGTCATATTGCTTTGCATGATCATGTAGTTGACATTGTATTTGTGGCAAAGCCACCGTTCATAATTCTCCCATACATGTCACTCATGAGTCATTGCACATCCCGGTACACCGCCCGAGGCATTCATATAGAGTCATACTTTGTTCTAGTATCGAGTTGTAATAATTGAGTTGTAAATAAATAGAAGTCTGATGATCATCAATAATAGAGCATGGTCCCAAAAAAAGAGAAAGGCCAAATAAAAAAAGGAAGGCCCAAAAAAAGGGGGCAATGCTACTATCCATTTACCACACTTGTGCTTCAAAGTATCACCATGATCCTCATGATAGAGAGTCTCTTGTTTTGTCACTTTCATATACTAGTGGGAATTTTTCATTATAGAACTTGGCTTGTATATTCCAACAATGGGCCTCCTCAAGTGCCCTAGGTCTTCGTGAGCAAGCAAGTTGGATGCACACCCACTTAGTTTCTTTTGTTGAGCTTTCATACATTTATAGCTCTAGTGCATTCGTTGCATGGCAATCCCTACTCACTCGCATTGATATCTATTGATGGGCATCTCCATAGCCCGTTGATATGCCTAGTTGGTGTGAGACTAGCTATCTTCTCCCTTTTTGTCTTCTCCACAACCACCATTCTATTCCACATATAGTGTTATATCCATGGCTCACGCTCATGTATTGCGTGAAGATTGAAAAAGTTTGAGAACATCAAAAGTACGAAACAATTTCTTGGCTTGTCATCGGGGTTGTGCATGATTTAAATACTTTGTGTGGTGAAGATGGAGCATAGCCAAACTATATGATTTTGTAGGGATAGCTTTCTTTGGCCATGTTATTTTGAGAAGACATGATTTCTTTGTTAGTATGCTTGAAGTATTATTGTTTTTATGTCAATATTAAACTTTTGTCTTGAATCTTATGGATCTGAATATTCTTGCCACAATAAATAGAACTACATGGATAAATATGTTAGGTAGCATTCCACATCAAAAATTCTGTTTTTATCATTTACCTACTCGAGGACGAGCAGGAATTAAGCTTGGGGATGCTGATATGTCTCCAATGTATCTATAATTTTTTATTGTTCCATGCTATTATATTATCAACCTTGGATGTTTTATATGCATTTATATGATATTTTATATGATTTTTGGGACTAACCTATTAACCTAGAGCCCAGTGCCAGTTTTTGTTTTTTCCTTGTTTTAGAGTATCGCAGAAAAGGAAAATCAAATGGAGTCCAATTGACCTGAAACTTCACGGAACTTGTTTTTGGAACGGAAGCAATCCAGAGGACTTAGGTTGTACGTAAGGCAAGCAACGAGGAAGGCATGAGGCAGGGGGCGCGCCCACCCCCCTGGGCGCGCCCTCCACCCTTGTGGGCCTCTCGTGGCTCCCCTGACGTATTTATTCCTCCTATATATACCAATATACCATAAAACCATCGGGGAGCAGAATAGATCAGGAGTTCCGCCGCCAGAAGCCTCCGAAGCCACCGAAAACCAATCTAGACCCATTCCGGCACCCTGCCAGAGGGGGGAATCCCTCTCCGGTGGCCATCTTCATCATCCCGGTGCTCTCCATGACGAGGAGGGAGTAGTTCTCCCTCGGGGCTGAGGGTATGTACCAGTAGCTATGTGTTTGATCTCTCTCTCTCTCTCTCTCTCTCTGTCTCGTGTTCTTGAGGTGGCACGATCTTGATGTATATATCGCGAGCTTTGCTATTATAGTTGGATCTTATTATGTTTCTCCCCCTCTACTCTCTTGTGATGAATTGAGTTTTCCCTTTGAAGTTATCTTATCGGATTGAGTCTTTAAGGATTTGAGAACACTTAATGTATGTTTTGGTGATCAATTTGCGGGTTCCGCCCATGAACCTATGCATAGGGGTCGGCACACGTTTTCATCTTGACTCTCCGGTAGAATCTTTGGGGCACTCTTTGAAGTACTTTGTGTTGGTTTGAATAGATGAATCTGATATTGTGTGATGCATATCGTATAATCATACCCACGAATACTTGAGGTGACAATGGAGTATCTAGGTGACATTAGGGTTTTGGTTGATTTGTGTCTTAAGGTGTTATTCTAGTACGAACTCTATGATAGATCGAACGGAAAGAATAGCTTCATGTTATTTTACTATGGACTCTTGAATAGATCGATCAGAAAGGATAACTTTGAGGTGGTTTTGTACCCTACCATAATTTCTTCGTTTGTTCTCCGCTATTAGTGACTTAGGAGTCACTCTTTGTTGCATGTTGAGGGAAAGTTATATGATCGAATTATGTTATTAATGTTGAGGGAACTTGCACTAGTGAAAGTATGAACCCTAGGCCTTGTTTCAACACATTGCAATATCGTTTGTGCTCACTTTTATCATTAGTTAGCTTGCTGTTTTTATATTTTCAGATTACAAAAACCTATATCTACTATCCATATACCACTTGTATCACCATCTCTTCGCCGAACTAGTGCACCTATACAATTTACCATTGTATTGGGTGTGTTGGGGACACAAGAGACTCTTTGTTATTTGGTTGCAGGGTTGCTTGAGAGAGACCATCTTCATCCTACACCTCCTACGAATTGATAAACCTTAGGTCATCGACTTGAGGGAAATTTGCTACTGTCCTACGAACCTCTGCACTTTGAGGCCCAACAACTCTACAAGAAGAAGGTTGTGTAGTAGACATCAACCAGCACCATCTCATCTCAAACCCTAGTTCATCTCTTGTATCCAATCTTTGTATCCAAACCTCAGATTGGTACCTGTGGGTTGCTAGTAGTGTTGATTACTCCTTGTAGTTGATGCTAGTTGGTTTACTTGGTGGAAGATCATATGTTCAGATCCATTATGCATATTAATACCCCTCTGGTTATGAACATGAATATGCTTTGTGAGTAGTTACGTTTGTTCCTGAGGACATGGGAGAAGTCTTGCTATAAGTAGTCATGTGAATTTGGTATTTGTTTGATATTTTGATGATATGTATGTTGTCATCCCTCTAGTGGTGTCATGGGAACGTCGACTACATGACACTTCACCATTGTTTGGGCCTAGAGGGAGGCATTGGGAAGTAATAAGTAGATGATGGGTTGCTAGAGTGACAGAAGCTTAAACCCTAGTTTATGCATTGCTTCGTAAGGGGCTGATTTGGATCCATATGTTTCATGCTATGGTTAGGTTTACCTTAATACTTCTGTTGTAGTTGCGGATGCTTGCAATAGGGGTTAATCATAAGTGGGATGCTTGTCCAAGTAAGGGCAGTACCCAAGCACCGGTCCACCCACATATCAAATTATCAAAGTACCGAACGTGAATCATATGAACATGATGAAAACTAGCTTGTTGATAATTCCCATGTGTCCTCGGGAGCACTTTACTTCATATAAGAGTTTGTCCAGGCTTGTCCTTTGCTACAAAAAGGATTGGGCCATCTTGTGCACCTTATTTAATTTTATTACTTGCTACTCGTTACAAATTACCTTATCACAAAACTATCTGTTACCGATAATTTCAGTGCTTGCAGAGAATACCTTACTAAAAACTGCTTATCATTTCCTTCTGCTCCTCGCTGGGTCCGACACTCTTACTTATCAAAAAGGCTACGATAGATCCCGTACACTTGTGGGTCATCAAGACTCTTTTCTGGCGCCGTTGTCGGGGAGTGAAGCGCCTTTTGTAGGTGGAATTTGGTTAGGAAAATTTTATATAGTGTGCTGAAATTTACTGTCACTTGTTACTATGGAACATAATCCTTTGAGGGGCTTGTTCGGGGTATCTTCACCCCGACCAGTAGAGAAAAGAGTTGCTCCTCAACCTACTGAACCTACTGAAAATGTTTACTTTGAAATTCCTTCGAGTATGATAGAGAAACTGTCGGCTAATCCTTTTGCAGGAGATGGAACATTGCATCCCGATTTACACTTAATCTATGTGGATGAAGTTTGTGGATTATTTAAGCTTGGAGGTATGCCCGATGATGTTATCAAGAAGAAGGTTTTCCCTTTATATTTGAAGGGAGAGGCATTGACATGGTATAGGCTATGTGATGATATGGGATCATGGGACTACAAGCGATTGAAATTGGAATTTCATCAGAAGTTTTATCCTATGCATCTTGTTCATCGTGATCGTAATTATATATATAATTTTTGGCCTCGCGAAGGAGAAAGCATCGCTCAAGCTTTGGGGAGGCTTAAGTCAATGTTATATTCATGCACCAATCATGAGCTCTCAAGAGAAATGATTATTCAAAAAATTTATGCTCGGCTTTCTCTCAGTAATCGCTCCATACTCGATACTTCTTGTACTGATCTTTTATGATGAAGACTATTGAATTCAAATGGGATATATTGGAAAGAATTAAATGCAACTCTGAAGATTGGTACCTCGGGAAGGTAAGGAGTCAGGTATAACACCTAAGTTTGATTGTGTTAAATCCTTTATGGATACCGATGCTTTCCGTGAATTTAGCACTAAATATGGACTTGACTCTGAGATAGTAGCTTCTTTTTGTGAATCCTTTACTACTCATGTTTATCTCCCTAAGGAGAAGTGGTTTAAATATAATCCCCCCATTGAAGTAAAAGTAGTTGCACCTATTAAAGTTGAAGAAAAGACTATCACTTATGATGATCCTGTTGTTCCTGCTGCTTATATTGAGAAGCCACCTTTCCCTGTTAGAATAAAGGATCATGCTAAAGCTTCAACTGTAGTCAACAAAAGTAATATTAAGACACCTAAACCCCCTGAGCAAATTAAAGTTGAACCTAGTATTACTATGGTTAAAGATCTCTTGGCCGATAATATTGACGGGCATGTTATTTACTTCTGCAATGAAGCTGCTAGAATTGCTAGACCTGATGCTAAAAATAAACATAGACCTGTTGTATGCATGCCTGTTATTTCCGTTAAAATAGGAGATCATTGTTATCATGGCTTATGTGATATGGGTGCTAGTGCAAGTGCAATACCTCATTCCTTATACAAAGAAATTATGCATTATATTGCACTTGCTGAGATAGAAGAGATAGATGTTACCATTAAACTTGCCAATAGAGATACCATTTCACCAGTTGGGATTGTTAGAGATGTTGAAGTCTTGCGTGGGAAAGTTAAATATCCTGCTGATTTTCTTGTTCTTCGTTCCCCACAAGATGACTTTTGTCCCATTATATTTGGTAGACCCTTCTTGAATACTGTTAATGCTAAGATAGACTGCAATAAGGATATTGTTTCTGTTGTTTTAGGGGATATGTCTCATGAGTTTAATTTTGCTAAATTTAGTAGACAACCCCATGATAAAGAATTGCCTAGTAAAGATGAAATCATTGGTCTTGCTTCTATTGCCGTGCCTCCTACTGATCCTTTAGAACAATATTTGCTAGACCATGAAAATGATATGTTTATGAATGAAAGAAGGGAAATAGATGAAGTATTCTTTAAATAGGGACCTATTCTGAAACACAACTTGTCTGTTGAAATTCTAGGGGATCCTCCTCCACCCAAGGGTGATCATGTGTTTGAGCTTAAACCATTGCCTGATACTCTTAAATATGCTTATCTTGCTGAAAAGAAGATATATGTTGTTATTATTAGTGCTAACCTTTCCGAGCATGAAGAAGAGAGATTATTGAAAACTCTAAAGAAGCACTGTGCTGCTATTGGATATACTCTTGATGATCTTAAGGGTATTAGTCCCACTCTATGTCAACACAAAATAAATTTGGAGAAAGACACCAAACCAGTTATTGATCACCAACGACGGCTAAATCCTAAGATGAAAGAAGTGGTAAGAAAGGAAATATTAAAGCTCCTTGAAGCATGTATAGTTTATCCTGTTGCTAATAGTCAGTGGGTAAGCCCTGTCCATTGTGTCCATAAGAAGGGAGGTATTACTGTCGTTCCTAATGATAAAGATGAATTGATTCTGCAAAGAATTATTACAGGTTATAGGATGGTGATTAATTTCCTCAAATTAAATAAAGCTACTAAAAAGATCATTACCCTTTGCCTTTCATTGATCAAATGCTAGAAAGATTATCCAAACATACACATTTTTGCTTTCTAGATGGTTTCTCTGGTTTCTCTCAAATACCTGTGTCAGCTGATGATCAAGAAAAGACTACTTTTACTTGCCCTTTCAGTACCTTTGCTTATAGACGTATGCCTTTTGGTTTATATAATGCACCTGCTACCTTTCAAAGATGCATGATGGCTATATTCTCCGACTTTTGTGAAAAGATTTGTGAAGTTTTCATGGATGACTTCTCTATTTATGGATCCTCTTTTGATGATTGCTTGAGCAACCTTGATCGAGTTTGGTAGAGATGTGAAGAAACTAACCTTGTCTTGAATTGGGAGAAGTGCCATTTTATGGTTAATGAAGGTATTGTCTTGGGGCATAAAATTTCTGAAAAAGGTATTGAAGTTGACAAAGCTAAAGTTGCTTCTATTGAAAAGATGCCGTGTCCCAAGGACAACAAAGGTATAAGAAGCTTCCTTGGTCATGCCGGTTTTTATAGGAGGTTCATGAAGGACTTCTCTAAAATTTCTCGACCTCTGACTAACCTATTACAAAAAGATATTCCTTTTGTCTTTGATGATGATTGTGTAGAAGCATTTGAAATACTTAAGAAAGCCTTGATTTCTGCACCTATTATTCAGCCATCTGATTGGAATTTACCTTTTGAAATTATGTGTGATGCTAGTGATTATGCTATAGGGGCTGTTCTAGGACAAAGAGTTGATAAAAAATTAAATGTTATTCAATATGCTAGTAAAACTCTAGACAATGCCCAGAGAAATTATGCTACTATTGAAAAGGAATTTTTAGCAGTTGTATTTGCTTGTGATAAGTTCAGACCTTATATTGTTGACTCTAAAGTAACTATTCACACTGATCATGCTGCTATTAAATATATTATGGAAAAGAAAGATGCTAAACCTAGACTTATTAGATGGGTTCTCCTGCTACAAGAATTTGATTTGCATATTGTTGATAGAAAGGGAGCTGAGAACCCCGTTGCAGATAACTTGTCTAGGTTAGAGAATGTTCTTGATGACCCACTACCTATTGATGATAGCTTTCCTAATGAACAATTAAATGTCATAAATGCTTCTCGCACTGCTCCATGGTATGCTGATTATTCTAATTACATTGTTGCTAAATTTATACCACCTAGTTTCACATACCAGCAAAAGAAAAAGTTCTTCTATGATTTAAGACATTACTTCTGGGATGACCCACATCTGTATAAAGGAGTAGATGGTGTTATTAGACGTTGTGTACCTGAGCATGAACAGGAATAGATCCTACGTAAGTGTCACTCCGAAGTTTATGGAGGACACCATGCTGGAGATAGAACTGCACATAAGGTATTGCAATCCGGTTTTTATTGGCCTAATCTCTTCAAGGATGCCCGTAAGTTTCTCTTATCCTGTGATGAATGTCAAAGAATTGGTAATATTAGTAGACATCAAGAAATGCCTATGAATTATTCACTTGTTATTGAACCATTTGATGTTTGAGGCTTTGATTATATGGGACCTTTTCCTTCCTCTAATGGGTATACACATATTTTAGTTGCTGTTGATTATGTTACTAAGTGGGTAGAAGCTATTCCAGCTAGTAGTGCTGATCATAACACCTCTATTAAGATGCTTAAAGAAGTTATTTTTCTGAGGTTTGGAGTCCCTAGATATTTAATGACTGATGGCGGTTCACATTTTATTCATGGTGCCTTTCGCAAAATGCTTGCTAAGTATGATGTTAATCATAGAATTGCATCTCCATATCACCCGCAGTCTAGTGGTCAAGTAGAATTGAGCAACAAAGAGCTCAAATTAATTTTGCAAAAGACTGTTAATAGATCTAGAAAGAATTGGTCCAAGAAACTTGATGATGCATTATGGACTTATAGAACTGCATATAAAAATCCTATGGGTATGTCTCCATACAAAATGGTTTATGGAAAAGCATGTCACTTACCTCTCGAATTAGAACATAAGGCATATTGGGCCATTAAAGAGCTCAACTATGACTTCAAACTTGCTGATGAGAATAGGTTATTTGACATTAGCTCACTTGATGAATGGAGAACCCAGGCTTATGAGAATGCCAAACTGTTTAAAGAAAAAGTTAAAAGATGGCATGATAAACGGATACAAAAACGTGAGTTCAATGTAGGTGATTATGTATTGTTATACAACTCTCGTTTAAGATTTTTTGCAGGCAAACTTCTCTCTAAATGGGAAGGTCCTTACGTCATCGAGGAGGTCTATCGTTCCGGTGCCATAAAAATCAACAACTTCGAAGGCACAAATCCGAGGGTGGTGAACGGCCAAACAATCAAACATTATATCTCAGGTAATCCTATAAATGTTGAAACTAATGTTATTGAAACCGTAACCCCGGAGGAATACATAAGGGACACTTTCCGGAACATTTCAGACTCTGAAAAGGAATAGGTATGTGGTACGGTAAGTAAACCGACTCCAAAACAGTTATAATGGCAATTTTCTCCGTTTTGGAATATTTAAGAAGATAGGAAAATTAGAAGCAGACCGAAAAGGACACGAGGCTTCCACGGGGGTGGAGGGCGCGCCCTACCCCCCTTGGCGCGCCCCCTGCCTCGTGGGCACCTCGTGTGCTCTCTGGACTCCATTTTCTTGCACGATACTTCTTTTGGTCGGTAAAAATTCATTATATAATCTCTCGAAGGTTTTGACCACCCTATCGCGCAAATATCTTCTGTCTTTGTTTTGAGCTATTTTTCTGACAGATCTAGGTTGCCATGGCGTCTTCAAGTGCCCCCAAGGACAAGTTCTTCGAGAAGGTCATCAACCCCTACCTCGCGGAGGTGCTGCAACACCCTCAAACCATTGAGATGCGTGAGGGGTTGTTGCACATCCGCGATGTTGAGGGACCAAGGAGGACCGGAAGCGTGGAGACAAGGCTCGAGGCAATGGAGCAACAAGTTTTCAAGTGTCAGGAGATGGTGGAGCGTGGACCCGACTCCAATCACATAATGATCACGGAGTTCACCAACAACCACAAGTTGGACGCCAAGGACATTGGGGAGGCCATCTTTAAGCTTCATGAGAAAATCGAGCACCTCCAAGCCCAGCTCTATGACCTGCAAAACAAAAACTGTGAGTATGAATATAGATTCAAGAGGATGAGTTTGGCTGCAGATTTGAGGATTCCGAAGACTCGATCATCCTTCTATGATGGTGATCCTATGCCTTGGAAGAGGGACGACAAGCCTACATCATCAACAACTCCATCTCCTTCACTGGCAAAAGAGACATAAACACACGGGTATGGGCACTCCCCTTGGCAACTGCCAAGCTTGGGGGAGTGCCCCGGTATCGTATCACCATCACACCTTTTATATTTACCGTTTTTCTTAGTTCGATCCTTTTGATAATATCTTGATCTAGTAGAATAAAGTTTTAGTATGATCTAGTTGTGAGTTTTTCTTTATGATCCTTCTATGTAATCGAGTCCGTGAGCTATATATAATAAAGATTAGTGTTGAGTCAAGGGCTTGATTATTTTCCTATGATCTCGAGGGAATAAAATAAAGAGAAGAAATAAAAAGAAATAAAGAGATCATATGGATCTTATGGAGAGTAATGATCTCACATATAAGGAGTATGATGAATAAAAGTTGTTTAGAGTTGACAAACATAGTTTTGGTCATCGTTGTAATTAATAGGAAGTAATAAAGAAAGAGATGTTCACATATAAATATACTATCTTGGACATCTTTTATAATTATGAGCACTCATTAAAGTATGATATGCTAAAGAGTTGACGTTGGACAAGGAAGACAACGTAATGGGTTATGTTTTCTTACATATGAGATAAATTATATTGTCATGGATCATCCAACATGTTGAGCTTGCCTTTCCCTCTCATGCTAGCCAATTTCTTTGCACCAATTAGAGATACTACTTGTGCTTCCAAATATCTCTAAACCCAGTTTTGCCATGAGAGTCCACCATACTTACCTATGGATTGAGTAAGATCCTTCAAGTAAGTTGTCATCGGTACACGCAATAAAAATTGCTCTCTAAATATGTATGATCTATTAATGTGTAGAAAATAAGCTTTATACAATCTTGTGATGTGGAAGAAATAAAAGCGACAGACTGCATAATAAAGCTCCATATCACAAGTGGCAATATAAAGTGACGTTTTTTTGCATTAAGATTTTGTGCATCCAACCATAAAAGCGCATGACAACCTCTTCTTCCCTCTGCGAAGGGCCTATCTTTTACTTTTATCTTCTACCTTATATAAGAGTCATGGTGATATTCACCTTTCCTTTTTACATTTTATCCTTTGGCAAGCACAATGTGTTGGAAAGATCCTGATAGATATAGCTAATTGGATGTGAGTTTTCATGATCTATTATTGTTGACATTACCCTTGAGGTAAAAAGTTGAGAGGCAAAACTATAAGCCCCTATCTTTCTCTGTGTCTGATTAAAACTTCATACCCATAGATACCGCGTGAGTGTTAGCAATTGTGAAAGACTAAAAGATGGTTGAGTATGTGGACTTGCTGAAAAGCTCTTATATTGACTTTTTCCTATGTTATGACAAATTGCAATTGCCTCAATGACTGAGATTAGAGTTTGTTGGTTCTCAATGAAGTTTATGATTCATACTTGAAATTGTGATTGAATTGTTACTTTAGCATAAGAGATCATATGACAATATATATATATATATATATATATATATATATATATATATATATATATATATATATATGTTGCTGCTCTAAGAATGATCATGATGCCCTCATGTCCGTATTTTATTTTTATCGACACCTCTATCTCCAAACATGTGGACATATTTTTCGATTTCGGCTTTCGCTTGAGGACAAGCGAGGTCTAAGCTTGGGGGAGTTGATACGTACATTTTGCATCATGCTTTTATATCGATATTCATTGCATTATGGGCTGTTATTACACATTATGTCACAATACTTATGCCTATTCTCTCTTATTTTACAAGGTTTGCATGAAGAGGGGGAATGCCGGCAGCTGGAATTCTGGGCTGGAAAAGGAGCAAATATTAGAGACCTATTCTGCACATCTTCAAAAGTCCTGAAACTTCACGGGAGCACCTTTCAGAATATATAAAAAATATTGGGTGAAAGAAGTACTAGAGAGGGGCCACCCACCGTCCACGAGGGTGGGGGTGCGCCCTACCCACCTGGGCGCGCCCCCTGCCTCGTGGGCCCCCTGGCGGCCCTCTGATGCCCATCTTCTACTATATGAGGTCTTTTGTCCGAGAAAAAATCATAAGCTAGCTCACGGGACGAAATTCCGCTGCCACGAGGCGGAACCTTGGCGGAACCAATCTTGGGCTCCGGCGGAGCTGTTCTGCCAGGGAAACTTCCCTCTGGGAGGGGGAAATCATCACCAACGATCCTCTCATCAGGAGGGGTCAATCTCCATCAACATCTTCACCAGCACCATCTCATCTCAAACCCTAGTTCATCTCTTGTATCCAATCTTTGTATCCAAACCTCAGATTGTTACCTGTGGGTTGCTAGTAGTGTTGATTACTCCTTGTAGTTGATGCTAGTTGGTTTACTTGGTGGAAGATCATATGTTCAGATCCATTATGCATATTAATACCCCTCTGATTATGAACATGAATATGCTTTGTGAGTAGTTATGTTTGTTCCCGAGGACATGGGAGAAGTCTTGCTATAAGTAGTCATGTGAATTTGGTATCCGTTCGATATTTTGATGAGATGTATGTTGTCATCCTTCTAGTGGTGTCATGGGAACGTCGACTACATGACACTTCACCATTGTTTGGGCCTAGAGGGAGGCATTGGGAAGTAATAAGTAGATGGTGGGTTGCTAGAGTGACAGAAGCTTAAACCCTAGTTTATGCGTTGCTTCGTAAGGGGCTGATTTGGATCCATATGTTTCATGCTATGGTTAGGTTTACCTTAATACTTCTGTTGTAGTTGCGGATGCTTAAAATAGGGTTTAATCATAACTGGGATGCTTGTCCAAGTAAGGGCAGTACCCAAGCACCGGTCCACCCACATATCAAATTATCGAAGTACCGAACGCGAATCATATGAACGTGATGAAAACTAGCTTGACGATAATTCCCATGTTTCCTCGGAAGCGCTTTACTTCATATAAGAGTTTGTCCAGGCTTGTCCTTTGCTACAAAAAGGATTGAGCCATCTTGCTACACCTTATTTACTTTTATTACTTGCTACTCGTTACAAATTACCTTATCACAAAACTATTTGTTATCAATAATTTCAGTGCTTGCAGAGAATACCTTACTGAAAACTGCTTATCATTTCCTTCTGCTCCTCGTTGGGTTCGACACTCTTATTTATCAAAAAGGCTACGATAGATCCCCTACACTTGTGGGTCATCACTCCTGGAGTTTGGAGACTCCTACGTGGTAGGAGTGGTCCGGTGAGAAATCAACTTGTGATTTGCCCCCCGAATAGTTTGTGAAGGTGTGGAGGTTGCCTCAAGGTCTACCACTAGTGGTTGAGAATCGCCTTCGTGGTGATATCTGATGGCTCGATATATTGTCACTTTTATGAGAGGGTTTTGATGTGGTTTTCCTAGGGTCTTCGATATTTCTCTCACATTTCTAATGATAATCCTTCAAGAAAGAAGATAACCTGTTTTACTGTAATTTTTGATTATTTCATGCTATTATATTATCACTTTTGTACACTTTATGTGTCATTTTATATTATTTTTTGGACTAACCTATTTAAATTAGTGCCTAGTGCCAATTCTTGTTTTTGTATGTTTTTTGTTTCGCGAAAAAACCATATGAAACAAAGTTCATACACAACGAAACTTTACGGTGATTTTTTCTGTAACATAAGAGAACGTAGAAGCGTCGGGAAGAGACAAGAAGACACACGAGAGGGGGCCACAAGCCCTGGTGCGCACCCAGGGGGTAGGTGCGTTTGTTGAGCTTGTGCGCCCCCCCTAAAGCTCCAATTGATCTAATTTCTGGCCTAAAAATTCATAAATATTCCAAAACCCTTGGAGTGAGACCCGAAACAATTCTTCTGCCACTGCAAGCCTTCGTTCTTCCATGATCCCATCTGCAGGCCTTTTCCGGTACTCTACCGGAGAGGGAAACCATGGGGAAGGCTATCTTCATCAACCTTGCTACCTCCGCGATGGCGTGTGAGTAGTTCCTTCAAGACCTACATGTCCATAGTAGTAGTTAGATCTCTCTCTCTCTCTTGATCTTCAATATAATGATCTCTTCTGAGATCAATCCGATGTAATCTTTTGCAGTGTGTTTGTTGGGATCCAATGAATTGTGGGTTTATGATCAGAATTATCCATTGAACTATTTGAGATTTATTTGTTGCGTAATTTTATAGTTTTGTATTTCTATCTGATCTATCCCTCTTCTTTGGACAAGTAGATTGATTTATCTTCAATGGAGATGTACCTTGTAGTAGGTTTAAATCTTGCGGTTAGTCTTGTCCTGTGAGGGGTTGGGACACATATTTGTATTGTTGCTATTACGGATAAAACAATGGGGTTTAATCATATTAACGAGTCTTACTTTGTATACATTATGTCATCTTGCTTAATGCGTTACTCTGCTTGTATTTAACTTAATACTTTGAGATGCATGTTGGATAGTGGTTCTGGGGTGAAGTAACCGTAGTTTAGTCAGTAAGTTTAACGGTCTACTTGTCACAGACGTAATGTCTATATATTGATTATACCTTGGATGATCATCAAAACTATGCGCAATTCTGTTAATTACCCAACAATAATTTGCTTACCAATCATTGCTATGCTCATAAGAGAGATGCCTCTAGGGAACCTACGGCTGTCAGGTCCATTCTTGCCAATTAATAAGAAATCCTATAATTTCCTTGCTGTTTAGTTTTCTTTTCTTTTCTTTTATTTTGTTTGCCTATCACTACCAAATTTGATACTTGCAAGTGGCAAGAACAAGGGAAGTTACTCTCCTTTGCTTTTGTTGGGTGCAAGCATTTGCTTTGTATGTGTGCATGCACTATTGACGTTGTTTATGTGCCATCTCCTTCGGGTTCGATAACCTTGGTTCTTTACACTATATGCTACTATACTGTTTCACCCTTTCACTTCGGGAAAATACAACAAATCCATCACAAGCAGTAGGGAGCGAGGGATTTTTACTTACTCTTCTATATCCCTTTAGGTAAAGGATCGGCTAGAGTGAGCCAGAGTAGCGGAGCGATGCCGAGCAGGGGAGGATATCTGGTGCACTGGTGCTACCGGTGCACCAAATTCACATTACACAATTTAAAATGTTCAAAAATTACTACTTTTTTAGCACATTCACACAACATGAATGTAGGTTTTCACAAAATTTCAAGTCAAATTGAAACACACCTCATAAAAAAATGACAGATTTAACATTGATTAATACATAGCATAAGTTAGGCTTTAGATTTGGCCCGTTAACACGTTGATGACGAAATTTTCTTTTTTGTGTCTCAAGAAAGGCAATCCCTATCTATCGAGCAATCACACAGATGGGCATGCAAGCGAGCGATTGGGCCGACCCATCTGTAGTAGGTACAATGTATCGGTTTTATGAATCTTGCAGAGGTTACCCAGCGGTTTTTATCGGTTTCGTGAACCTTCTAGATGGCTCCTGGACCGATTATTCTATATTACCTTTTCCTTTTCTTTTTTTCTCTATTTCTTTTTTCTTTCCCTGTGTCTGTTTCTTTTTCTTTTTCATTTTTATTTTTTCTATTTCTTTTCCTTTGTGTTTTGTGTTTTTTTGTTTTTCCTGTTTCTTTTGTTGAAATTTTCAAATATATTTTCCCCAAACTTCAAAAATTGTTCTTGTCTTTACATTTTTTTCACAATTTTTAATAAATGTCCATGTTTCAAAAAAGTTCAGGAATTTCAAAAATTGTTCTTGCATTCAACAAATATTCTCGTTTTCAAAATTTTGTCCATGATTTTAAAAAATGTTTGTATTTCAAAAAATGTTCACAGATTTAGAAAAATGTTCTTGTTTTAGAACTTGTTCATGATTTCATTGTTTTAATAATAAATGTTCAGTAATTACAAAAAATGTTCTTGTTTTCAAAGTTTATTCACAATGCAAGAAAAATATTGGTGTTTAAAAAATGTTTGCATTTTCAATATTTTGTTCATAATTTCAAAAAATGTCCCCTGATTTAAAAAAATGTTTGAAAATTTCAGAAAAATGTTCGAATTTTAAAAATCGATTTTTTATTTGTTTACAAGAAATGTTAAAAAATAAAAATGTGACAAAATTCTAATTTTGTTCCTGGAATTCAAAAACTATTTTAAAATTTGAAATTTTGTGTGTGTTCTTTAAAATGTGTTCGTAACAATTGAATAATTCATACGCTGCAGTAAATAGGACGCTAGAGTGAATATCGTGTTATAGTTAAAAACAATTCACGCTATCATCTTTCACCATCGGCCATACGGTTTTGTGGCTGGCAGTACGTGTTATTTAGTGCGTCGTCTCGGCCGTGCTTCTTTTTTGCGATTTTTCTCCGCTATATATGGGCCGGGCCAGTCGGAGACGCTCCTGTGCGTGAATCCAACTATTTACTGCAGTTAGCGTCGTATAGAGCTCCTCTTAAGAAATGTTTCAAATTTTGGTACGAATTTTTGTGAAAACATACATTGATGTCCTGTCAATGTGATAGATTTTTTTTCAGCACGCTCGGCATCACGAAGCGCCTGTCGGGCAGAACCAGTCGCCATCGTCGGTGGGAGCAAGGTACGGCGAGCTCTCTTTCCCTATCCTCAGATTTTCTCAGCTCAGTGTGAACCTTCACCTGTGTGTTCTTTGTCTGATTTGTTTTTTTTTTTGCGAATACTTTGTCTGATTTGTTAATTACGCGATGCCTTACTCCGATCCTTCGAAGGGCCATTTTTCCTTGGCGCGCATCCCTTAGTCCTCACTTTTGCAATGCAGTTTCCCGCCCCGGCCTTATTTCCCCTCTGTTGTTTGCCTCCATTCAGGCTAAAAATCGATGGGGAATCGGGATTCAGTCCTGGGATATTTTGGAACGCCCTGCTCCATGTCTGTGTGCTGTTTTCATTTTGCATGGTTGCATAGTGGAATTCACGCAGGCAACTCATGCTAAGGGGGCACCAGGGTTGGGGCCGGCAAAAAGCATCCCAGTGCTTGGCGACGTGTCTGTTCTGGTCAGAGCAAGAACACATGTTTTTTCAGCAGGAAGTTGAGAGCTATGCGTACATGTTTTTCCATTTTTAGTTCAGAGACCATAAGGAGCTTCGCTGTAGTTTCTCCTTTTAGTTTTTTCAAATGGGAAATTCAGTGGTGATCATGTTCGATAGCATAGTTCAGAGAAAACCTTTTCGGTTAACAATTATTTTTAAATTTTGATGTATGTCAGTTTATATTTTGCCTGAAAATTCGTTTCCTGTCGGTTTTCCTCCCTTATCAGTTTCTTCTCTTCTTTCTGATTCAGATTTCCTCTCTGCGTTATTCAATTGTTCAGGCATAAAATCTCTTTATCTGCTACGCTTAGTCATCATTATTAGTTCTAGTCAATCCAGATTATCATTGGTTATGGTCTGTTTTAGTTCCTGTCGCTATCTAGGATTGTCCATATTTCAGTCTTAGTGTCCAGCTATTCACAGTTCAGTCTTGACAATTTAGTCATTATCTAGTTATGATTTTTTAGTCTCTAATTTATATTTTTAGCACTGTTTTACTTTTGTCTCTCAGCTTTTTTTTTTGAAGGGACTTTTGTCTCTCAGCTTGGTTTAGTTCTTAGTATCAGTTTGTGTGTGTTAAGTTATTTGTATCATGCATCAGTCCTGTTTTTTCATAATTCCTTCTATTTTACTAAGGTTATCCTCTATGTTTTCAATATTTTTTCTTTTCTGGGTAAGTGATGCAAATGCAAGCCTTGGACTGGAGTACCAGGGAGGAGGTTGGGGGCTATAGCCACCCCACTAAAAGGGGAAGGAGTTAATTGCATAAAACTACTACATTTCAGGCTTTTTCTGCAGAAAACCACCTGGTCCCTAATCATTTACAAAAATCACCGCGCATTTAGTAAACTTTTTAAAAAAGGCACTGATCAGATGACTTAGCCCGTTTAATCACTTTCTGACAAGTGGGGCCGGAATGTAAGGAGCTGATTTGGCAACAAATTGACATATACCTCCCTGGATCTTAAAAAGAAAAGCAATCAAGCCCCTCCCCTTCCCCATCTCCTTCCTCTTGTGCAGCAACAGGTGGGCACACCGGCCGGCGAGTCGCGTGACGGTGCAGGAGATGTCCCCGCACGCGCCGGTCGTCTTCGCGACCGCGAGGGCTAGCGGCGCCCTGTTGCCACGAGCCTCCGCACGCTCTCGAGCCACGCCACCTGGTCCTCTAGGCTCTAGCGCGCGCCACAGCGTCAGGCGGCCAGCGGAGCTAGGTCTGCGGCGGCGGTGAGCTCCTGGGTCCACGAAGAGGAGGCGGCAGGGTGGTGGCGCACCTCTCCTCTGCTGCCCTGGAGCCAGCAGCACGCTCCTGGGCGTCCCCGACAGATGGCCGAGGCGCGGCCACGGCAGGGCCTGGGCGGCCACGACAAGGCCTGGGCGCGCCGCCTGCCTTCAAGGCCACGAGCAGCAGCCGCACTCGCGCTGCTTCCGGCAGATGGCAGGGCCACGGCGGAGCGAGCGTGCGTCGGATCCGCCACCTGCATGTCCAGCCCCTCGCTCGGCTCCAACGTCCCAGCGGCTTCGGTGAAGAGCTTGGCGGCCATGGCAGGTTTGGTCAAGAGCTCGGCGGCCCTGGATGGCTTTGGTGAAGAGCTCGCGACCCCGAGGAGGCGCTGGTGGAGAGGCATGCCGCCGGAGAACGCCCCGCGGCCGCGAGTATGGAGGCGCTCCTCCCGCCACTTCTTCGTTGCACGAGTAAGAAGACGGGCACGACGGCGCTGGCAGTGGTCTCCGGCGATGGGAGGGGTGTATCCGACAGCGGAGGAGCGGCGCCGGCCGGACAGTAGCGCGCCGGCGGTCAAGGGCTTTGGGGTATTTGGACTGCTCGAGGTTATCCATAATGGGAGGGTCTGATTGCGTTTTTCTTTTAGATGTAGGGGTATGTGTGTTAATATGTTGCCAAATCAGCTCCTTACATTCCGGCCTCACTTGTCAGAAAGTGATTAAACGGGCTAAATCACCTAATCAGTGATTTTTGCAAAAACTTTACTGAATATACAGTGATTTTTGCAAATGATTAGAAATCAGATGGTTTTCTGCAAAAGAAGCCCGAAATGTGGTGGTTTTATGCAATTAACTCTAGAAAAAGCTATCGTATGTGTTCACGGGTTAGCTAGGCGGCCCGTTAGGTACAGGAGGACGCGCTAATCAATCGATGACCAAAGAGGCTGCCCACGCATTTTCATCCTGAACCCAGGAAGGAAACATATGTTCTGTTTTAACCGAGTTTAGGCTGAGTAGTCAGTGTAGACACCTGTCAATCCGTGATTGTAATAAAACCTGTTTAAAACAAATATCTATACTACTTATAAAAGAGCAAACATTATCTTCTCTAAGTGCACCCCACAGAACGTACACGGATACATTATCACCGTATGATTAGTCCCACTAAACTCAATCTAATGGCTAGCCTTAACCTAATTTGTTATCTGTGTGCACTTAGCAATTTACATTGACTGACCGTACTCCACCGCGGAGGAAAATATGAAAGTCCACGTCCGGTCGATTAGGAAACTATAATCATGGACACTCCTATTAAGAAACTAATCACGGGCACATCTAATTATTAGGAAACTAATCACAAACGCATATTAGGAAACTAATCACGGGCGCATCCTATTATTAAGAAAATAATCACGCGCATCCTATTAGGAAATTAATCATGGACGCATCTAATTATTAGGAAACTAATCACGAACGTATCCTATTAGATAACTAATCATGAACGTATCTAATTATTAGGAAACTAATCGTGAGCGCATCCTATCGTCTCGGGAATCGCGGTCGCGAGTCGCCAGCCGTCACCAGCCCACCACCCACGCGAGCCACAGTGGGAGACACGCGAGGAGGAGCTGCGGCTTCCTCCGAACACACACACGTGTCGTCGCCGCTTTCGTCTTCTGCCTGGAAGCCAAGTCACTTTTCTACTGACTGCAACGATTTCGTCCATGTCCTGACCTGCTCTCCGGGAACCACCGGCATCCGCGTCGACTTCAGCTCTGTCCACAACACCCACGCTGACAACCATCCACCGTCGACGCCCTTCAAGTGGGGGCAACGCTGAGTATCCTGGACCAGTATAAGCGGGCAAAAAATCGAGTGGGGGCGCCCCAGTGCATGGAGGGCGCCGCCACAAAGCTGGACGACTGATTCACGTGCGTCGACAACACCGTCCAGCTGGTGAGAGGACACGGTCGCCACGGCCGCTCACAGGCCTTAATGACGGAGACGCTCGCCTTCACGCGAACGCGCCGCACGCACGCACTAATCAGGTAAGCACCGAGTGTTTTTTTACTGTCATCGCTACCTCGCCGGTGGTGACACATCTAGAAGTACAGGAACTAGAGATGAGGCAATGAGAAACAGAGGCGCGCTGGAGCACACACAGTTGGGTTTCAGGAAACCAATGCCTTCTTTCTTTCTTTATGTTTTCGCTAATTTTCGCGTACCTGTAACAGACATCCCTGTTTTTAAGTACTGACTACCGGTTATTACATGGCCAACTCACGACTACGCAGTGAACTCACAGAAGAATTTGCTGAACCAAGACCTTACTTGCAGTCATGAAATTACGTGAAAAAAACCCAGAAGTTTGCATAAGTTTTAGTGAAAAAAATAAAGTTCGCATAAGTTTTACTAAAAAACCCTGAAGTTTGCATAAGTGTATTTGTTTGTCCAGCAGATACATGGCAATTGTAATTTTACATGAACATTTTCATACCGTCCTTATCTATAGTTGAGTTAACATGTTTTACTGATAGAAAACTTGGACCACATACAAGAGAAGCAAAAAAATGCATGTTGATTATGATGATGACGAACTTAGGATATTTTGTGGTCATGGTAAATTCTCATATCATTTATTTTATTTCATTATTGCACTCTACATTACATACTACGCATGACCACTTTGGTAGAGGTGACGAGTTCGCATCATACAGAGAGACCGACCATGTTTCTCTGAATATCTTGAATCATGATACTTATGACTTCATCTCTACTACTTATAAGAAGTACATTTTTTCGTTTGACTATTTCCTGACTTGAGAGGTAAGGTATGTTTTACCCGCTAGAGTTGCTAAAATTGGAAGCATGTCTGCAGATTTTTCTTTCTAAACCGGCATTTGTTGGCCTTTTTCGCCACTGTTATTCTTACAAGTGGTAGCCTACGCATGTTGAAGACCATTTTCAAATTATTTATCTTCATATCATTATTACTACAAACTGAGAGGATATTTGTTATATTGTCAAAATTTTAGAATGTTGAGCCCTTAAAGAAATGTGTAGTACTCAAGTAACTGTTCCAAGTTGTCGTATTAATGCTTTTGACCAGTGAATAACAAGTATAATTATGCAATTTATCACTGTAATTTTTATTTGGTTTACATGTTCTATTTTCATAATAAAGTAAATCACTTTTCTTGCTTCCAGACATTACGACACTTTTGTGCAATAGTAGAATCGGATGGTCCAACTAGCATTTTTTTGTCTTGTTTCACAGCTGATTCTATGCAGTCAAGACATCTCTACACTTCTTTATCTGACAATGGCTTCCTCTTTTCAACAAACCATAGAGGTCTCTTCCCACTATTGTGGTTGACACTCAATTGTAATAATAATTCTTGACTGGAGTTTGTTGGCAGTGAAACGGTTCCTTAGCTTGTCCTAAGTGACATTTTCATGTGTGATTATACTTGCATAAATGTGTGCATATGAAGAATCATGATGAATCTTTTAAATAATTTTGAGTTTTATACATTGGGAACACTGGGTGGTCTTTTAATACAGGAGACATGTTGATTAAGGAGAAACGATATTTCAAATTGTTTGTATGAGTAGGGAACAAGAGATTGTGTATTTTATAGGGAAAATTCAAATTTATGAATAAGTTGTCTTGTATTAAGTTTAGTATAGTGTGTTAATTCAAATAGACACGTGTTGCGCGTGCACACTTATTAGTTCAAATAGACGTGCGTTACACGTGCACACTTATTAGTAAAAACAGGCGTCTGATGTTTAGTCACTCTCACTCCCTATAATTACTGGAAAGTCAACCGAGAGTCGAGGTTGAAGCTGAATCAGGTCGCTTCTATCGACCTGCTAGATCTGTGTTTTGTTCTTTGTTTCTAAACCATTAGTTTAGTTTCCATTGTGGTTTGGCAATTGGCATCACCGCTGCAGAACAATTGCAATTTTACGTACCAGTGCATTAGGCATATTACGAAAATCAAATAATGCCAAAACGCTTAGGCGTGATGTATTAACCCCCGACCTTGTACTTTGTTTCTTGACATGAAAAAAGAGAACGGCCAATAGAAAATGTGAAACGTTTGTGCCTTCAATGACAAACTACCGAGCATGACATGCAGTGGTATTAATTAACAAATAAACATTAAGTTATGTCGTTTTTCTCTTCGTCTTAGTCGCGATGCACCACCTAAGATGTCTAATGTACTGGTACAGAGGGAGTACTTGGATTCAGCCTGGTCGAAACGACCGCGTTGGTCTCGGCAAAAAAAAGAGAAAAAAAGGAAACAACCGCGTTGGTCCCGGCAAAAAAAGAGAAAAAAGAAGACAACCGCGTTGGAATTAGAAACCACGGGTACATATTAATAGCTACTTGTGTTAGGAACTTAAGGCACCACTCCGTGCGGTAGCGCTGCTCAACACCGGTGTGAGCTTGCGGACCCATCAATTTCATAAGTCCTGCCATTTGCACATGCATGAATTCATGTGAAGCTCGAACATACCAAACTTATCTCCCAAATATCTAACCGTTACTTTTTACCGAACTGGGTACTCATTTTGCTCTGTGTATTTTTTTTCCAGAAATCGGCAATAAAAGCAATTGACTTGTATACGCCTAAGCAGTAAACACTCTACCCCTAAAAAAACAGTACAGACTCAAGTTCTCAAAAGGTTATTTTGTTGAAGAATATTTTATAATATACAACTTAAGAGGAATCTGTTTTTTAGTTGGAAATCGCTGCCTTTTAGTATTAATTAAGTCACGAGACACTCCAAGGCCACCACAGATCATACAAACTCCGGTGGTACCTGGAACCAAGTCTTACAACTTAAGAGGAACCTACAGTATGGGTAACATGGCAACATGAGCTCCACAATAGGACACCTTTTTATTACCATAAACTAGCGTTTACATGGGATGACATCCAAACCACACTTGGTCAACACGAAGAACACTACAACTCCAGACACATACTTATTTATTATTACGATACATAAATAGCCATAGAGGATAATTTAGTCAAGCACTTTTCAGTACCGACCTATAGAACCATTGGGGGTAACAAAGACCCTTCAAAGCAGTCCTCCTGGAGGGTTGGTAATTGGTATCATCGTCCATCGTCCTTGTGGAACTTCAACACTGCACCCAATATTGGACTCAACGCGGTCCTCCTCTTTTTTCTCTTGGGCTGTGGTTGTGGTTGTGGTTGTTGTGGTTGTTTCTTTTGCTCAAGGACCTGCAAAGGAGGATTACTTAATCATGAGAAAATTAATTGGATCCACACATATATAGACTATGATTTCTGTAGGAATAAACTAAGTTCCAAGAATAACTAGTGGAGAATATATATAGGGCCTACCCTCTTAAATGCTGCTCTCATTTCATTGCTAAACATCTTTCCGTTTGCCTTACCATACTCCTTTAGGTCTTCTGCATCCATGGTCTCCAGCCATGCCACCTGCCAATAGTATCATCGTATACAGAAACGATGAGCAAGTATACATGATACAGTTGTACTAAAATTACTTCAATATACCTAGCTAGAAAAAAGTGCTGCCTCGGTCAAACGGTATTTGTGAAATGCGGAGGTTATAAACAATAAACATTGAAACACCCCCCACTGTAATAGAAAGCACAAATATCAACATTGATAGTATATCATGATGCTACTTACCCATGAATTGAATTCTTGGGTGTGCTTCCTTCCTGAACTATCTCCATTATCACCTCCAGACATATCACTACAGGATGATCACTGCTTATATATGTGAGGGCTGATTGTTCTGGTTTGCAAGATCGTAAGGAATGATGAGGAGTATTTATAGGAGAACACCACCATCAGATTTCTCTCACTCCTTATCTTTTTAGTACCAAATAAAGATTAATTAAATCCAAAGGCCACTTGTTGACTGTTTCTTATCAGAAGTTGTGAGCTGTTGCTACACACCAGTTTACAATATGCCAATTATATGTAGGACTTTTCACCGGATTTTAGGGTCCAGAACTATACACGAGCTTTATGACCTGAATTCTTACATCTGCAGGATTGCCCTTTAGAACAGATCATAGTTTTGCTGGGGATATGTACAAGTTCCTCCCTTTATTTTCCGTAATATCTGCTAGTAGTAACTAGCAACTGTTGCCTTATCCTCGGAAAAGGTATAGTGCGTTTTGTTACCTTCCCCCATATTAATTGCTTATTCCTAAGTAACTGATGATGTTTTATTGCCAAAGATAAGAGCCTCTAGTATAGGTCACGACATTAAAAGCTTCCAAAGATTATGCAGAAGTTTGCATGTGTTGTTTCGTTGTATAGGTCACGAGCATGTAGATATCTTGTTGAAAGAATACTCGTGTATGAAAAAAAAGTATACATGGAAATATATTCCACAAAAAACAACACTTACCTTGCATGGACAAGTAAAAGGTGGTACTGGGTTCTTTTCAGTTTGCAAACTCTCTTGAAACCTTTGGAATTTTAGCCAGATACTAGGGAGGGAGTTCGCCTGGTTTCTTGGCCTAAACCAAAATTTAAGCTAGTAACTGCTGCTCCGCATACATGTGGAATTCAAGGAAAGTAAAGTTTGTGGTACACACTATGTTCATTTCATTGCAATAAAAACTATATAAAATGCATAATATTGTTTTAGACACTTCTGGTCTCTTCAACACACAAATGAAATACTTCCTTTTCCACCAAAAATTTGCATGTTCCTATATAATTGGCTACTTATGAGAATACCCTTGCTCACTTCAAATTTGAATGAACCGAGCACATAAATGGACACACTTTATCCGTAAGATAGTCTAGTTCTAGATCTGCATATATATAAAATTCGCCTGAACTTAACACAAATGATACTTCATCCCATCCATTTTATGGATCTTTGACACATACATGAGAGGTCTAGATCTACATATAGAAATAGCCTTGCTCACAAATAGAGAGAAAGATAATTCACATCTGCCCCATAAACTCTATTATTTTTCTCGTAGTATATAAGTTTTGTGTGAGGCAAATATGACCAAGCCATTATGCTTTGGGCTTACCGCACAGGTGGTTTGCCTTACATATCACAACCCAAACACTACAATATATTTCAAATCACAACAAACAATAGCTTAGCATGTGAGAGAGAAGAACCTGGGATGTGTATAGGCTTCCGGCCATGATACGCTTGAAGACTAGCATCGTCGGCGCAAGCACATGCAGCACATGTTTGTATGTTGTAACAATATATCAACACTAGCACACAAGTTTTTATCATATGTAAGATAGCATATGAGGCTTGGGTCTCTTATATAGAGTGCGTGAGGCGGGCATTAAAGAGTTATATGAAACGTTCAACATGATAATCGTGACGGTTATTTGTCGCCAATAGTGACGGTGATAAGTCGCGACAAAGCATGGGTTGCTCATTCCCCGTTCTCGATGACAACATTCCAACTATATAATTATTGCAATTTATTGATTCCAAAAGATAAGTTGCGTGTTCATGAAATAATGAGTCATTCCGAAGAGTATATGTTGAACAACAATCTTATTAGGCCGAGTATTAATTTTTTTGCGTAGCATGTCCTCCCTGGTTTTTTAAACTCGAAGCCAACTTCCTCTTACAAAAATTTAATTTGGAAAGAACATAATTGCCTGGTTAACTGAGGAAACCAGGCTAAAACCGATGCAACTATCCCACATTGGGGGCTCCCCCAACCGAGATGGCACACAACACAAGACACCACACAAACCGGCGAGAAGAAAGGCATCGATGAGGTAGCATAGTAGCATCATCGTCATCACTCCTCCTCGAGCGAGCAACTCTGGCAATGACCACCAGTGAAGCCCTCACCACAACCGAAACACATGGCACATGAAGAACTGCCAAACATTCGGGCACGTACGTCGCCAACAAGGAAGTGACACCTCTAGGGGCAAACTACGAAGGGGAAAATATGCAGGCTGGCACCGTGAAGAATCACCAAGCTAAGCCACTAATTGCACATGATCATCACCGCATGGACCACACAGCCATAGCTCTGAATCATCGACAATAAACATGCCTCAACGTCCACGCAAACATGCCGAACAATCGACTACAACCACCTTGCCACGACCTAATTTTCACTCAACCCCATTGCCTTGCAACATATGAGTCGCTCGTACAATCACCACCGAACACAACCCCACCCAAGCGGATCCAACTCAAGGACAATGTACCTAAGAGGGAAACGCAACACAAACTCAAGCCACCATCCAATCCAAGAAAATACATATCTAGGGTTTCCGAGGAACACTTGGGCGGAGAGACATGACTAAAGCAATGACATCCTCTCCATTGTCAGACGCTCATGGGTCCCACCATCGTTTCCCAATCATAGTCGATCCAGCATTCGCTAGCAGTTACGTCTCCTAGATCCATGGTTGGCCGGTGCACCTAGCACCGCACCAACGCCTATGCCCCACCAGAGAGAGCCGACCCAGGCCCGTCAGTGCAAGAGACCACAACCATTAGATCTGGAACCCAGATCTAGAGCTCCATGTAGCCCTAGACCTTGCCAAGAAAGGCACCCAAAGCTGACTGAGCATGCCACCTAAAAACAAAGGACACTACGCCACCTAAAAGTCTAGGACACCATAGTGTTGGTCCACCGGAGCTGGGCACCAAAAACCTCATCTGCCGTCGGTTGGATTGCCTCGCTATGGAGATATGCCATACCGTTGTGCGTCCTCGAGCGTCCGGCCTGTTGGACATGGGTGATGTCTACTACACAACCTTCTTCTTGTAGACGTTGTTGGGCCTCCAAGTGCAGAGGTTTGTAGGACAGTTGTAAGTGCATCTAGTGCCATCCCTAGTTGGTTTTGGAGTATTGACGACAAACCTAGTTGAGGGACTAATGTGTTTGTGAGAATTGCAGGATAACACAGGTAGAAGTCCCTCATTGATTCGGTTTTCCTACCAGAGATGACCCGTAAAAATGTATGAAGACATTGAAGTCAAATGTGGTATGTGAAGACATTCACCTTGAAGACTATGACAAGAGAAGACATCGCATGAAGACTATGGAGCGCGAAGATTTAGATCTTTCGTAGTTCTTTTTCTTCTTTGTTGAGTCATAGGAACCACCATACTGTTAAGTGGGGTCCAAGAAAACCAGTCAGAATGACTGAAGTGATGCTTAACCAAAATCCTATGTCTTCGAGTGAAGACTATGAGAGCGAATCTTGTTCAGAGTTGGACAAGTCAGCTTTGCTTGTAGCCCAAGTAAAGTTGCCGTGTGTGTTTGAAATCTGACCGTTGGAACACGTGTCAGTTCCTTAGTGACCCAGGGTCATTTCAGACAAATCAGGTCTGGTTGCCTAGTGGCTATAAATATCCCACCCCCTACAACCATAAACGGTTGACTGCTCAGAGTTAAAGTACGGCTTTTGTCGTTTGAGAGCAACCCACCTCGAAGCCTTTGAGAGAGAATTCCTTGAGAGGACAAAGCCCTAACCACCCAGAGCCAAAGAGTGTTAGGCATCACTTAAGTCTTCTTGTCTGTGTGATCTGAAGACTTATTACACTTGAGGACTGTGAATCCTCCAGCCGGTTAGGCGTCGCGTTTTGAGCATCCAAGAGTCATTGTGGATCGCCGGTGAATGAAGTATGTGAAGGTTTGGAAGTCTACCTTGAAGACTTACTAGAGTAATTGGGCGAGGACTGGGTGTCCTTAGCTCAAGGGGAATAAGGTGAAGACGAGGTCTTCTGAATTGAATCTCAGCCTCCCTAACCAGATGTACAGTTGTCACAGCAACTGGAACTGGTCCAACAAATCATTTTCTTCAATGAGTCACTGGTTTCATCCTTCCCTTCCCTTTACTTACTGTTGGTTCTTGTGAAGTCATTGTACGATAGCATCACCATTCGACTTCACTAAGTGATTACGTGTACTGATTGGCTTCTCAACATCTTCCTACCTGATCCTTACTGCCTAGCTGCTATTTGTCATTGTGTTTTCACTTCATTGAATACATGACTATGGTTTGCCTAGTGTAGTCTACCTTCCGCTGCATGATAATAGGTTTATTTCTATCGTTTGTCTTCGAAACTTACATGTTTTGAAGAATTTCATAAAAATCGCCTATTCACCCCCCCTCTAGTCGATCACTAGCACTTTCAATTGGTATCAGAGCAAGGTACTCCCTTGTTCTATGTGATTCGGTTTAACCACCTGGAGTTTTAGCTATGTCGACTGCAGGGATAATTAAAGTCTCCGCTGCATGCCCCGTCTTCGATGGAACTGAATATCCCTACTGGAAGAATAAGATGTGCATGCATCTTGAAGCCATTGATGTCGACCTATGGTATGTCGTCAAGAACGGTGTTCCCAAGGCTGGAGAAGGTGTCACTGCCGCTCATGTCAAGAAGTTTGTTCAACTGGACTCTACTGCCAAGAATATCATCTGTGGTCATCTGACCAAAGGACAGTATGGCCGTGTGAGTGCCTTGGAAACATCTAAGCTAGTCTGGGACTGGATATCCAAGGTCAACGAAGGCGTCTCAACCCAGAGAGATCAGAGAATCAGTGTCCTTCGCAACCTCTTCAACCGCTTCAAGAGAAATAACAATGAGAATGTCCAGCTCATGTTTGATCGACTCACTGACATCACAAATGAACTTCAAGCCCTCGGCGCTACTGAGATCACCAAGCATGAAGTCGTCAAGACACTCCTGAGATCACTTGATAGTTCGTTTGACACCCTAGCCCTGATGATTCAAGAACGTCCTGATTTCAAGACACTCGATCCGTCTGACATACTTGAGAGGCTCAACACACACGAGTTTCAGCTTTCTGAGAAAAGAGACATCTACGGTCCCAACTATGGGCGAACTCGTGCCTTGAAGGCAAAGGCTGTCTCCTCATCTGAAGAAGAATCTGATAGCAGTTCTGATGATCCTGAAGACATTGGAAGGGAGCTTGCTATGCTTGTGAAGAAGTTCCAAAAATTCACCAAGAAGAAAGGCCTCAGAAAGTCGTCACGATCAAGCTCAAGGAATGATGAAGCTTCTGCTCATGACTACAAGAAGAGAACATGTCACAAGTGCAAGAAACCTGGCCACTACATCTCTGAGTGTCCACAGTGGGACAATGAGAACAACAACAAGAAGAAGAGCAAGGAGTATGACTCTGACGACAAGAAGAAGAAGAAATACTCAAAATCTTCTTCCAAGTCTTCCTCCAAGTCTTCATCACACAAGAAGAGCTCATCTGGCAAGGCACGTGCGTTTGTTGGCAAGGAAATGGACTCTGAGGATGAGTCCGCTTCTGAGGAGGCGGAGGTGGAGTCTGAGGAGGAGTCCGATTCTGGCATTGCAAGTCTGGCTACAGCGTACGTTGCCAAGTCCATCTTCAACACTGAAGAAAATGACTTCATCACCGACACCGATGCAAATGACAAGGACTACTCCGCTCCTTCCTACTACTTCATGGCACGTGGTGCCAAGGTAAACACATGCACTACTCACTATCAAACATCTAGTGACGATGACTCTGATTGTGGTTACAAACCCAGCTACAAAACACTTGCTAAAATTGCAACTGAACAACAGAAAACCATGGAACACATTCAAAAGCTGTTAGACAAAAGCGATGATCTATTAGACGCTGAAATGACTCGATCTCAGTTCTTAATTGAAGACATAAAAAATCTTCACGTTAAGTATGAGGAACTTGAAAGTCGTCATGAAACGCTCTCAACAGCTCATGAAAGGCTTTCCTATGATTATCTTCAAAGGAAGCAAGATCTTGAGAAATTGAGAGCGGCTCATGAAGATCTTCAAAAAGAAAATGAGTCACTTCGCACCGAACAAATTAGTTCAGCTTAGGAAGGATTTGAACCACCATGTCTTAAATGCATTGAGCGTGTAACGCTACTTCTGTTGCTGAATGTTCTACTGCTGCTACTGTTGCAATATCTTCAACTTTTGATGTGGAAACTAACCCCTCTGCTGAAGACACCACTGCTATTGCTGATGAGAATGCTAGGTTGAAGACACTGCTTGAAACAGGGATGTACAAAAGTCTCAAAGGGCATCAGACACTATGTGATGTCCTCAAAAGGCAGATCCTGAACCAAAACCCTAGGAAAGAGGGTGTTGGGTTCGTAAGGAAAATGAATGCTGATGGCTCTTACTGGAAACCTGAGCAGTACCCCAAAACCACATGGGTTGCTGCAAAGGAACCTTCAGCAGATCCATCCACTCTATCTGGCTTCACTTGTGCTAACCCCATTGTTATTGATGAATCCTTTGATGCAAACTATAAAATGTTTAAGAATCAGAATGGTGAAGTGTTTGCCAGGTGTATTGGTACTAACTGCAGGAATGGACCGCCTATGAAGAAGATCTGGGTGCCGAAAAGGTGTTTGGAGAATCTTCCTGTGAATGTCATCATGACACCATATGTGAAGAAGACAAACCCCAGACCACAGGCTTCATACGGTCCAAAGGCTTCATACAGACAGAGGACTCACCTGAGTCACACTAACGCAAATTTTTTGCGGGGAAGCCATACTCAGGCCTATGAATATGAGCGCGGTTCATCAAACCGCCATGTTCATAAGACCAAGAACTATTCTGCTTATTCTTATGAATACTATTGTCCACCTGCAAGACTTTTTGCTAGGGCTCCAAAGCCAAAGTTCTCAGATGCTGCACTTAGACTTATTGCTTCGAAGCCACCCTTGAAGATGTGGGTGGCTAAGAAAGCTTAACTCTCTTTTGCAGGGAAAGGTCTCCAGCCGAAAACCAAAATCATCTGACACTATTGCTGGGGACCTTAAACATCTTGTAGGGCGCAAGATCAAATGCCCAAATGGTCTTACTATGTACTTTGTTTCTGAATCGCTTGCAACTTGCCCTATCAGTCCTAATCTCGATCTAAGCTTTAATAATCCACTGGTTCGTCAAATGTTTTTGCTTCACAATTCTCTTCGTGAAGCCTATCCCCCTAACTGCACTGTAGGGTACGACACCAGCTGCTTCAGAATGGATTATTGATAGTGGGTGTACAAATCACATGACTGGCAAGCAAAGCCTTCTCATGGACTCAACTTTACGTCCATCAGACAAAAGTCACATCACATTTGCTGACACTGGTAAAAGCAAGGTATTGGGTCTAGGTAGAGTTGCAATCTCAAAGGATCAACACATGGATAAAGTCATGCTTGTTGAATCCCTTGGTTTCAACTTAATGTTTGTCTCAATGCTTTGTGATTTAAACATGATTGTGATGTTTGGAAAATATCATTGCCTTGTACTAATGGAATCTGACAAGTCTCTAGTGTTTGAAGGGTATCGAAAAGATGATTTGTATGTTGTAGATTTCTCAGCAGGACCACAACTTGCAGTATGTCTTCTAGCAAAAGCTTCTGAATGCTGGCTCTGGCATCGAAGGCTAGGGCATGCTGGCATGAGGAACCTACACAACCTTGCAAGGAAGAAGCATGTCATAGGCATCGAGGGCGTCAAGTTCAAGAAGGATCACTTATGCGGTGCCTGTGAAGCAGGAAAGATGACGAGGGCCAAACATCCCTCGAAGACAATCATGACAACGACTCAACCCTTCGAACTGCTACACATGGATCTTTTCGGTCCCACTCATTACTCAACTCTTACTACTACTGCTTGTCTCTATGGCTTTGTCATTGTTGATGATTATTCAAGATATACTTGGGTGCATATAATCCTTTACAAGACTAAAGTGCAGGATGTCTTCAGACACTTCGCCAATCGAGCAATGAACAACTATGGCGCCAAGATAAAGCACATCAGAAGTGACAATGGCACTGAATTCAAGAACACTGGCCTAGATACATATCTTGATACTTTGGGTATCACACACGAATCTCAGCTCCGTACACGCCACAGCAGAATGGCGTCATCGAACGCAAGAACAGAACACTTATTGAGATGGCTCGGACGATGCTTGATGAATACAAGACTCCAAGAAAATTCTGGCCTGAAGCCATTGACACTGCATGCCATATCATCAACCGTGTTTATCTTCACAAGCTTCTGAACAAGACATCCTATGAGCTCCTTACTGGCAAGAAGCCAAATGTCAGTTACTTCAGAGTATTTGGCGCCAAGTGCTGGATCAAGGATCCACATCACACTTCAAAATTTGCACCAAAAGCACATGAGGGTTTTATGCTTGGATATGGAAAGGATTCGTACTCCTACAGAGTCTTCAATCTCTTTCATTACAAAGTGGTTGAAACGGTGGATGTGCGGTTCGATGAAACTAACGGCTCACAAAGAGAGCACTTGCCAAATGTGCTAGATGAAGTTCCATCCAGTGAATCAATCAAACTTATGGGAACTGGAGAAATCATACCTTCTGAAGATCAACCTGAAGAAGAACTTATCATCTCCGCACCTGATCAACCTGAAGACAATGCTCAGCCTAAAGACAATCCCTCTAACAATGACAATGATCAGCAAGAGCAAAATCTTCGTCCTGTACATCCTCATGTTGCAAATGAAGTGCAGATTGAGAGAATAATCGATAGCATGAATGCACCAGGTCCACTCACTCGTTCAAGGGAAACACAGCTAGCAAATTTCTGTGGGCACTTTGCATTCATCTCAATAACAGAACCCAAGAAAGTTGAAGAAGCCTTCATGGAACCTGAATGGATTCAAGCTATGCAAGAAGAGCTTCAACAGTTTGAGCTGAATAATGTATGGGAACTGGTTAAGCGTCCTGATCCTCGGAAGCACAATATAATAGGCACCAAATGGATATATCGCAACAAGCAAGATGAGCATGGTCAAGTTGTCAGAAACAAAGCTCGTCTCGTTGCTCAAGGATACACTCAAGTTGAAGGGATTGACTTCGATGAAACATTTGCTCCTGTGGCTAGACTTGAAGCCATACGCATACTGCTGGCCTATGCAAATCATCACAACATACTTCTATATCAAATGGATGTGAAGAGCGCTTTTCTCAATGGCAAGATTGAAGACGAAGTGTATGTTGCACAACCGCCTGGCTTTGAAGATCCAAAACATCCTAACATGGTATACAAGCTCAACAAGGCACTGTATGGCCTCAAACAAGCCCCTCAGGCTTGGTATGACACACTCAAAGACTTCCTGAAGAGCAAAGGCTTCAAATCTGGTTCCCTCGACCCCACTCTCTTCACGAAGACATATGATGGTGAACTGTTTGTGTGCCAAATATATGTGGATGACATTATCTTCGGCTGCACCAATCAGAAATACAGTGAAGAGTTTGGATATATGATGCAAGAGCAATATCAGATGTCCATGATGGGTGAGCTAAAGTTCTTCCTTGGTCTTCAAATGCGTCAACAACGCAATGGCATCTTTATATCTCAAGAGAAGTATCTCAAAGATTGCCTGAAGAAGTTTGGTATGCAAGACTGCAAAGGCTTCACGACGCCAATGCCAGCCAAACATCATCTGGGTCCCGACGATAATGGTAAATATTTCGATCAAAAGGTATACCGCTCCATGATTGGTTCTTTACTTTATCTATGTGCATCTAGGCCAGATATTATGCTTAGTGTTTGCATGTGTGCTCGATTCCAAGCGGCACCAAAGGAATCACATCACTTAGCTGTGAAGCGAATTCTTTGATATTTGGCTTACACCCCAACTCTAGGATTATGGTATCCAAAGGGATCAGAGTTTGATCTGGTTGGATTCTCGGATGCTGATTATGCTGGTGACAAGGTGGATCGCAAGTCTACATCAGGCACATGTCATTTTCTGGGACGATCACTTGTATGTTGGTCTTCAAAGAAGCAGAACTGTGTATCTCTCTCCACTGCTGAATCTGAATACATTGCTGCTGGATCTTGCTGCGCTCAACTTCTGTGGATGAAGCAAACACTCAAAGACTATGACATTCATCTGAAGCAAGTGCCACTCTACTGCGACAACGAAAGCGCCATCAAGATTGCCAACAACCTAGTTCAGCACTCGAAGACAAAGCACATTGAAATTCGTCATCACTTTCTCAGAGATCATGTTGTGAAGGAAGATATTGATATCATACACGTCAACCCTGAAGAGCAATTGGCAGATATCTTCACCAAGCCCTTGGATGAGAAGAGATTTTGCAAGTTATGGTGTGAGCTAAATATCTTGGAATCCTCAAATGTCCTGTGATCAGGCACACATCCTAACACTTATGCATATTGATGACTTAGATGTGCAACACACGAAGTAAAGTATATCTTAAATCAATGAAGACATACATTCTAAGTGTGAATACATTAATGTGGAATTTGACTTCGGAGCGCCAAGATAATTGTGCGCCGTGTCTGGGTCTAATACTTCCTATACGGTGGGTAACGCCACCACAAAATTCGTCTGTTTGAAGTGTTTTACCCATGGTGTTACATTTGCTGTGTCTTCACATTTGGTTTGGCTTCAATCTCAACATGTCTTCATGATTATCTTCATTATGTTGATCATATATATATATATATATATATATATATATATATATATATATATATATATATATATATACTAGTGTTCTGTCCTCTACATCATTCACTTATAGCTATGTCTTCTTTTTGAATCTTTTGAACTAAGTGAATGTGATCGGACCCTAACCTCTCTATGGTTTCTATCTCAAACTCTATCTCTCCAAATCATATGCATTCTATTGAAACTTTCGAATATCTTCTCTGCGTCCTTGTCAGCAGAAGATACAGAGACAAACATTAAGTCCATTTTCAATGCTAATTCCTTCACCTGAAACCCGGAGAAGTGGGAACGACCACCCGACAATCCAGGCGTGCATGGGAACGTGGAACAACCTCCGATATGTTGCATGATGGCCACGTGTTTTTCAGATGTGAATCGCCAGGGGCACCTGTGTAATAACGCTGTGCCGTCCCTGTCCCTATAAATACACGCCTCACCATAGTCATTATCCTTTCTTCCACTCTCGCACGAACCCTAGCGCCACCGCTAGCCCTCGACGACACCGGCGACGAAGCGCTTAGCTGCTGCAACCTCTCCGATGCTGTCTTCACGCCGGCCGTGGACATCGTCTTCTCCGCCGTCGCTGTAGGTGTCCTCCGTCGCCAAGTTAGGGCACGGACAATCGAACTACTCGGCCTCCTCTTCCACTCCGTCTAGCAGTTCCTTGTGTGGTAAATAAAACTTCCTTTTTACGGCCCCTTTGATCCTATAGATTCGTCACTTTCTACCACAAGCAGTTTCTGTTCACACAAGTTGGATCTATCTCATACTGCATCTCATAATATGCCTAGTATGTTCACTTATGCTTCACAAAGTAGTTAGATTCCTCACTTGTACTGATCCGTGGATTCGTACAAATCTGGAACCAACTCCTTATCTATGAGTGAATGTCTTCGCACAATGAGGTCAATGTCTTCTAAACTGATTTATCTTCAAAATCTTCTAAGAATTCATATGACATCTTCCCCTTCCCTCGCACCTTAATGCTGTCACAGGTACATGTTCGTGGGAGAATCCCTTGGTTCTCATAGTCTGCATTCATTTGCAGAATTCTTACAGCATCATATAAATTCTCCCGAAGCCAGTTCCTGTTTGTCCAACAAGCGAAAGCCCTTGAAGCCTTTGAACGTATTGAAGCCATTCAGTTTAAAGTTCATGGCTGCAGAGAAATCAGCAAGGAAGGGTGGCAGAAAGCGTCGAGGTGAAACATCAAGAGATCTGCCCGATGACCTCTCAGAACTGTACAAGACAGATCCAGAAGAGGATTACAATCAGCGCAAGACACGAATCCAATGGATTCGACGATATTGGGCAGAACAGTGGTTCAAGTACAGGTTTGTGACAAAGGAATATGCTGAGAAGAATGCCATCAAGCGACCATGGGGAGACATCCTATACAGAAATCTTCAACCCAGGTCCAGAGATGAAGCCATTGAACAAGGCTTCTATCCCTGCATGGTCCGTGGACCACAACCTGCGGATCCTGACCCATCGTCATTGCTATGGTGTCGTGACGACAATCTGTTCAAGCGCAACTTCCAGTTTGCCCAGAATTCGGCGAAGCAGAACAAGAAGTCATTGGGACTAAACTTCAACCCTGGTCCCTTTGCTCCCCTTGCTGACGGCACACGTGATGTAGAATCCAATGTCATCGGTCCGTTCTACAACCTGGATGGCCTCATCACTCATATCTCAGTTCAAGGTGCCAAAGTGGATTATTCTGATGATGATGCTGACACTGATGAAGCCCCAGCTCCTACTCCAAAGCCGCAGAAGCCAAAGCAACCTAAAGCTTCAAAGCCTGCCTCAACACCAAAAATCTCACGAGCGAAGCCACTGGCTACTGCACCTCCTGAAGACAGTGTGCAGTCTAAAGATCTGTCACGCATCTCCAAGCCCCCGAGAGTCAAGATGCCTCTGCCACACACCAGCCAAGAACTAACTGCTGCTGCTATTCTGCGCAACGATGCCATTGATCTATCCAGTGATGAAGATCTTGTAGATGACGCTCTTGAGCAACTGATCAAGAGCAAAGAAGAAGCATAAATCTTCAACAATTTGCCTTTATTTGACGTGGCAATCATCCACGACTTCATCGATGAGTGGTTTGACACGCCCAACCTCAGCTTTGAAGACCTGCAACTTCCCATTGGCCTCAGTGTCGCCTTCCATGGCGCCATTGCTTCAGAGCTAGCTCTAGCTCTGCGCATCGTCGAACTGAAGCAAAAGATTGACTTTGAGAAAGCTCAGTTCAAGAAGCATATGGCCAAGCTCAGCATGCAAGAGGTCAAGAACTTCAAGATCATGCTGCACGAGCTCAAAGAAGCCTTTCTCAAGAAGCATGAAGAAGCTCAAGGTTCTCGTGAGCGCATGAAGAGCCTGGCTGAGAAGTGTGTGCAAGCCTATAATGAGGCTGAGAAGCGCAAGGCCCTTGGGCGTCCTGGCATCGACCCCAGGATGGCTGCAAAGAAGAAGAAGAAGCCCGCTATGGCCGAACCCGACACACCAAGGCAGGAAGCACATCGCATTGTCTTCCCAACCAGCATGACTGGCTCGAAGCCAAAAGCCAGGTCTACCGCTTCAGAACTGAAGAAGACGAGGACTGCTGGGGCTGAAGCCAGAAAGCGGAAACATCCTGAAGCCTCTGCTGCTGCTCCCTCCAAGAAGAAGCGCAAGACCAAGAAGGATCGGGCTGCTCCCACAGAGCCCTTAGTTGTTGAACCTATCTCCATGGTTCGCCCTGCCACTGAACATCAAGAGCGCCAACTGACTATCCATGAGCCTGCTTCCACAGAGGCTCATGAAGCTGAAGACATTCCAGCAGCTGATCCCACCGCTGCTAAAGACGTTGGTCACCATGACAATGTTGACGATGATGTAGTTCTTCCTCTGATCGAGCACCAACAGGTATCATCGCCTGTGCTTACGCACAACGAACTCATCAGCATTGGTCGTCCTCTGACGCCAATTGCTCAGGATGCATTATGGGCTGATCACCCACAACAACAAGTCACACCACCCCAGCAAGAAGAAGAAGATGACTTTGAGGCCCAGCCAACTCCATCTCCAAAGGCGTCGCCAGCGTTACGCAAGCTTCGCAAAGGACCAAGGTCTCAAGTCTCCGAGTCTGAGGCTAAAGCTGCTGAAGACATTCCGGCTGCATGAGCCGACGACACCCAAGAAGAAGAACATGCCCCTACTCCCCCAACTACTAAAGAAGCTGTTCTCGAGGAGAACGTATCTGTGCCCGACCCTCCAGCTCATCAAGTGGAGGTAGAAACTTTTGAGGCTGCCACCACCAACACGAATGATGCCACTGACGTTGTCATGGCTGAAGCAAATGTGGAGCCTACACCAACCCAAGAACCAGAAGTCAGCGAAGCCAATGATGCTACTGCTTCTGTTCCTGCGCCTGCTGCTGGCCCTCAGTTTGACTATCATATTGAGCATAGGCCTCAGGTACAGAAGCCAATGCCAAGGTTGCCTAGGTTTCCAGGTCCTGCATCAGCACCTGGATCCTTTAATGTCAACGGCTTCAAAGCAGACAACACCTTCTTCAACAGCTCCAAGAACCCCTACTCAAGGGAAAGAATATCTTCTGATCGGTTCTGGAGCTATCCGTAGCAAAGTTATTACTCATGCATTCTGTACAATCAAGGTCGCATCTTCCCTCATATACGTCTCGACACTGAAGCAATAACTGGTCTGCCCTGCTTGGAAGAAGCTCTGGATTGCTTCAAAGAGGTTGGATTGTTGCCTTTTTTCACCGACCAAGAGCACTGGAACGAAGAGTTGCTGCTCCAATTTTATGCCACACTTCACATACGTGGTTACAACAGAGATCCGAAGACTTGGGTCCTTGAGTGGATGATAGGAAATGTTCATCATGAAGCCAAAGCCTTTGATATCATTGAGCTCACTGGTCTGCCCACTCCTGGAGATCTCTATGAACCTGGCTGTCAGCTTCACAGTGAAACTATGGAGAGCATCTTTCAGAAGCCTAAACCGAACATGAGTCAGATGCTCAGTATGATGAAGCCTTTGCCACAAGATGCTGCATATCCTAAGGAGTTCTTTGTTGAAGACCTTGAGTATCTGCCAAGGACTATCTATCACATTATAAGGCGAACTCTCTGGCCCATCAAAGGACATTCTCCACATGCAAAGCTGGAAGGTGCAATGAAGACTTTGGTCTTCTATATTCTTCATGGCAAATGCTTCAATGCACAAGACTTCTTCATACGCCAACTTGCTGCATCAGGATCTGATCTTTTTGGCTTGAAGTTCTACGCTCCATGGATAATGCGGCTGATTAAACTCCACTCAGCTATCTCATATCAGCCATCTGCTCGCAATCATTGGATCTTTCTGCCTGATGTGGATATGTCCGTTGAAGCCATTTATCCAGAGCCTGCCAAGGAACCTCTTAGTCTTCAGAATGCGGAGCATCAAAGTTTCACTCAGAACATTGAAGGAGTTGAAGCAGTCACTCGTGTTTATCCTCTGGCTGGTACTACACGTGCACCTCATCGTGCCCTTACTGAAGCCACTGAAAGCACTATTGCCCAACGACCCAAGAAGCGATCTCGTGTTCTCAATGACCGAGAGCTTTTGGTTGCTCTTCATCAGAAACAGGATAGACATCATGACTGGCTGAAGCGCCAAATGCAAAGCCTCTTGGTGGATGTCAACCGCATTCGCAATCTTGCCACCAAGAATGCCTTTGTTGCCCATGAAACCTATCGGCATACATGGAAAGGGCTGACGCTTATGTGTTCTGAGGATGATCTTCAAGAGGATGGCTTCTCTAAACGTTTCAAGTTTGACTCCACACCTCCCCGAAGGACTGTGCTGCGACGAACTCCATCTCTTGAAGACTCTGAGTTCTCTTCCTCTGCGGCAACTGTGAATGCCAGAGTGATCAAGGACGAAGATGATGCCACTTCACCGCCCCCTACTTCTGCACGCATCGACACTACTCCAAGTTCTTCTGCACCGCCAAACACCACCGACGACCTTGCTGCTTCACCTACTCTTCATGAGGATGAGTAGATGCTCTATGTCTTCAAACCTTTTTGGTCCTCACTGACAAAAGGGGGAGAAGCATATGAGTTTGATAGTCTTCAAGCGGGTCCATATGGGCGGTTACTTTATGTTTTGCCTAGTGCTTACAACTCTCATTTTGATACATTTGGTTCTTTGAGTTGTAACACTTAAACTCAATGGTCGTCTGCTACTTATTTGCTATTTTGTGATGTGATGATAAATTCCGCATGTGCGACGATAAATTCCGCATGTGCGACGATAAATTCCGCACTTAGATCATTTTGCAGACATCCATTTTTCATTATGCATGTCATTATCTTCACATACCTTTCATGCATGATGAATTGTCATCATAAGTTGACGAGGATCTCCACAAGTACAACCTGCCATGTGCATTTGCATTCCAAAAGCAAATTACTTATATGCACATCTTTAGGGGAGCCCTTGCAACTTATGAAGACAATTCCATATCCTTTACAATTTCACATATTATATTCCCCGTTGAAAACTTCAACTAGTTTGTCATCAATCACCAAAAAGGGGGAGATTGTAAGTGCATCTAGTGCCACCCCTAGTTGGTTTTGGAGTATTAACGACAAACCTAGTTGAGGGACTAATGTGTTTGTGAGAATTGCAGGATAACACAGGTAGAAGTCCCTCATTGATTCGGTTTTCCTACCAGAGATGACCCCTAAAAATGTATGAAGACATTGAAGTCAAAGGTGGTATGTGAAGACATTCACCTTGAAGACTATGACAAGAGAAGACATCACATGAAGACTATGGAGCGCGAAGACTTAGATCTTTCGTAGTTCTTTTTCTTCTTTGTTGAGTCATAGGAACCACCATACTGTTAAGTGGGGTCCAAGAAAACCAGTCAGAATGACTGAAGTGATGCTTAACCAAAATCCTATGTCTTCGAGTGAAGACTATGAGAGCGAATCTTGTTCAGAGTTGGACAAGTCAGATTGCTTGTAGCCCAAGTAAAGTTGCCGTGTGTGTTTGAAATCTGACCGTTGGAACACGTGTCAGTTCCTTAGTGACCCAGGGTCATTTCGGACAAATCAGGTCGGGTTGCCTAGTGGCTATAAATAGCCCACCCCCTACAACCATAAACGGTTGGCTGCTCAGAGTTACAGTACGGCTTTTGTCGTTTGAGAGCAACCCACCTCGAAGCCTTTGAGAGAGAATTCCTTGAGAGGATAAAGCCCTAACCACCCAGAGCCAAAAAGTGTTAGGCATCACTTAAGTCTTCTTGTATGTGTGATCTGAAGACTTATTACACTTGAGGATTGTGAATCCTCCAGCCGGTTAGGCGTCGCGTTCTGAGCATCCAAGAGTCATTGTGGATCGCCGGTGAACGAAGTCTGTGAAGGTTTGGAAGTCTACCTTGAAGACTTACCAGAGTAATTGGGCGAGGACTGGGTGTTCTTAGCTCAAGGGGAATAAGGTGAAGACGAGGTCTTCTGAGTTGAATCTCAGCCTTCCTAACCAGACGTACAGTTGTCACAGCAACTGGAACTGATCCAACAAATCATTGTCTTCAACGAGTCACTGGTTTCATCCTTCCCTTCCCTTTACTTACTGTTGGTTCTTGTGAAGTCATTGTACGATAGCATGACCATTCGACTTCACTAAGTGATTACGTGTACTGATTGGCTTCTCAACATCTTTCTACCTGATCCTTACTGAAGACTTAGCAAATTTCCCTCAAGTGGATGACCTAAGGTTTATCAATCCGTAGGAGGCATATGATGAGGATGGTCTCTCTCAAGCAACCCTGCAACCAAATAACAAAGAGCCTCTTGTGTCCCCAACACACCCAATACAATGATAAATTATATAGGTGCACTAATTCGGCGAAGAGATGGTGATACAAGTGGTATATGGATAGTAGATAAAGGTATTTGTAATCTGAAATTATAAAAACAGCAAGGTAACTAATGATAAAAATGAGCGTAAACGGTATTGCAATGCTAGGAAACAAGGCCTAGGGTTCATACTTTCACTAGTGCAAGTCCTCTCAACAATAATAACATAATTGGATCTCATAACTATCCCTCAACATGCAATAAAGAGTCACTCCAAAGTCACTAATAGCGGAGAACGAACGAAAAGATTATGGCAGGGTACAAAACCACCTCAAAGTTATTCTTTCCAATCAATTCATTGGGCTATTCCTATAAGTGTCACAAACAGCCCTAGAGTTCTAGAATAACACCTTAAGACACAAATCAACCAAAACCCTAATGTCACCTAGATACTCCAATGTCACCTCAAGTATCCGTGGGTATGATTATACGATATGCATCACACAATCTCAGATTCATCTATTCAACCAACACATAGAACCTCAAAGAGTGCCCAAAAGTTCCTACCGGAGAATCATGACGAAAACATGTGCCAACCCCTATGCATAGGTTCATGGGCGGAACCCGCAAGTTGATCACCAAAACATACATCAAGTGAATCACGTGATATCCCATTGTCACCACAGATATTCACGGCAAGACATACACCAAGTGTTCTCAAATCTTTAAAGACTCAATCTGGTAAGATAACTTCAAAGGGGAAACTCAATTCATTACAAGAGAGAAGAGGGGGAGGAGAAACATAAGATCCAACTATAATAGCAAAGATCGCGATACATCAAGATCGTGCCAAATCAAGAACACGATAGAGAGAGAGATCAAACACATAGCTACTGGTACATACCCTCAGTCCCGGGGGAGAACTACTCCCTCCTTGTCATGGAGAGTGCCGGGATGATGAATATGGCCACCAGAGAAGGATTCCCCCTCCGGCAGGGTGCCGGAACGGGTCTAGATTGGTTTTCGGTGGCTACGGAGGCTTCTGGCGGCGGAACTCCCGATCTATTGTCTGTTCTGGAAGTTTTAGGGTACGTGAGTATATATGGGTGCAGGAAGTACGTCGGTGGAGCTTTGAGGGCCCCACGAGGCAGGGGGCGGCCCCCACCCTCGTGAGCACCTCCCTTGGCTCCTGACGTGGGGTCCAAGTCCATCCGGAAGCTTTCCTTCAAAAAATAACTTCTCCGGTTGATTTCGTTCCGTTTCGACTCCGTTTGATATTCCTTTTCTTCGAAACAGGGAAATAGCTAGGCAAAAAACAATAATTCTGGGCTGGGCCTCCGGTTAATAAGTTAGTCCCAAAAATAATATAAAAGTGGATAATAAAGCCCAATATTGCCCAAAACAGTAGATAACATAGCATGGAGCAATCAAAAATTATAGATATGTTGGAGACGTATCAAGCATCCCCAAGCTTAATTCCTGCTCGTCCTCGAGTAGGTAAATGATAAAAACAGAATTTTTGATGCGGAGTGCTACTTGGCATAATTTCAATGTGATTCTTCTTAATTGTGGTATGAATATTCAGATCCGAAAGATTCAAGACAAAAGTTCATATTGACATAAAAATGATAATACTTCAAGCATACTAACTAAGCAATTATGTCTTCTCAAAATAACATGGCCAAAGAAAGTTCATCCCTACAAAATCATATGGTTTAGTCATGTTTCATTTTCGTCACACAAGAATGCTATCATCATGCACAACCCCGATGACAAGCCAAGCAATTGTTTCATACTTTAGTAATCTCAAACCTATAAACTTTCACCCAATATATGAGCGCGAGCCATGGATATAGCACTATGGGTGGAATAGAATATGATGATGAGGTTATGTGGAGAAGACAAAAAGGAAGAAAGTCTTACATCAACGAGGCTAATCAATGGGCTATGGGGATGCCCATCGATTGATGTTAATGCAAGGAGTAGGGATTGCCATGCAATGGATGCACTAGAGCTATAAATGTATGAAAGCTCAACAAAAGAAACTAAGTGGGTGTGCATCCAACTTGCTTGCTCACAAAGACCTAGGGCACTTGAGGAAGCCCATTGTTGGAATATACAAGCCAAGTTCTATAATGAAAAATTCCCACTAGTATATGAAAGTGACAAAATAAGAGACTCTCTATCATGAATATTATGGTGCTACTTTGAAGCACAAGTGTGGCAAAGGATAGTAGCATTGTCCCTTCTCTCTTTTTCTCTCATTTTTGGGCCTTCTCTTTTTTTATGGCCTTTTCTCTTTTTTTGGGCCTTCTCTTTTTTATGGCCTTTCTCTTTTTTTATTCCTCACTTGGGACAATGCTCTAATAATGATGATCATCACACTTCTATTTATTTACAACTCAATTATTACAACTCGATACTAGAACAAAGATGACTCTATATGAATGCCTCGGCGGTGTACCGGGATATGCAATGAACCAAGAGTGACATGTATGAAAGAATTATGAATGGTGGCTTTGCCACAAATACTATGTCAACTACATGATCATGCTAAGCGATACGACAATGATGAATGCGTCATGATAAATGGAATGGTGGAAAGTTGCATGGCAATATATCTCGGAATGGCTATGGAAATGCCATAATAGGTAGGTATGGTGGCTGTTTTGAGGAAGATATAAGGAGTTTTATGTGTGAAAGAGCGTATCATATCACGGGGTTTGGATGCACCGGCGAAGTTTGCGCCAACTCTCAATGTGAGAAAGGGCAATGCACGGTACCGAAGAGGCTAGCAAGGATGGAAGGGTGAGAGTGCGTATAATCCATGGACTCAACATTAGTCATAAAGAACTCACATACTTATTGCAAAAATCTACAAGTCATCAAAAACCTCGGCACTATGCGCATGCTCCTAGGGGGATAGATTGGTAGGAAAAGACCATCGCTCGTCCCCGACCGCCACTCATAAGGAGGACAATCAAATAACACCTCATGTTTCAATTTTGTTACATAACGTTTACCATACGTGCATGCTACGGGACTTGCAAACTTCAACACAAGCATTTCTCAATTTCACAACTACTCAACTAGCACGACTTTGATATTATTACCTCCATATCTCAAAACAATCATTAAGCATCAAACTTCTCTTAGTATTCAAAACACTCATAAGAAAAATTTACTAATCTTGAATACCTAGCATATTAGGATTTTGAGCAAATTACCATGCTATTTAAAACTCTCAAAATAATCTAAGTGAAGCATGAGAGTTCATCTATTCCTTCAAAATAAAACTACCACCATGCTCTAAAAAGATATAAGCGAAGCACTAGAGCAAATGACAAACTACTCCGAAAGATATAAGTGAAGATCAACGAGTAGTCGAATAATTATGCAACTATGTGAAGACTCTCTCTCATTTAATAATTTCAGATATTGATAATTTATTCAAACAGCAAGCAACGCAAAATAAAATGACATCTAAGAATAGCAAACATCATGTGAAGAAGCAAAAACTTAGGATCAACCGATACTAACTGATAGTTGTTGAAGAAGAAAGGTGGGATGCCAACCGGGGCATCCCCAAGCTTAGACGCTTGAGACTTCTTGAAATATTATCTTGGGATGCCTTGGGCATCCCCAAGCTTGAGCTTTTGTGTCTCCTTAATTCCTCTCATATCACGATCTCCCTAAATCTCAAAAGCTTCATCCACACAAAACTCAACAAGGACTCGTGAGATAAGTTAGTATAAATCAATTGAAAAACCTTATCATCATCTACTGTAGCAAATCACAAAAATTATTATGCAGCATTGCATACTAAATGCCTCTGCGTATTTAATAGTCCTATCCTCAAATAGAATTATTAAAGAAATAAACATATGCAAACAATGCAAGCATAACAGCAATCTGCGTAAACAGGACAGTCTGTAAAGAATGCAGCTAGCTCCATACTTCCCTAACTCCAAAAATTATGAAAGAAAATTCCCACTGTAGTAAATTTATCAGAGCTTAATATGAAAAAGGTTTCAACATTTTATCACATTCTGAATTTTATAGGGAATTATTGCAACATCGGTAAACTTTCTGTTTTCAAACAACAACATGAAGACTTGTAACATAGGCATAGTAAAGACTATCAATGCCACTTTTATTGTAATAAAATATGCAAAACATTGTTCTAAATAACAGTAAGAAAATTCTAACAAAATAAATTGACGCTCCAAGTAAAACACATATCATGTGGCGAATAAAAATATAGCTCCAAGTAAAGTTACCGATGAACGAAGACGAAAGAGGGGATGCCTTCTGGGGCATCCCCAAGCTTAGGCTCTTGTCTATCCTTGAATATTACCTTGGGGTGCCTTGGGCATCCCCAATCTTAGGCTCTTGCCACTCTTTATTCCATAGTCCATCGAATCCTTACCAAAAACTTGAAAACTTCACAACACAAAACTTAAAAACTCGTAAGCTCCGTTAGTATAAGAAAATAAATCACCACTTCAAGGTACTGTAATGAACTCATTATTTATTTATATTGGTGTTAAACCTACTGTATTCCAACTTATCTATGGTTTATAAACTCTTTTACTAGCCATAGATTCATCAAAATAAGTAAACAACACATGAAAAACAGAATCTGTCAAAAACAGAACAGTCTGTAGTAATCTGGATCAAACGTATACTTCTGGAACTAATAAAATTCTCAAATAAATTTATGGACCTGAGGAATTTATCTATTAATAATCTTCAAAAATAATTAACTAAATAGCACTTTCCAAATAAAAATGGCAGCAATTCTTGTGAGCGCTAAAGTTTCTGTTTTTTACAGCAAGATCAACAAGACTTTCCCCAAGTCTTCCCAACGGTTCTACTTGGCACAAACACTAATTAAACACATAAAACCACATCTAAACAGAGGCTAGATGAATTATTTATTACTAAACATGAACAAAAAGCAAGGAACAAAAATAAAATTGGGTTGCCTCCCAACAAGCGCTATCGTTTAACGCCCCTAGCTAGGCACGATGATTTCAATGATGCTCACATAAAGGATAAGAATTGGAACATAAAGAGAGCATCATGAAGAATATTACTAACATATTTAATTCTAACCCACTTACTATGCATAGGGATTTTGTGAGCAAACAACTTGTGGGAACAAGAATCAACTTGCATAGGAAGGTAAAACAAGCATAACTTCAAAATTTTAAGCACATAGAGAGGAAACTTGATATTATTGCAATTCCTACAAGCATATATTCCTCCCTCATAATAATTTTCAGTAGCATCATGAATGAATTCAACAATATAACCATCACACAAAGCATTCTTTTCATCATCTACAAGCATAGAATTTTTATTACTCTCCACATAAGCAAAATTCTTCTCATGAATAATAGTGGGAGCAAACTCAACAAAGTAACTATCATGTGATTGAAAATTAAGATCAAGATGACAAGTTTCATGGTTATCATTATTCTTTAAATCATATGTGTCATCACAATAATCATCACAGATAGGAGGCATGCTTTCATCATAGTAAATTTGCTCATCAAAACTTGGGGGACAAAAAATATCATCTTCGTCAAACATAGCTTCCCCAAGCTTGTGGCTTTGCATATCATTAGCATCATGGATATTCAAGGAATTCATACTAACAACATTGCAATCATGCTCATCATTCAAATATTTAGTGCCAAACATTTTAATGCATTCTTCTTCGAACACTTTGGCACAATTCTCCTTTCCATCATACTCACGAAAGATATTAAAAAGATGATGCGTATGAGGCAAACTTAATTCCATTTTTTATAGTTTTCTTTTATAAACTAAACTAGTGATAAAACAAGAAACTAAAAGGCTCGATTCCAAGATCTAAAGATATACCTTCAAGCACTCACCTCCCCGGCAACGGCGCCAGAAAAGATCTTGATGTCTACTACACAACCTTCTTCTTGTAGACGTTGTTGGGCCTCCAAGTGCAGAGGTTTGTAGGACAATAGCAAATTTCCCTCAAGTGGATGACCTAAGGTTTATCAATCCATAGGAGGCGTAGGATGAAGATGGTCTCTCTCAAGCAACCCTGCAACCAAATAACAAAGAGTCTCTTGTGTCCCCAACACACCCAATACAATGATAAATTGTATAGGTGCACTAGTTCGGTGAAGAGATGGTGATACAAGTGGTATATGGATAGTAGATAAAGGTATTTGTAATCTGAAATTATAAAAACAGCAAGGTAACTAATGATAAAAATGAGCGTAAACGGTATTGCAATGCTAGGAAACAAGGCCTAGGGTTCATACTTTCACTAGTGCAAGTCCTCTCAACAATAATAACATAATTGGATCACATAACTATCCCTCAACATGCAATAAAGAGTCACTCCAAAGTCACTAATAGCGGAGAACGAACGAAGAGATTATGGTAGGGTACGAAACCACCTCAAAGTTATTCTTTCCAATCAATCCATTGGGCTATTCCTATAAGTGTCACAAATAGCCCTAGAGTTCATACTAGAATAACACCTTAAGACACAAATCAACCAAAACCCTAATGTCACCTAGATATTCCAATGTCACCTAAAGTATCCGTGGGTATGATTATACGATATACATCACACAATCTCAGATTCATCTATTCAACCAACACATAGAACCTCAAAGAGTGCCCCAAAGTTCCTACCGGAGAATCATGACGAAAACATGTGCCAACCCCTATGCATAGGTTCATGGGCGGAACCCGCAAGTTGACAAAACATACATCAAGTGAATCACGTGATATCCCATTGTCACCACAGATATCCATGGAAAGACATACATCAAGTGTTCTCAAATCTTTAAAGACTCAATCCGATAAGATAACTTCAAAGGGGAAACTCAATTCATTACAAGAGAGAAGAGGGGGAGGAGAAACATAAGATCCAACTATAATAGCAAAGCTCGCGATACATCAAGATCGTGCCAAATCAAGAACACGAGAGAGAGAGAGATCAAACACATAGCTACTGGTACATACCCTCAGCCCCGAGGGAGAAGTACTCCTTCCTTGTCATGGAGAGTGCCGGGATGATGAAGATGGCCACCGGAGAAGGATTCCCCCTCCGGCAGGGTGCCGAAACGGGTCTAGACTGGTTTTCGGTGGCTACGGAGGCTTCTGGTGGCGGAACTCCCGATCTATTGTCTGTTCTGGAAGTTTTAGGGTATGTGAGTATATATGGGTGCAGGAAGTACGTAGGTGGAGCTTCCCCACGAGGCAGGGGCGCGCCCTGGGGGGGGGGGGGGGCGCCCCCCGCCCTCATGAACACCTCCCTTGGCTCCTCACATGGGGTCCAAGTCCATCCGGAAGCTTTCCTTTGAAAAATAATTTCTCTAGTTGATTTCGTTCCGTTTCGACTCCGTTTGATATTCCTTTTCTTCGAAACACTGAAATAGGCAAAAAACAACAATTCTGGGCTGGGCCTCCGGTTAATATGTTAGTCCCAAAAATAATATAAAAGTGGATAATAAAGCCCAATGTTGCCCAAAATTATAGATACGTTGGAGACGTATCAATGGGCCGGACTATTGGGCTGTGAAGATACAAGATGGAAGACTTTCTCCCGTGTCAGGATAGGATTCTTCTTTGCGTGGACGGCAAGCCAGGCGGCCGGATATACTATTTCCTTTCTATGTAACCAACTTTGTATAACCCTAGTCCCCTCCCGTGTCTATAGAAATTGGAGGGTTTAGTCTGTAGAGACGAGGACAATTGTAATCAGATAGGCTAGACTTCTAGGGTTTAGCCATCATGATCTCGTGGTAGATCAACTCTTGTAACCCCCATACTCATCAATATTAATCTATTAGGATGTAGGGTTTTACCTCCATCGAGAGGGCCCGAACCTGGGTAAACATTGTGTTCCCTGTCTCCTGTTACCATCAAACTCAGACGCACAGTTCGAGACCCCCTACCCGAGATCCGCCGATTTTTACACCGACATTGGTGCTTTCATTGAGAGTTCCGCTGTGTCGTCGCCAAGAGGTTCGATGGCCCCGTCAATCATCCACAACAACATTGTACAGGGAGAAACCTTCCTCCCCGGACAGATCTTCGTGTTCGGCGGCTTCGCACTGCGGGCCAACTCGCTTGGCCATCTAGAGCAGATCGATAGGTACGCCCCTGGCCATCAGGTCAGATTTGGAAGCTTGAACTACATCGCGGACATCCGCGGAGACTTGATATTCAACGGATTCGAGACCGTGGCAGTAGCCTCTCCCTGTCACCACGATGAACATGGCTTAAACATGTCATCGAACTACACCCAGGAGATAGAACCTGCAACTGCTCTAGCCTTAGATCCGGAGTAGATCACACCATCCGAGGACGGGAGGCTCACCCCCCCCCCACGGAGGCCGTAGACTCAGCGGCGTTGGAGCCACACACAGACCCAACCTTAAGTGAGGTCTGCGTTGCCAGAACCTCAGACATGTTGCTGGCCACAGGTTCCAAAGCATGTGCGTCCGTGCACGACGAGCTTGACCGGGTGTCGATCGTCGAATTCAGCTCCGCGGACATCATCCGACACTCACCTTTAGGCAATGTGCTAAACTCATTAGAAACACTCTCCTTAGCGGGGACTCACGGCCGAATTATATCCGGTTTGAACTGGAAGCTGACGACAAATTTCGCTTCCCACCCCGCCCACTTAATAGCCATTGTCGAAGATTTAACTGACATGCTCGATTACGGCTCCAACAACATCGACGGTATGGACGAGGATGCCGGAGAAGAGGAGGCCCAAAACCCACCGTTTACCGGATGCTGGACGGCCACTTTCCTCATATGATGTATACATGGTGGATGCACCAAAAGAGAATAGCGGCAATGACAAGGAAGATCCAGTTGAGGATAAACCTCCCGAGATACAACCAAAGCGCCGGCGTCAGCGGCGCCGCTCTAAGTCACGCCGTAGCAAAGACAGCAACACCGACACAGGAGAAGATAACACTCCGGACGGTGCCGAAGACAAGGAAGACCCTGTTGAGGCGACTTCCAAACAAGATGAACGAGAAGACGGGCAAGTTAGCCCTAATGAACAGGCCACACACGAAGACTCAGAGGATAGTAATTATCTTCCGCTCTCCGAGGACGAGGCAAGCCTCGGCACCGAGGATTTTATCGTGCCTGAGGAACCTCTCGAGCAAGAGCGCTTCAAGCACCAGCTAATAGCCATCGAATGAGCTTGAAAAAGAAACAGTAGCAGCATCAAGCTGATCAAGATCTTCTCAATGATAGATGGACTGACGTCCTGGCAACCGAGACATACGGCCTCAAGCGCCCAGCCTAAAGCTACCCGAAGCGCAAATTGCTACCTCAATGCGAGGACGAGGCGTTGGAGCCCATACCACTATACCGCAATGTGGCTGACCGAGCAGCATGTGGTCAGGATAAAGCGGCAACTCAAGTTGAACACCAGCCAGCCCTACCTCACCGTAAAGGTAGAGATAAAACAGCTCGGGGACACACATATGACCTATGGCAGGACTTGGACAACAGAGCAAGTCAGAACAGGTCGATCTATGGATCATGGGGACGTGCCCCGACACGCGATAACGACTATCTTGCCGGACGCAATAGTAATTCTCACGCCCGGGCCGAGAACCGCAGACAGATGATGTCTACTACAAAACCTTCTTCTTGTAGACGTTGTTGGGCCTCCAAGTGCAGAGGTTTGTAGGACAGTAGCAAATTTCCTTCAAGTGGATGACCTAAGGTTTATCAATCCGTAGGAGGCGTAGGATGAAGATGGTCTCCCTCAAGAAACCCTGCAACCAAATAACCAAGAGTCACTTGTGTCCCCAACACACCCAATACAATGGTAAATTGTATAGGTGCACTAGTTCGGTGAAGAGATGGTGATACAAGTGGTATATGGATAGTAGATAATGGTTTTTGTAATCTGAAAATATAAAAATAGCAAGGTAACTAATGATAAAAGTGAGCGTAAACGGTATTGCAATGCTAGGAAACAAGGCCTAGGGTTCATACTTTCACTAGTGCAAGTCCTCTCAACATTAATAACATAATTGGATCACATAACTATCCCTCAACATGCAACAAAGAGTCACTCCAAAGTCACTAATAGTGGAGAACAAACGAAGAGATTATGGTAGGGTACAAAACCACCTCAAAGTTATTCCTTCCTATCAATCCGTTGCGCTATTCCTATAAGTGTCACAAACAGCCCTAGAGTTCGTACTAGAATAACACCTTAAGACACAAATCAACCAAAACCCTAATGTCACCTAGATACTCCAATGTCACCTCAAGTATCTGTGGGTATGATTATACGATATGCATCACACAATCTCAGATTCATCTATTCAACCAACACATAGAACCTCAAAGAGTTCCCCAAAGTTTATACCAGAGAATCACGACGAAAACGTGTGCCAACCCCTATGCATAGGTTTATGGGCGGAACCCGCAAGTTGATCACCAAAACATACATCAAGTGAATCACGTGATATCCCATTGTCACCACAGATACGCACGGCAAGACATACATCAAGTGTTCTCAAATCTTTAAAGATTCAATCCGATAAGATAACTTCAAAGGGGAAACTCAATCCATTACAAGAGAGAAGAGGGGGAGGAGAAACATAAGATCCAACTATAATAGCAAAGCTCGCGATACATCAAGATCGTATCACCTCAAGAACACAAGAGAGAGAGAGATCAAACACATAGCTACTGGTACATACCCTCAGCCCCGAGGGAGAACTACTCCCTCTTTGTCATGGAGAGCACCGGGATGATGAAGATGGCCACCGGAGAGGGATTGCCCCCTCCGGCAGGGTGCCGGAAAAGGTCTAGATTGGCTTTCGGTGGCTACGGAGGCTTCTGGCGGCGGAACTCCCGATCTATTGTACTCCCCGATCGTTTTAGGGTATATGGATATATATAGGCGGAAGAAGTATGTCAGGGGAGACACGAGGGGCCCACGAGGGTGGAGGGCGCGCCCAGGGGGGTGGGCACGCCCCCTGCCTCGTGGCTTCCTCGTTGCTTCCCTTACGTGGACTCCAAGTCTCCTGGGTTGCTTTACTTCCAAAAATAAGTTCCGTGAAGTTTCAGGTCAATTGGACTCCGTTTGATTTTCCTTTTCTGCGATACTCTAAAACAAGGAAAAAACAGAAACTGGCACTGGGCTCTGGGTTAATAGGTTAGTCCCAAAAATAATATAAAAGTGTATAATAAAGCCCATAAACATCCAAAGTTGATAATATAATAGCATGGAACAATCAAAAATTATAGATACGTTGGAGACGTATCAGCATCCCCAAGCTTAATTCCTGCTCGTCCTCGAGTAGGTAAATGATAAAAACAGAATTTTTGATGTGGAATGCTACTTGGCATAATTTCAATGTAATTCTTCTTAATTGTGGCATGAATATTCAGATCCAAAAGATTCAAGATAAAAGTTCATATTGACATAGAAACAATAATACTTCAAGCATACTAACTAAGCAATTATGTCCTCTCAAAATAACATGGCCAAAGAAAGTTCATCCCTACAAAATCATATAGTTTAGTCATGCTCCATTTTCGTCACACAAGAATGCTCTCATCATGCACAACCCCGATGACAAGCCAAGCAATTGTTTCATACTTTAGTAATATCAAACCTATAAACTTTCACGCAATATATGAGCGCGAGCCATGGATATAGCACTATGGGTGGAATAGAAAATGGTGATGGGGGTTATGTGGAGAAGACAAAAAAGGAGAAAGTCTCACATCAACGAGGCTAATCAATGGGCTATGGATATGCCCATTGATTGATGTTAATGCAAGGAGTAGGGATTGCCATGCAACAGATGCACTAGAGCTATAAATGTATGAAAGCTCAACAAAAGAAACTAAGTGGGTGTGCATCCAACTTGCTTGCTCACGAAGACCTAGGACACTTGAGGAGACCCATTGTTGGAATATACAAGCCAAGTTCTATAATAAAAAATTCCCACTAGTATCTGAAAGTGACAACATAAGAGACTCACTATCCTGAAGATCATGGTGCTACTTTGAAGCACAAGTGTGGTAAAAGGATAGTAGCATTGCCCCTTTTTTTATTTGGCATTTTTTTCTTTTTTTGGCCTTTCTCTTTCCCCCCTTTTTTTCTTTTTTTGGAACAATGCTCTATTAATGATGATCATGACACTTCTATTTATTTACAACTCAAAGATTACAACTCGATATTAGAACAAAGTATGACTCTATATGAATGCCTCCGGCAGTGTACCGAGATGTGCAATGAATCAGGAGTGACATGTATGAAAAATTATGAACGGTGGCTTTGCCACAAATACAATGTCAACTACATGATCATGCAAAGCAATATGACAATGATGATGTGTGTCATGATGAACGGAACGGTGGAATGTTGCATGGCAATATATCTCAGAATGGCTACGGAAATGCCATAATAGGTAGGTATGGTGGCTGTTTTCAGGAAGATATAAGGAGGTTTATGTGTGAAAAAGCGTATCATATCACGGGGTTTGGATGCACCGGCGAAGTTTGCACCAACTCTCAATGTGAGAAAGGGCAATGCACGGTACCGAAGAGGCTAGCAATGATGGAAGGGTGAGAGTGCGTATAATCCATGGACTCAACATTAGTCATAAAGAACTCGCATAGTTATTGCAAAAATCTACAAGTCATCAAAAACCTCGGCACTACGCGCATGCTCCTAGGGGGATAGATTGGTAGGAAAAGACCATCGCTTGTCCCCGACCTCCACTCATAAGGAAGACAATCAAATAACACCTCATGTTTCAAATTTGTTACATATCGTTACCATACGTGCATGCTACGGGACTTGCAAACTTCAACACAAGCATTTCTCAAATTCACAACTACTCAACTAGCACGACTTTGATATTATTACCTCCATATCTCAAAACAATCATCAAGTATCAAACTTGTCTTAGTATTCAACACACTCATAAGATAGTTTTTAATATTCTTAGATGCCTAGCATATTAGGATTATTTAAGCAAATTACCATGCTATTTAGGACCCTCAAAATAATATAAGTGAAGTATGAGAGTTCATCTATTTCTATAAAATAAAACCACCACCGTGCTTAAAAAGATATAAGTGAAGCACTAGAGCAAATGACAAACTACTCCAAAAGATATAAGTGAAGATCAAGGAGTAGTCGAATGATTATGCAACTATATGAAGACTCTCTAACATTTAATAATTTCAGATCTTGGTATTTCATTAAAACAGCAAGCAAAACAAAAGTAAATAAAATGGCGCTCCAAGCAAAACACATATCATGTGGCGAATAAAAATATAGCTCCAAGTAAAGTTACCGATGAACGAAGACGAAAGAGGGGATGCCTTCCGGGGCATCCCCAAGCTTAGGCTCTTGGTTGTACTTTAATATTACCTTGGGGTGCCTTGGGAATCCCCAAGCTTAGGCTCTTTCCACTCCTTATTCCATAGTCCATCGAATCTTTACCCAAAACTTGAAAACTTCACAACACAAAACTTAACAGAAAACTCGTAAGCTCCGTTAGTATAAGAAAATAAATCACGACTTAGGTACTGTAATGAACTCATGCTTTATTCATATTGGTGTAATATTTACTGTATTCTAACTTATCTATGGTTCATACCCTCCGATACTACTCATAGATTCATCATAATAAGCAAACAACACATCGAAAACTGAATCTGTCAAAAACAGAACAGTCTGTAGTAATCTGGATCAAACGTATACTTCTGGAACTCATAAAATTCTCAAATAAATTTCTGGACGTGAGTAATTTATCTGTTAATCATCTTCAAAAGGAATTAACTAAATAGCACTCTCCAAATAAAAATGGCAGCAATTCTCGTGAGCGCGAAAGTTTCTGTTTTTTACAGCAAGATCAACAAGACTTTCCCCAAGTCTTCCCAACGGTTCTACTTGGCACAAACACTAATTAAAACATAAAAAATCAAGCATAAGTTCCTTCCTCATAATAATTTTTAGTATCATCATGAATGAATTCAACAATATAACCAGCACCTAACGCATTCTTTTCATGATCTACAAGCATAGAAAATTTACTACTCTCCACATAAGCAAAATTCTTCTCATGAATAATAGTGGGAGCATGTCGGGTGGTAGGTACGACATATGCCAATGGGTGGCTTATCATTGTGGGAGCCATAAGACATTGCCGGTGCCTGGAAGCGGGATGAGGCGAAGACATGCACGCCGGTGAATCTTACCCAGCTTCGGGGCTCTCCGTGGAGATAACACCCCTACTGCTGCTCTGCGAGGTCTCCGCATGATCTGTAGATGAACAAGTAGCTACACGATGCTCCTTGAGCTGTTTTGTGAGAAGAAGAAGTAGAGCACGGCTAGCCCTCCGCCCCTCTCTATGTGGTGTCTAGAGCTAGCTTGGATCAACCCTTTGCATGGGTGTACCGGGGGGGTTTATATAGGCCTACCCCCGGGGGTACAATGGTAATCCGGCTGGGCATGGGCCCCAGCCGTCTATGACTACACTCGCCGGCTTCTGCGCCGGCTGGTGGGGCCCGCCGGCTGGTGGGTCCCGCCGGCTGCCGGCTCCTTGGTCGACAGGCAGGCCCCACTGTCCAGGGCCTTGTCGGTGGCTGGTTACTGTTGCTCAACCCTAGTGACGAGGGCTTCGCTGAGGTGGGCGTGGCTACAGTGCCGCCGTTCGTCGGGTGATCGCTGTAGCCTCACCGCGTCTTGTCTCCTTAATGGGGCGTCTCCTTTGAGGGAGGTGGCAAGCCAGCTGTGGAGAGCCGGCTCTGTCTTGGGCCGACTAGGGGAGGCCTGGCCGCCTTCGGGTGTGTCTTTGCCCGAAGGGGCCCACCGCCCGTGGACCACACTGGCAGCCCGTCATGGATGACATCAGGGTCAACGTGGCAATAGTGCCGCGCCGGACGGGTCATGGCCACCCGTACGGCGCACTGTGCCAGGCGTGCTTCGGGATTCGGGGGTGGCAGGCTTTACTGTAGCCACGCCCCGTCACATCGCCGTTATGTGGATGCAGACTTCGAGGGTACGATCTTGACCGCTTTGTGGGAGCCGGCTTCTTGGAGTCGGCCTTCTCGTGGCCGGCTTCTTGAAGCCGGCCCTCCCGCGGCTTTCTTCATGAGGGCTAAAGTTGGGTCGCCTTCCGATAGCCGGCCTGGGAGACAGCCGGCAAGGGGAAGGCGGCCCGACGTCTTGGATTCTTGAGGGCTGGATCGGCTCGTAATTTTTTCAGAAGGGCCAGGGGAGCCGGCTAGGCTATCCGTGGTCATCATCTCCGACAGTAGTCCCCGAAGCTGATCGAGCTTCGAGGCTGACAAAGGGACGAGAAGCTTGGTCAGCTTCCTATCCCGAGGGGCCGGCTTTGCTTGTGCGCGCCGTCTTCGGGAAGCCCCGTTCCTTGTAGGCGGGAACGTGGGTTGGCCTGTGAGCTGACCGCGCGCCATCCTGCGGGCCACGAGGCAAGGAAATCCTGCCAACGCACGCGCGCGACGGGACGCCGCCGCAGGCTCGGGCCCGCCACTCCCAGGCCTCGGCCCGAGCGCGGATCTTCTGCGGCCCACACGGACCGCTCGCCTTCCTGTGGTGGTTTTATTAAGCCATCAGGGCGCAATAATCGCGGGACGTGGGGGAGTGGGCGCAGTCGATCCCCACATTCCCCCACGCCACGCCTCCTCGGCTCCGCCGCACGGGTCTATAAGTAGGGGGAGGAGGGGGAGCGGCAGAGGCTCGCGCGCTCTCTCTCGCTCCGCCCCTTCTCGCCTTCCTTCTTCTTCTCTCCACCGCCGCAGCAACCTATTGCCGTGCCGTTCCGCCGTCGCTTCATCTTGCTCCCCGCCGCATCGCTCCCATCGCGCTGTCGAGCACGTGGGATGGCTCCAACGTCCACGAGGACCACGTCGAGTTCCTCCGCCGGACGTGGCGCCTGCCAGGCGAGAACTTCGTGCGGGTTCGTCAAGCGCCGGCGAGGGAGATTTTGCCGGCACCGGAGGAGGGCGAGCGGGTGATCTTCCGCTCGCACTGCCTGCGCGGCTTCGGCCTTCCGGCGAGCGGATTCCTTCGAGCCTTCCTTGAATTCTACCACCTCCAGCCGCATCACCTCACGCCTAACGCGGTGATGCTGCTGTCGGCTTTCATCACCCTGTGCGAGGGCTTTCTTGGGGTTCTCCCCACTCTCGAGCTCTGGGGGGAATTCTTCCAGAGCAAGCTCGGCACCGTCGTCGCGGGCGTGCCCGCCCCCTGCGGAGCCTTCATTGCCATGAGGCGGACGGGCGAGAACAATCCGTTCCTGCCCATCCCGCTGATCCAGTCGGTGAAGCTCTGGCAGAAGTCCTACTTTTACGTGAAGAACGTCGCCCCGCAAGGCGACTACGTCAACCTGCCGGCTGGGAGGCAACCTTCGTGGAGCTACCGGGCCAGGTCGCTGTCTCAGGCCGGGAACGCAGCCGTCTCCCGGCTCCGGGTGATGATCCAGTCGGAGGGCCTGACTGGAGCCGACTTGGTGGCTGCCTTCGTGGAGCGCCGGGTATTTCCGCTCCAAGGCCGGCCTCACATGATTTGCCAGATGAGCGGCCGCTTCAACCCGTGCCGGCTGAGCACCAGGGAGATGCCTCTTGCAGAGGTGTCTTACATGGTGAACTACATCTCCAACTGCAAGCTTGCCTAGGACTGGCGATACGGCAAGGAGCCGTATTCTCGCGCCAACCCTCCGCCTGCCGTAAGTTTTTCTTCTTTTCTTCCTTTTTGTAGCCGGCCTCGTGATAGCCGACCTTTGATCGGTTGGTTTGCCCTTAGCAGAACCCTCTTCTTCCGCCGACGGCCGGGGCTGCAGGGGTAGAGCGCCAGCTCCTCCCCGACCGCACGGTGGACGACGCCTACGACCCGGACCTGGGAGCAGCCGCCATGGAAGACGCCATCGTGGGGGAAGGCGACGAGGCAGGAGGCGCGGGGCCCGGAGCCGGCTTCGAGGAGTGGCCGGACGATGACGAGGTCGAAGCCGCCCCGCACCACCAGCCGACACTTGACCATCAAGGCGTGGGCCCGTCTGCCGCGCCGGCTGCCCGTGGCGGCGCGCAGAAGTGCCGGGCCGCGTCGACCTTCTTCGGCAGCCGGCCGAAAAAATCCAAGGCTTCCGCGGCGGCGACCAAGCGGGATGAGGCGACCGTGAAGGAGGCCCGCTTCCGCAAGGCGGTGAAACAGCCGCAGGCGATCTCGGCGTAAGTCGTCAAACGTCTTGTATATATATACTTTTTGTTATCCTTTTCGATTGAAGCTCTTCTGAACCTTTCTTCGCTCGCCGGGCAGGGCACCGCTTTCCCTTGAGCGAGGTCCTGGCGGCTCCGTAGTCGGGCCGACTGGAGGGTCCTCCGGCTCCCGTCGCGTGGATCCCCGCGTCGACCTTAGGGAGGCCACGGAGCGGAACGCACGGGAGGCGCGGGAGGAGCAGCAGGCGGCAGAGCGAAGGACCGCCCAGGCGGCAAAGGAGCAGGCCGATGCGGCGGCCAAGGCCCGGGCGGAGGCGGCAGCCGCAAAGACGGAGGCGGAGGCCTCGCACAACCAGCCTCCGTTGCTCGTCGTTCCCCTCCGCGTCGTGGCCCCCGACATCCCTGTGCCCCCGTCGGAGGAGGTCGACCAAGACCCACCGGTGGTGGAGAGGAGGGAGGACCACGTGGTCTTCGTGGAGGGGGCGATGCAGACGGCGCCGACTGGGGCGGGCCAAAGCGGCCAATCAGCCGCGGTGCCAGAGCAGCCGGCCGGGGGCGAGCCGGAGGCAGGGGCCGGCCTCGAGGTGCAGCCAGCATTGCGCCGGCGCGCAGGGGGAGGCACCTCCGCGCTGGAGCCGCACCGAGCTACGGGCGCCAGCTAGACGGCGGAGGCCCTGGAGGCGGCCAGCGCCAGCACGTCCGAGTGGACTCCCAGCGGGGGGATGGGCGAGCTAAACGCGGCGGCCCAGGAGGTCCGGAACCGGCTTCAAGCCCTGGCCGCCTCACTGCAGCAATACACCCAAGAGTTTCTCGCGACGCGGGCCGTCATCCGGGTGAGTCTTCTGGCCTTGGTTGTTTTGCTCTTTTTGATTTCTTCAGTGGGGGCGCGTCAGCGCACCCACTGGGTGTAGTCCCCGAGTTCCGAGTCGGCTGCTGCGCAGGCGGCTTGGAACTTACTAGGTCCTGATAGCTGTCTTATTCTCGCCTCCTGTCTGATCTTCCAGGAGTATCATAACCTCCGCGCTGCTGCCTTCAACTCCCAGGCTCAGGAGCTGGGCCAGAGAACCGAAGACCTGACCAGCAGCCGGAGTGCATGCTTTGTTTCGTTCATCTCCTGTGGGGGCGCGTCAGCGCACCCACTGGGTGTAGTCCCCGAGATTCGGGCCGACTGCTGAGCAGTCGGGTCGGATCTTCCTTGACGACTTCTTCCTTATTGATTTTTCCTTTGTCTTCATGATTGCAGGAGCCAATGCCGACTTGAGGGGGCAGCTCAACGGGGCCCAGGCCGCCCTTCGCGCCAAGGAAGCCGAGTACAACGCCTTGGTCCTGGAGCGTGACCGCCTGGCCAAGAAGTTGGCCGACCAGGAGGAGAGCCACAAGGCGGCCCTGAAGAAGGCGCAGGACAGCGAGGACGCCCTGAAGGCCGAGTTCGAGACCGAAGCGGCGGGCTGGGCTGAGGCGAAGCAGGCGCTGAGCGAGGGCTTCGGTCGTATCGAGGATCTGATCGATGGTAAGCCGCCTTCTTCACCCCTTGCTTGCCCCTTGATCCCTGGTTTGTGTTCTGACTTGTGCTGCTTTTTGTTCTCTGTGCAGACTACTTTCCCGGCTACTCCGTCTTTGCCACTCAAACCATCGAGGCCCGTCGCGAGGCGCGCCGGCAGGCGGGGGCTGAAATCGTGCCGGACGCGAGCCGGACGCTTGAGGAGCAACTCTTGGCGGTCCAAGCACGGCTGCAGCCGGCTCACCCTATGCTCCGCCGCCTCCGGCGCGCCGGGGCGCAGGTGTTGGCCGCCCTCTGGCCAGGCGAGACGATTCCCCACACCCCGAGTCGGACTGCCTACTGGCTGGAGGTTGCAGTTGGCCGCTTCGAGGCCCGAAAGGCATCGGCAGCCCGGCTTGGAGCTGGGCGGGCGCTGGAGTTTGTCCAAGCCTGGTATCCGAGGCTGAACCGTGACCAGCTGCGCACCTGGCGGCTGGAGGCCGACGAGGAGATGGAGGAGGTGCGGCCGGCTATCGCTCAGCGCACTTCGACGACCGCCGAGTGCACTGACATCAACGTCTTCGCTCCTGAAATTAATGACGATGGTGTTGCCCAGCCGGAGGAGTGGTTCGGGCTGGACCCGGCAGCGGGTGAGGACTCGGCAGAGGAGATTGCCTCCAGCGATGAAGGCGAAGACGATGAAGGAGAGGAAGGCGAAGACGTTGGGCTGGCCGGTGAAGCGGCCAGCCAGCCTCAGCCTGACCGTGCTTCCAGCAATGAGGCGCGTGCTAGCGCGCCCTTTGCGGGAGGCGGTGATCATGCCGAGGTTCGTCAGCCAGCCACTCCTCCAGCCGGCACTGCCGTCTCCACCGACCTGCCCGACTCGCCAGTCGCTCCCCTGGCTTAATCTGCCGTCCTTGTTTTTCCTGCTTGTTATCCTTTGAACAATTTTTATTAAACTTGCGCAGTTCCACCCACTGGGGGTGTATTCGAACTATGTTGAATGCTGGCCTTTTGAAGGTCTTTTGTGTAAATATGATTGTGTGCGCGTTTGGTTTCCATTCGTGTATGCTTTTTATCCTTAGGCTGTTTCCTTTGCCGCCTTCCCCTTTTGGGAAGGCAAGTACTCGAGCTTTCTTAGATTGAAGCAATGCGAATGGAAGCCGGCCGGTCGGCTACTCTGGTAGTCAGTCGGTGGTGGGAGAAAAACCGGCTTTTGTTATATTAGTCCGTTAGTCCCTAGCCGTTTTTCGTGTGGGCGTCCTTTCCTGCCTTTAACTCTTGCCAGCCGGACAGCCGGTTCTTCGAACTGCGACTTTTGGCAAGAGAAGGCTTGGGTGCCGGCACACTACTTGTCTGGCCGCGGGTAAGTCTTTTAATATAACTCTAGGCGGCCAGTCCCCGAGCCGACTAGTCGAACCCGGTGCCGGACGAAAAAAAGTGAATGTAATGACAAGGTCATAAGCATGATATTCTTCATTCATAGATAAAGGATGGCAGTCCCCGAGCTCTCCTCGGGGGGCCTATTGTCTCATACTTAGTGCAAAAGTTAGCGTGATACATACTGCATTTCAACTGTAAAATCTTCGGAGGAGGTTGGCGTTCCATGGTCGTTCCGACTCCTTGCCGGAGTCGTCTCTCTTTCGTGCCTTCGGCTTCTGCGCGTCGATCAGGTAGTAGGAGTCGTTGCCTAAAGCTCTGCTGATGACGAAGGGGCCCTCCCACGGGGCCGAGAGCTTGTGCTGGCCGGCTGTTCGCTGGATCAGCCGGAGCACAAGATCACCCTCTTGGAAGGATCTTGGCTTGACCTTCCGGCTATGGTAGCGGTGCAGGCCCTGCTGATAGATGGCGGACCGGCTGAGGGCTAACGGCCGGCCTTCTTCCAGCAGGTCGACGCCGTCTTCTCGTGCTTCCTTGGCCTCTGCCTCCGTGTACATGGTTACCCGAGGCGAGTCGAACTCGATGTCAGTTGGGATGACCGCCTCGTCACCATACACGAGGAAGAAAGGAGTGAAGCCGGTTGACTTCTTTGGGGTAGTGCGCAGACTCCAGAGGACGGCCGGCAGCTCATCGAGCCAACAGCCGGCCGAACGCTCCAGTGGTACGACCAGTTGGAGTTTGATGCCGGAAAGGATGAGGCCGTTGGCTCGCTCGACCTGGCCGTTTGACTGCGGGTGGGCAACAAACGCCAAGTCTAACCGGATGCCTTCCGTCGCGCAGAAACGTGCCAAGGATCCCTTGGCAAAATTCGTGCCATTGTCGGTGATGATGCTGTGTGGCACGCCATACCGAGTTGTTATTTCTGCAATAAATGTCACGGCAGTCGGCCCATTCAGCTTCTTGATCGGCTTTGCCTCAATCCATTTGGTGAATTTGTCCACAGCAACAAGCAGATGTGTCATGCCGCCGCGCCGCCTTGAATGGGCCCACCATGTCCAGTCCCCAAACGACAAAGGGCCAAGTGAGGGGAATGGTCTTGAGTGCTGAAGCCGGCATGTGTTGCTTGGAGCTGAAGAGTTGGCACCCTTTGCAATGTTTAACTAACTCCTTGTCGTCATCCAAAGCAGCCGGCCAAAAGAAACCATCGCGGAAAGCTTTGGCGACGAGTGATCTTGAGGCCGCATGGTGGCCGCATTCTCCTTGGTGGATGTCTCTGAGGATTGTAATGCCCTTCTCTTGCTCGACACATCGCTGGAAGACTCCAGTGACACTATGCTTGATGAGCTCTCTGTTGACGATTGTGTATGCTCCGGCTCGGTGTTGGACTTGTCTTGCCTCTGTTTCGTCAGTCGGCAGATCTTGGTTTATTAGGAAGTTGAGGATGGACTGAGCCCATGATGGAGCTGCGACTTCTTCTATTGCCAACACGGCTACTGCGACCAGGGCGGGCGGGCTGGGTGGTGAAATGCTGGAGTCGGCCGCCGCCTGCTGTGTTAGTGCAGCCTCCAGGCCGACTACCGCAGTCCCCGAGCCGGGTGTGGCAGTCCCTGGGTCGGGCGTAACTACGGAAGTCCCCGAGCCGCCTGCTGATGTTCCCGGGCCGACTATCGAAGTCCCCAGGTCACCCACTTGGTTCTTCGAGCCGGACCCGGCTATATCGGGGTCAGGCGGCACAAAGATGGAATCGAACTCTGGAGACGGCTTGATAGACGGCTTGAGGAGGCGTTGTAGAGAGACTCCGGTTGGTATTGCTTGCCGAGTGGAGCCTATTCGAGCCAGGGCATCAGCTGGCTCGTTGTCGGCTCGCGGTACGTGGAGGAACTCGCATCTTTCAAAGTATCCACTGATCTGCTGAACGAGGAAGCAGTAGCTTGCCATATTTGCGTCCTTGGCATCCCAGTCGCCGGATGATTGCTGGACCACCAAGTCCGAGTCGCCATAACATAGGATCCGGCGAATGCCGAGCTCTTTGGCAAGCCGGAGCCCGTGTATGAGCGCCTCGTACTCGACCACGTTGTTGGAGGCGGCAAAGTGAATTTGCAGCGTGTATCTGAGCTTGTCGCCTTTGGGAGAGGTGAGGACGACGCCAGCTCCCAAGCCGGTGCGCATCTTGGAACCATCAAAGTGCATGCGCCAATGAGTGGAGTCGGGAGCTGGCGGCAGGTATTGGGTCTCGGCCCAGTCGACGAGGAAGTCGGCTAATGCTTGGGACTTGATGGCGGTGCGAGGCTGGTAGAAAATCGTGTACGGGGCCAGCTCGATGGCCCATTTCGCCACCCGGCCGGATGCATCCCGGCTGCCTATGATCTCGGCCAGCAGGGCGGTGCATACAACCATGATGGGATGCTCTTGGAAGTAGGGCTTCAGCTTCTTGGCGGCGAAGTACACGCCGTAGCACATCTTCTAGTAGTGCGGGTAGTTCTGCTTCGAGGTAGACAACACCTCGCTCAAATAGTACACCGGCCTCTGGACCGGCTGGGCTCGGCCCTCTTCTGGGTCTTGGACTACGATGACGGTGCTGACCACCCGGCTGGTTGCGGTAATGTAGAGGAGCATGGGCTCTTTCTTAGTCGGTGCCGCCAGGACAGGCGGCGTGGCCAGCATCTTCTTCAGCTCGTGAAAAGCTTGGTCGGCTTGGTCATTCCACCAAAGTGAGTGGTCTTCTTCATGAGGCGGTAGAGGGGAAGAGCTTTCTCTCCGAGCCGGCTGATGAAGCGGTTCAGGGAGGCCAAGCATCCGGTGAACTTCTGGACGTTTCGAAGTTTGGTGGGAATCGCCATTCTCTCAATGGCCTTGATCTTTATTGGGTTGCATTCGATGCCGCGTTCGGAGACCAGGAAGCCTAGGAGTTGGCCGGCTGGCACTCCGAACACGCATTTCTCGGGGTTGAGCTTGATTTGGAACCGTCGTAGGTTCTCAAATGTTTCCTTGAGGTCTTCCAGCAAGGTGCCGCGCTTCTCCGTCTTTGCCACAATGTCGTCTACGTAGACATGAGCATTTCTGCCGAGCTGCTTGAGGAGGCACTTCTGCATGCAACGCTGAAAAGTGGCACCGGCATTTCTCAAGCCGAATGTCATAGTCAGGTAGCAGAAAGCTCCGAATGGCGTGATGAAGGCGGTCTTCAGACGGTCTGCCGGATCTAACTTTATCTGGTGGTATCCTGAGTAAGCATCCAAGAAACTCAGCAGCTCGCATCCAGCCGTGGAGTCTATCACTTGATCAATCCTTGGCAGGGCAAAGGGATCTTTGGGGCAGGCCTTGTTGAGGCTCGTGTAGTCTATGCACATGCACCACTTGTTGTTCTTCTTTAGCACGAGGACCGGGTTGGCGAGCCATTCTGGAAAGAAAACTTCCATAATGAAGCCGGCTGCCAGAAGCCGGGCTATCTCTTCTCCTACGATCCTTCTTTTCTCCTCCGACAGTCGGCGGAGGGGTTGTTTGACTGGTTTTTGCGTCTTCTCGGACGTGTAGCTTGTGCTCGGCGAATTCCTTCGGAACACCCGGCATGTCCTTGGAGGACCATGCAAAGATGTCCCAATTCTCACGGAGGAAATCGGCGAGCTCGCCTTCCTATTTGCTGTTTAGGTTTGCCTTGATGATGGCAAACCTCTCTGGGTGCTCGGGGTCAAGAGGCATCTTCTTCGTCTCCTTGGCCGGCTGGAAAGATCCTTGGGCATCATACTCCTTGGGATCGGGGGACAAGGCCAATTGTTTGCCGGCCATGGCCATCACTCGGTTCAACATCTTCTTTTCTTCGGCAATCACAAGGGACTCGGCCAGCCGGCTGCTGGCTGCTGCGCACTCGGAAGATTTCTTGTAATCGCCGGCTATGGTGATGATGCCTTTGGTGCTCGGCATCTTCATCTTGAGGTAAGCATAGTGGGGAACAACCATGAACCTGGACAAGGCAGGTCGGCCAAGCAATGCATGGTAGGGGCTCTCCAGGTCCACCACTTCAAACCAGATCACCTCCCGGCGGAAATGCTCCTTGTCCCCAAAGAGTACATCAATCTTGATCTTGCCAATGGGGGCGCATGACAGGCCGGGTACGATGCCATGGAACACAGTCCGAGTAGGCATGAGTTGCTTCGCCTTGACGTTCAGCTTCTCCAGGGTGTCACGGTACAGGATGTTGATGCTGCTCCCGCCGTCTATCAGCACGCGGGAGAAACGGGCGGCGCGTCTGTCCGTTGCAAGGGTGGCATCTAGAACCAACACATAAGAGCCGGGAGATGGCATCACCTCTGGCTGGTCGGCCTGGCTCCAGCTGATAGGTTTTTTTGACCAGTGCATGTGCTTGGCAGGGTTGGCAGCGACCATGCTGACCTCCTGGTGCTCTCGGCATCTGCCGCGCCGGTCTTCGGGCTGGCCTGTAAAGACGACATAGGCGGCATGCTCGTCGGGGAACTCATCATGCACGGCTCCGACTGCAGGCCGAGCGGTCGGTGGCTGCGGAGCCGGAGGCGGTGGACCGGCAGGCGGAGGCGGCGCGAGCCCTTCGCCTTTGGAGATTCGGGTGAGCCAGTGGCACTTCCGGGTTGTGTGGTTGGACGGCTTCGCGCCGCTGTGGAACTTGCATGGGACGTCGAGAGTTTGCTCGTAGGAGAAGGCCGGCTGCCAAGCCGGCTTGCCGCCCCTCTGCTTCTTGGGTGCCGGCCGCCCTTCGGGCTGCTCGTCTTCGACTGTGGCCACCTGCCGACTGGTGGAGGGCGGCACGGGGCCCTTGCGCTTGTGGTTGTTCTGGTGTGGGCGTCGGCCGGAATCCCCAGCCGGCGTCTTGGGCGCCGGGTTGAGTACTTTCCCGGACGCGTCTACCCGGAGCTCGTTCTTCATCGAGGAGTCGGCGGTGGCGTACTTGTCCGCTATGTCCAGAAGCTCGTCGAGGGTAGTCGGCTCGCCGCAGAGAAGCTTGTGCCTAAGGAGGGTGCCTTCTCGGCACCCGGCAGTGAAGTATTCTATGGCTTGCACCTCGTGCACCCCTTCGCAAGAGTTGCGGAGCTCGGCCCAACGCGTGAGGTAGTTGCGAGTGGACTCGGCGGGGCCTTGTACACACAAGGAGAGCTGTCTGGGCTTGGGAGCCCACTTGTAGGTGCTGGTGAAGTTGCGGACGAAGGCTTCTGTGAAGTCTAGCCAGCTGTTGATGCTGTATGGCTTGAGGCTGTTGAGCCAGGTCTGCGCCGTGCCTTGCAGCATGAGGGGCACGTACTTCACGGCAACGCGCCTGTTGCCGTTTGCTATGCTAACCGCCGTGGAGTAGTCGATCAACCAATCTTCCGGCTTCACGGAGCCGTTGTACTTGGGCGTGTCTCTTGGGAGCGAGAACCCTTTGGGGAAAGACTCGTCGCGAATGCGGGGGCCGAAGCAAGGCGGGCCGACATCATCTTCTTCTTCCAGCGCCAAGGATCGCGCTAGGCGGTCGATCCGATGGCGGGCGTCGTTCTCGCCGACTCCTTCGCGGCGACCTAGTCGGCCGCTGAGAGTCGGATGCGCAACAGGCGGTGGGGTGGGATAAATCTCCCCACGGGGCCGAGGCGGAGGCGGGTTGCCCCGCCACTCCACGGACCGGGGATGGCCTTCTACGTCTCGCTCAATGGAGATTCGGGTTCGGCTTCGGCTGGCAGCCGGCTCTTTCTCGTGCCGCATGCGGGTTTTACCCGTAGTCGGCGTCCGGGACGTCGCGCCGTGATCTCGGCGCGGGAGAGGCTTTCCGCGTGGGCGTCGGCTTCGGGCCGCTGCGCGGCCGCATCGATTAGCTGCTGGATGCGTCTGGTGATGTGGGGGAGTTCTTCGGCCCCCAATCCGTCTAGCTCGTCTATGGCCGCCTGGGCGGCATGCAGGTTCTCGAGTGGAGTGGCGTAGACTGGGCGGTCGACTCCTAGCGTGTCGGCGACGACAGCGCCACGCTGCCTGACAACGCCGGCCCGGCTGGGCCCGCCTGGGGGCGGCGTGCCAAAGGCGGTGCGGTCGGCTTCGCGCCGGTGGGCCTCAGTGAGGCACCTCATGGAAGCCAACTTCCGGCCCTCCACGAGGAGGGCAAGGCAGCGAGCCTCCAGTGCTTCAGCGTCGGCATCGGCCGGGAGGGGGATGGTCAAGTCATGGACCGCCGCATGCGGGGCGTCGTGGGTGCTCTCGTCAGAAGCGTTGCCGTGGCCGATGACCATCACCTCGGTGGTGACAGCGTCGCAGCCATCGGCCCAGGGAAGCGGGTCGTTGTAGATCGTGACGTCGGTGGGGAAAGTGTCGAGTGAGGCCGTGTCGGAGTCGATAGGCATCGGATAAGTGGAGCCAACCGACTCCAAGTCCACAACAGGCTCGCTGGAGACGTGGAGCTGGCCGAAGAGGTTGACGAGGTGGTCGGTGCCCGCGTCAGAGGCGAGCTCGTCGAAGATGAGGGTCTTGTCAAGAAGATTGGCAAGGCCGCTCGCTGTGCAGACGTTGGTGACGCCTTGCAGCGCGTCGTGGCAAGCGCCATCGGGCGTGCTGGGCTGGCTACGCTCGCTGGGGAGGAAGAGGGTTCCCGTCCAGAACATGTCTCCGGGCGACGGTGCACCTGGCCCCACGGTGGGCGCCAAATGTCGGGTGGTAGGTACGACATATGCCAACGGGTGGCTTATCATTGTGGGAGCCAGTAAGACGTCGCCGGTGCCTGGAAGCGGGATGAGGCAAAGACATGCACGCCGGTGAATCTTACCCAGCTTCGGGGCTCTCCGTGGAGATAACACCCCTACTGCTGCTCTGCGGGGTCTCCGCATGATCTCTAGATGAACAAGTAGCTACACGATGCTCCTTGAGCTGTTTTGTGAGAAGAATAAGTAGAGCACGGCTAGCCCTCCTCCCCTCTCTATGTGGTGTCTAGAGCTAGCTTGGATCAACCCTTTGCATGGGTGTCCCGGGGGGTTTATATGGGCCTACCCCCCGGGGGTACAATGGTAAACCGGCTGGGCATGGGGCCCAGCCGTCTGTGACTACACTTGCCGGCTTCTGCGCCAGCTGCTGGGGCCCGCCGGCTAGTAGGTCCCGCCGGCTGCCGGCTCCTTGGTCGACAGGCAGGCCCCACTGTCCAGGGCCTTGTCGGTGGATGGTTACTGTTGCTCAATCCTGGTGATGAGGGCTTCGCCGAGGTGGGCGTGGCTACAGTGCCGTCGTCCGGTGGGTGATCGTTGTAGCCTCACCGCGTCTTGTCTCCTTAATGGGGCGTCTCCTTCGAGGGAGGTGGCAAGCCGGTTGTGGAGAGCCGGCTCTGTCTTGGGCCGACTAGGGAAGGCCTGGCCGCCTTCGGGTGTCTCTCTGCCCGAAGGGGCCCACCGCCCGTGGGCCACACTGGCAGCCCGTCATGGATGACATCAGGGTCAACGTGGCAATAGTGCCACGCCGGACGGGTCATGGCCACCCGTACGGCGCACTGTGCCAGGCGTGCTCCGGGATTCGGGGGTGGCAGGCTTTACTGTAGCCACGCCCCGTCACATCGCCGCTATGTGGATGCAGACTTCGAGGGTACGATCTTGACCGCTTTGTGGGAGCCGGCTTCTTGGAGTCGGCCTTCTCGCGGCCGGCTTCTTGGAGCCGGCCCTCCCGCGGCTTTCTTCATGAGGGCTAAAGTCGGGTCGCCTTCCGATAGCCGGCCTGGGAGACAGCCGGCAAGGGGAAGGCGGCCGCACGTCTTGGATTCTTGAGGGCCGGATCGGCTCGTAATTTTTTCAGAAGGGCCAGGGGGAGCCGGCTAGGCTACCCGTGGTCATCATCTCCGACAGAGCAAACTCAACAAAATAACTATCATGTGAGGCATAATCTAATTGAAGATTAAAATCATGATGACAAGTTTCATGGATATCATTATTCTTTATAGCATACAAGTCATCACAATAATCATCATAGATAGCAACTTTGTTCTCATAATCAATTGGAACCTCTTCCGGGATAGTGGATTCATCACAAAATAAAGTCATGACCTCTCCAAATCCACTTTCATCAATATAATCATCATAAATAGGAGGCATACTTTCATCATAATTAATTTGCTCATCAAAACTTGGGGGACAAAAAATATCATCTTCATCAAACATAGCTTCCCAAGCTTGTGGCTTTGCATATCATTAGCATCATGGATATTCAAGGAATCCATACTAACAACATTGCAATCATGCTCATCATTCAAATGTTTAGTGCCAAACATTTTCATGCATTCTTCTTCTAACACTTTGGCACAATATTCCTTTCCATCATACTCACAAAAGATATTAAAAAGATGAAGCGTATGAGGCAAACTCAATTCCATTTTTTGTAATTTTTTTAGACTAAACTAGTGATAAAACAAGAAACTAAAAGACTCGATTGCAAGATCTAAAGACATACCTTCAAGCACTCACCTCCCCGGCAACGCTGCCAGAAAAGAGCTTGATGTCTACTACACAACCTTCTTCTTGTAGACGTTGTCGGGCCTCCAAGTGCAGAGGTTTGTAGGATAGTAGCAAATTTCCCTCAAGTGGATGACCTAAGGTTTATCAATCCGTAGGAGGCGTAGGATGAAGATGGTCTGTCTCAAGCAACCCTGCAACCAAATAACAAAGAGTCTCTTGTGTCCCCAACACACCCAATACAATGGTAAATTGTACAGGTGCACTAGTTCGGCGAAGAGATGGTGATACAAGTGGTATATGGATAGTAGATAATGGTTTTTGTAATCTGAAAATATAAAAACAGCAAGGTAACTAATGATAAAAGTGAGCATAAACGGTATTGCAATGCTAGGAAACAAGGCCTAGGGTTCATACTTTCACTAGTGCAAGTCCTCTCAACAATAATAACATAATTGGATCACATAACTATCCCTCAACATGCAATAAAGAGTCACTCCAAAGTCACTAATAGCGGAGAACGAACGAAAAGATTATGGCAGGGTACAAAACCACCTCAAAGTTATTCTTTCCAATCAATTCATTGGGCTATTCCTATAAGTGTCACAAACAGCCCTAGAGTTCTAGAATAACACCTTAAGACACAAATCAACCAAAACCCTAATGTCACCTAGATACTCCAATGTCACCTCAAGTATCCGTGGGTATGATTATACGATATGCATCACACAATCTCAGATTCATCTATTCAACCAACACATAGAACCTCAAAGAGTGCCCCAAAGTTTCTACCGGAGAATCACGATGAAAACGTGTGCCAACCCCTATGCATAGGTTCATGGGCGGAACCCGCAAGTTGATCACCAAAACATACATCAAGTGAATCACGTGATATCCCATTGTCACCACAGATACGCACGGCAAGACATACATCAAGTGTTCTCAAATCTTTAAATACTCAATCCGATAAGATAACTTCAAAGGGGAAACTCAGTCCATTACAAGAGAGTAGAGGGGGGAGAAAATATCATAAGATCCAACTATAATAGCAAAGCTCGCGATACATCAAGATCGTATCACCTCAAGAACACGAGAGAGAGAGAGAGAGATCAAACACATAGCTACTGGTACATACCCTCAGCCCGAGGGAGAACTACTCCCTCCTCGTCATGGAGAGCACCGGGATGATGAAGATGGCCACCGGAGAGGGATTGCCCCCTCCGGCAGGGTGCCAGAATGGGTCTAGATTGGCTTTCGGTGGCTACGGAGGCTTCTGGCGGCGGAACTCCCGATCTATTGTGCTCCCTGATCGTTTTAGGGTATATATATATAGGTGGAAGAAGTACGTCAGGGGAGCCACGAGGGGCCCACGAGGGTGGAGGGTGCGCCCAGGGGGGTGGGCGCGCCCCCTACCTTGTGGCTTCCTCGTTGCTTCCCTTACGTGGACTCCAAGTCTCCCAGGTTGCTTTCCTTCCAAAAATAAGTTCCGTGAAGTTTCTGGTCAATTGGACTCCGTTTGATTTTCCTTTTCTGCGATACTCTAAAACAAGGAAAAAACAGAAACTGGCACTGGGCTCTGGGTTAATAGGTTAGTCCCAAAAATAATATAGAAGTGTATAATAAAGCCCATAAACATCCAAAGTTGATAATATAATAGCATGGAATAATCAAAAAATATAGATACGTTGGAGACGTATCAACAGACTCCATCCAAGCTACGTCGCGGCGTGGCCCGATATAGAGGCATCGCTCACCCACTCTGCTTCACTAATGAAGTAATGGACCACGAATTCTCAGAAGGGTTTAAACCCATGAATATCGAATCATACGATGGAATAATAGATCTCGTGGTATGGGTTAAGGACTATCTTCTCCATATCCACATGGCCTGCGCGATGACCTTCACGCCATTAAATACCTACCACTAAAACTAAAAGGACCAGCTTGACACTGGTTAAACAGCTTTCCAGAGAACTCCGTTGACAGCTGGGAAGACCTGGAAGACGCCTTTCGCAATAACTTCCAAGGCACATATATCCGGCCACCAGACGCCGATGACTTAAGTCACATCATACAGCAGCCCGGAGAGTCAGCCAGAAAGCTCTGGACTAGGTTCTTAATTAAAAAGAACCAAATTGTCGATTGTCCAGACACCGAAGCCCTCGCGGCCTTCAAACACAGCATTCGGGATGAATGGCTCGCTTGCCACCTCGGTCAGGAAAAACCAAAATCCATGAAAGCCCTTACCGCTCTTATGACCCGCTTTTGCGCGGGAGAAGACATCTGGCTCGCTCGTAGGAGCAATGGCGCCAGTGACCCGGGCATTTCCGAAGTGCGAGACGGCAACGGAAAGCCACGTTGCAATAAATACAAGCGTCGTAATAATGATGAAATACCACAAGACACAACAGTTAACGCCGGATTCAGTGGTCCAAGCCCGGTCAACGGAAAAAGCCATCCAAGGCAAATAGAGACGGACCATCCAACCTCGATAAGATATTGGATCGTCCATGCCAGATTCATGGCACCCCCGATAAACCAGCTACCCATACCAACAGAAGATGATGGGTCTTCAAACAAGCCGGCAAATTAAAAGCCGAACACAAGAGGAAGGGGCCGCCCAGTGACAGCGATGACGATGAGACTCGCCGGCCGAATACCGGGGTTCAGAAGCAATCCCCCCTGAAGTGCAAACCGTAAATATGGTATATGCGACGCACACCCCCACAGGGGAGCACACACGCACACTACGGGACACATACGCCATAGAGCGGATTCCCCCAAAAATCAGTCATACCCGTCACTCCTTCCGTACAAGGGATTGTACTACGGCCATTATAGCCGAAGCACAAAGTGGCCTCGACAAGCCGCACAATTCATCGGCCATTAAGCCGCCGGTCTCCATTAAATGGAACCAATCTGTCCTAGAGCAGGATTAGCAGTTCAGCCTACGTCGTTCGCCTCACAATCACGCAAAGTTTATACCGCGCATGCATAATTATGCACTCAAAATACCCTGGCCATCGACGGAGGCACAATACGGGCAAGCCTACAAGCACTCCCATTTCGTCCTTTTTCATTTCTAATTATTCCTTTTTTATCACAGGCGACGCAAAATATAGGTGATCTCACAGACTCTTTCGGAGTTCGGCTTCATACACTTACCCCAAGGTTGTTCCCGTTAAAGGAATCCCTTAACCGAGGCAAGGCGGCGCAGACGTGCGACAGGAGGTCCAAATAGTATTGTAGACCACGCTCTCTATTTTGAACCTGTAAATGGCAATTGACATTATCGATCAGATCCCTGTGAACATAATCCATGCCCAGTATTTGCTTTTTCCTAAAAAAATCTGAATTTCTCCAGTTGTTTGACACTCGCACCCCGACACAGGTTGCCAGGGGCTCGATATGGGAACAAATGAATTGCCGACAAGTCCGAACAGCTTTACAACACACTTTGGCGTCGCGAGTTTGGCCTTATATGCATCAGCTCCAAATCATGTCTTTGGTCAATAGTTGGGTTGCCGGACTCCTGTGTTTACTACCTTACGTTCCGCTATATTTGCTAGGGTAGTAAAGGGAGAACTATTGCGATTGTGTCCCGGTTTATCTGGATGAGCACCTCAGTAGAGAAAGCCAAAAACTGACTGTCATGATGCGGTGAGAGCTGGTCAACCACTCGATGACTTATTAGAATCTTTCGCGATTCCTCCCGTGTTGCACGAAGGACCGTTCTTCTGGTCACTCATATAACGCACCGTACTCGGATGACTGCGTACATACCAAGGGCTATATCGTAGACCCACCGTCAAACTCCTATGGCTAAGTGAAAGTACTAAAGCCCTATAGTCCGATTGCCTAGTTCGCCGCATTGACACCTCCTTCACGGACCAAGATGTTGAATCAAGAGTGATCAAGTGCTTTTCTGAACACCCCCGTATTTTATACGAGGGGTTGAAGCCACGACTGGAAAACTTTCAGATTATACAAAAACGGCCGCACAGGAGGAGCCACAACTTCTAGGTATAATCTTAAATTATAATTAATATTGTTTTTACAATCTCAATACATTTCACTCGAACATCATCTCTTTCGAGCACTGACCCTCTATCAGGCGAGGAACCTCTAAGACATCTTCAAAATAATACTCTGGCGTGTTATGCTCCTTGCCCTCGGCTGGACTTTTCGCTGTAACATCGGTGGCCTTCATCTTTGCCCAGTACATCTTCACACGGGCAAGGGCCATCCGTGCACCTTCAATGCACGTGGACCGCTTAACAGCGTCCATACGCGGCACCACATCACTTAGTCGCCATACCAAACCGAAATAACTCTTCGGAATTGGCTCAGCTAGCCACAGCCGGACTATGATGTCCTTCATGGCAGAGCTGGATATTTTGTGGAGCTCGGCCCATTGGGCCATCTGTTCATTCAGTAATAGTGGGCGCTTCGGTCTGCCAAATTGTGACCAAAAAAGCTTCTCCATTGCATGCCCTTCCCGCGCTTCATAAAACTGCGCCGCATCGGAGGCGCTCTTCGGCAAGTCCAAAAGGCGCCCGGGGAGCTCCACATTTGATTAAGAGGGGCATACTTCGGATCGCCAAACTTAGTCTGTAACAAGAAAGGCTTACCGACCGCTACTTCCCCAGCTTGCCGGATCTCTTCCCGGGCCACTCTAGACTCAGATCATGCTTCTCTTGCCTCTTGTAATGCCTTGTCAAGATTGGTTGCTTTGGCCTTGTTATCCTTCTCGAGGAATTCGCACTGGACAGTGGCTTCCTTCAGCTCATGTGCCATAGTGGCCATTCTCTCCTCACACCGGCGCTGCGCGGCCTGTCCGGCTTCTAACTCATCAGCCACCTTTTGGGCAGCCACATTACTCATTCGGGCTTGCTCCTTGGCTCAGGCAAGTTCAGCCTAAAGCGGTGATGTCTACTACACAACCTTCTTCTTGTAGACGTTGTTGGGCCTCCAAGTGCAGAGGTTTGTAGGACAGTAGCAAATTTCCCTCAAGTGGATGACCTAAGGTTTATCAATCTGTAGGAGGCGTAGGATGAATATGGTCTCTCTCAAGCAACCCTGCAACCAAATAACAAAGAGTCTCTTGTGTCCCCAACACACCCAATACAGTGTTGGGGAACGTAGCAGAATTTTAAAATTTTCTACGCATCACCAAGATCAATCTATGGAGTAATCTAGCAACGAGGGGAAGGTGAGTGCATCTACATACCCTTGTAGATCGCTAAGTGGAAGCGTTCAAGTGAACGGGGTTGATGGAGTCGTACTCGTCGTGATCCAAATCACCGATGAACCTAGCGCCGAACGGACGGCACCTCCGCGTTCAACACACGTACGGAACTGAGACGTCTCCCATGCCTTCATCTAGCAAGGAGGAGGGAGAGGTTGAGGAAGAAGTCCAACAGCACAATGGCGTGGTGGTGGAGGAGCTTGTGGTTCTCCGACAGGGCTTCGCCAAGCACCATGGAGGAGGAGGAGAAGGTAGGAGGAGGGAGGGCTGCGCCAGGTTCAAGGGTGTTGCCGCCCTCCCACCCCTCCACTATTTATAGGTGGGGGAGAGGGGGCCGGCCCCCTAGATCCCATCTAGGGTTGGGGGCGGTGGCCAAGGGGGGAGGAGTGCCTCCCAAGTCAAGTGGAGGCCCTCCCCCTTAGGGTTTCCCCTCTCCCATGCGCATGGGCCTTGGGGGGCTGGTGCCCTTGGCCCATTAAGGTTAGGGCGCCCCTACAGCCCATGCTGCTGTATTGGATGTGGTGGAACATTTTCCGGACCTCCGGACCCCTCCGGAATCCTCCGGAACCTTCCGGAAGCTTCCCGGTACAATACCGGAAAAAACCGAACTTTTCCCGGAACCCGAACAACAACTTTCCATATATAAATCTTTACCTCCAGACCATTCCGGAACTCCTTGTGATGTCCGGGATCTCATCCGGGACTCTGAACAACATTCGGTAATCACATACAAGTCTTCCTAATAACCCTAGCGTCATCGAACCTTAAGTGTGTAGACCCTACGGGTTCGGGAACCATGCAGACATGACCGAGACAACTCTCCGGCCAATAACCAACAGCGGGATCTGGATACCCATGTTGGCTCCTACATGTTCCACGATGATCTCATCGGATGAACCACGATGTCGAGGATTCAATCAATCCCGTATTCAATTCCCTTTGTCCAGCGGTATTGTACTTGCCCGAGATTCGATCGTCGGTATCCCGATACCTTGTTCAATCTCGTTACCGGCAAGTCTCTTTACTCGTTCCATAACACATCATCCCGTGATCAACTCCTTGGTCATATTGTGCACATTATGATGATGTCCTACCGAGTGGGCCCAGAGATACCTCTCCGTTACACGGAGTGACAAATCCCAGTCTCGATTCGTGCCAACCCAACAGACACTTTCAGAGATACCTGTAGTGTACCATTATAGCCACCCAGTTACGTTGTGACGTTTGGCACACCCAAAGCACTCCTATGGTATCCGGGAGTTGCACAATCTCATGGTCTAAGGAAATGATACTTGACATTAGAAAAGCTTTAGCAAACGAACTAAACGATCTTGTGCTAGGCTTAGGATGGGGTCTTGCCCATCACATCATTCTCCTAATGATGTGATCCCGTTATCAACGACATCCAATGTCCATGGTCAGGAAACTGTAACCATCTTATTGATCAACGAGCTAGTCAACTAGAGCCTTACTAGGGACATGGTGTTGTCTATGTATCCACACATGTATCTGAGTTTCCTATCAATACAATTCTAGCATGGATAATAAACGATTATCATGAACAATGAAATATAATAATAACCAATTTATTACTCCCTCTAGGGCATATTTTCAACATACAGTGGTAAATTGTATAGGTGCACTAGCTCGGTGAAGAGATGGTGATACAAGTGGTATATGGATAGTAGATAATGGTTTTTGTAATCTGAAAATATAAAAACAGCAGGGTAACTCATGATAAAAGTGAGCACAAACGGTATTGCAATGTGTTGAAACAAGGCCTAGGGTTCATACTTTCACTAGTGCAAGTCCTCTCAACAATAATAACATAATTGGATAATATAACTATCCCTGAACATGCAACAAAGAGTCACTCCAAAGTCACTAATAGTGGAGAACGAGCGAAGAGATTATGGTAGGGTACGAAACCACCTCAAAGTTATTCTTTCCAATCAATCCGTTGGGCTATTCCTATAAGTGTCACAAACAGCCCTAGAGTTCGTACTAGAATAACACCTTAAGACACAAATCAACCAAAACCCTAATGTCACCTAGATACTCCAATGTCACCTCAAGTATCCGTGGGTAAGATTACACGATATGCATCACACAATCTCAGATTCATCTATTCAACCAACACATAGAACCTCAAAGAGTGCCCCAAAGTTCCTACCGGAGAATCACAACGAAAACGTGTGCCAACCCCTATGCATAGGTTCATGGGCGGAACCCGCAAGTTTATCACCAAAACATACATAAAGTGAATCACGCCGTATCCCATTGTCACCATAGATACGCATGGCAAGACATACATCAAATGTTCTCAAATCTATAAAGACTCAATCAGATAAGATAACTTCAAAGGGGAAACTCAATCCATTATAAGAGAGTAGAGGGGGAGAAAACATCATAGGATCCAACTATAATAGCAAAGCTCGTGATACATCAAGATCGTATCACCTCAAGAACACGAGAGAGAGAGAGAGAGAGAGAGAGAGAGAGAGAGAGAGATCAAACACATAGCCACTGGTACATACCCTCAGCCCCGAGGAAGAACTACTCCCTCCTCATCATGGAGAGCACCGGGATGATGAAGATGGCCACCGAAGAGGGATTCCCCCTCCGGCAGGATGCCGGAACGGGTCTAGATTGGCTTTCAGTGGCTATGGAGGCTTCTGGCGGCGGAACTCCCGATCTATTGTGCTCCCTGATCGTTTTAGGGTATATGGAGATATATAGGCGGAAGAAATACGTTAGGGGAGCCACGAGGGGCCCACGAGGGTGGAGGGCGCGCCGAGGGGGTGGGCGCGCCCCCCTACCTCGTGGTCTCCTCGAAGCTTCCCTAACATGGACTCCAAGTCTCCTGGGTTGCTTTCCTTCCAAAAATAAGTTCCGTGAAGTTTCAGGTCAATTGGATTCCGTTTGATTTTCCTTTTCTGCGATACTCTAAAACAAGGAAAAATAGAAACTGGCACTGGTCTCTGGGTCAATAGGTTAGTCCCAAAAATAATATAAAAGCATATAATAAAGCCCATAAACATCCAAAACACATAATATAATAGCATGGAACAATAAAAAAATATAGATACGTTGGAGTCGTATCAGCATCCCCAAGCTTAATTCCTGCTCGTCCTCGAGTAGGTAAATGGTAAAAACAGAATTTTTGATGTGGAATGCTACTTGGCATAATTTCAATTTAATTCTTCTTAATTGTGGTATGAATATTCAGATACGAAAGATTCAAGACAAAAGTTCATATTGACATAAAAATAATAATACTTCAAGCATACTAACTAAGCAATTATGTCCTCTCAAAATAACATGGACAAAGAAAGTTCATCCCTGCAAAATCATATAGTTTAGTCATCCTCCATTTTCGTCACACAAGAATGCTCTCATCATGCACAACCCTGATGACAAGCCAAGCAATTGTTTCATACTTTACTAATCTCAAACTCATAAACCTTCACGCAATACATGAGCGCGAGCCATGGACATAGCACTATGGGTGGAATAGAATATGATGATGGGGGTTATGTGGACAAGACAAAAAGGAGAAAGTCTCACGTGAATGAGGATAATCAATGGGCTATGGAGATGCCCACCGATTGATGTTAATGCAAGGAGTAGGGATTGCCATGCAATGGATGCACTAGAGCTATAAATGTATGAAAGCTCAACAAAAGAAACTAAGTGGGTGTGCATCCAACTTGCTTGCTCACGAAGACCTAGGGCACTTGAGGAGGCCCATTGTTGGAATATACAAGACAAGTTCTATAATGAAAATTTCCCACTAGTATATGAAAGTGAGAAAACAAGAGACTCTCTATCATGAGGATTATGGTGCTACTTTGAAGCACAAGTGTGGCAAAGGGTAGTAGCATTGTCCCTTCTCTCTTTTTCTCTCATTTTTTTGGGGCCTTCTCTTTTTTATGGCCTTTCTCTTTTTTGGGGCCTTCTCTTTTTTGGCCTTTCTCTTTTTTTATTCCTCACTTGGGACAATGCTCTAAAAAATGATGATCATCACACTTCTATTTATTTACAACTCAATGATTACAACTCGATACTAGAACAAAGTATGACTCTATATGAATGCCTCCGGTGGTGTACCGGGATGTGCAATGACTCATGAGTGACATGTATGAAAGAATTATGAACGGTGGCTTTGCCACAAATACAATGTCAACTACATGACCATGCAAAGCAATATGATAATGATGAAACGTGTCATGATAAACGGAATGGTGGAAAGTTGCTTGGCAATATATCTCGGAATGGCTATGGAAATGACATAATAGGTAGGTATGGTGGCTGTTTTGAGGAAGATATAAGGAGGTTTATGTGTGATAGAGTGTATCATATCATGGGGTTTGGATGCACCGGCGAAGTTTGCACCAACTCTCAATGTGAGAAAGGGCAATGCACGGTACCGAAGAGGCTAGCAATGATGGAAGGGTGAGGGTGCGTATAATCCATGGACTCAACATTAGTCATAAAGAACTCACATACTTATTGCAAAAATCTACAAGTCATCAAAAACCTCGGCACTACGCGCATGCTCCTAGGGGGATAGATTGGTAGGAAAACACCATCGCTCGTCCCCGACCACCACTCATAAGGAAGACAATCAAATAACACCTCATGTTTCAAATTTGTTACACAACGTTTACCATACGTGCATGCTACGGGACTTGCAAACTTCAACACAAGTATTCCTCAAATTCACAACTACTCAACTAGCACGACTTTGATATTATTACCTCCATATCTCAAAACAATCATCAAGCATCAAACTTCTCTTAGTATTCAACACACCCATAAGAATTTTTTTACTATTCTTAGATGCCTAGCATATTAGGATTATTTAAGAAAATTACCATGCTATTTAAGACTCTCAAAATAATATAAGTGAAGCATGAGAGATCAATAGTTTCTATAAAACAAATCCACCACCGTGCTCTAAAAGATATAAGGGAAGTACTAGAGCAAATGACAAACTACTCCGAAAGATATAAGTGAAGATCAATGAGTAGTAGAATAATTATGCAACTATGTGAAGACTCTCTAACATTTAAGAATTTAAGATCTTGGTATTTTATTCAAACAGCAAGAAAAACTAAATAAAATAAAATGACGCTCCAAGCAAAACACATATCATGTGGTAAATAAAAATATAGCTCCAAGTAAAGTTACCGATGAATAAAGACGAAAGAGGGGATGCCTTCCGGGGCATCCCCAAGCTTAGGCTTTTGGTTGTCCTTGAATATTACCTTGGAGTGCCTTGGGCATCCCCAAGGTTAGGCTCTTGCCACTCCTTATTCCATAGTCCATCGAATCTTTACCCAAAACTTGAAAACTTCACAACACAAAACTTAACAGAAAACTCGTAAGCTCTGTTAGTATAAGAAAATAAATCACCACTTAGGTACTGTTGTGAACTCATTCCAAATTCATATCGGTGTAATATCTACTGTATTCCAACTTATCTATGGTTCATACCCTCCGATACCACTCATAGATTCATCATAATAAGCAAACAACACATCGAAAACAGAATCTGTCAAAAACAGAACAGTCTGTAGTAATATGGATCAAACGTATACTTATGGAACCCCAAAAATTCTAAAATAAATTTCTGGACCTGAGGAATTTATCTATTAATCATCTGCAGAAATAATTAACTAAATATCACTCTCCAATAAAAAATGGCAGCAATTCTTGTGAGCGCTAAAGTTTCTGTTTTTTACAGCATGATCATAAAGATTTCACCCAAGTCTTCCCAAAGGCTCTACTTGGCACAAACACTAATTAAAACATAAAAAACTCAATCATAACAGAGGCTAGATAAATTATTTATTACTAAACAGGAACAAATAGCAAGGAACAAAAATAAAGTTGGGTTGCCACCCAACAAGCGCTATCGTTTAATGCCCCTAGATAGACATGATGATTTCAATGATGCTCACATAAAAGATAAGAATTGAAACATAAAGAGAGCATCATGAAGAATATGAATAGAACATTTAAGTCTAACCCACTTCCTATGCATAGGGATTTTGTGAGCAAACAACTTGTGGGAACAAGAATCAACTTGCATAGGAAGGTAAAACAAGCATAACTTCAAAATTTTAAGCACATAGAGAGGAAACTTAATATTATTGCAATTCCTACAAGCATATATTCCTCCCTCATAATAATTTTCAGTAGCATCATGAATGAATTCAACAATATAACCATCACCTAAAGCATTCTTTTCATGATCTACAAGCATAGAAAATTTACTACTCTCCACATAAGCAAATTTCTTCTCATGAATAGTAGTGGGAGCAGACTCAACAAAATAACTATCATGTGAGGCGTAATACAATTGAAAACTAAACTCATGATGACAAGTTTCATGGATATCATTATTCTTTATAGCATACAAGTCGTCACAATAATCATCATAGATAGCAACTTTGTTCTCATAATCAATTGGAACCTCTTCCGGAATAGTGGATTCATCACAAAATAAAGTCATGACCTCTCCAAATCCACTTTCATCACTATAATCATCATAAATTGGAGGCATGCTTTCATCATAATAAATTTTCTCATCAAAACTTGGGGGACAAAAAATATCATCTTCATCAAACACAGCTTCCCCAAGCTTGTGGCTTTGCATATCATTAGCATCATGGATATTCAAGGAATTCATACTAACAACATTGCAATCATGCTCATCATTCAAATATTTAGTGCCAAACATTTTAATGCATTCTTCTTCTAACACTTTGGCACAATTTTCCTTTCCATCATACTCACGAAAGATATTAAAAAGATGAAGCGTATGAGGCAAACACAATTCCATATTTTTTGCAGTTTTCTTTTATAAACTAAACTAGTGATAAAAAAAGAAACTAAAAGACTCGATTGCAAGATCTAAAGATATACCTTCAAGCGCTAACCTCCCCGGCAACGGCGCCAGAAAAGAGCTTGATGTCTACTACACAACCTTCTTCTTCTAGACGTTGTTGGGCCTCCAAGTGCAGAGGTTTGTAGGACAGTAGCAAATTTCCCTCAAGTGGATGACCTAAGGTTTATCAATCCGTAGGAGGCGTAGGATGAAGATGGTCTCTCTCAAGCAACCCTGCAACCAAATAACAAAGAGTCTCTTGTGTCCCCAACACACCCAATACAATGGTAAATTGTATAGGTGCACTAGTTCGGCGAAGAGATGGTGATACAAGTGGTATATGGATAGTACATAATGGTTTTTGTAATCTGAAAATATAAAACAGCAAGGTAACTAATGCTAAAAGTGAGCACAAACGGTATTGCAATGTGTTGAAACAAGGCCTAGGGTTCATACTTTCACTAGTGCAAGTCCTCTCAACAATAATAACATAATTGGATCATATAACTATCCCTCAACATGCAACAAAGAGTCACTCCAAAGTCACTAATAGCGGAGAACGAGCGAAGAGATTATGGTAGGGTACGAAACCACCTCAAAGTTATTCTTTCCAATCAATCCGTTGGGCTATTCCTATAAGTTTCACAAATAGCCCTAGAGTTCGTACTAGAATAACACCTTAAGACACAAATCAACCAAAACCCTAATGTCACCTAGATACTCCAATGTCACCTCAAGTATCCGTGGGTAAGATTATACGATATGCATCACACAATCTCAGATTCATCTATTCAACCAACACATAGAACCTCAAAGAGTGCCCCAAAGTTCCTACCAGAGAATCACGACGAAAACGTGTGCCAACCCCTATGCATAGGTTCATGGGCGGAACCCGCAAGTTGATCACCTAAACATACATCAAGTGAATCACGTGGTATCCCATTGTCACCACAGATACGCATGGCAAGACATACATCAAGTGTTCTCAAATCTATAAAGACTCAATCAGATAAGATAACTTCAAAGGGGAAACTCAATCCATTACAAGAGAGAAGAGGGGGGAGAAAACATCATAGGATCTAACTATAATAGCAAATCTCGTGATACATCAAGATCGTATCACCTCAAGAACATGAGAGAGAGAGAGATCAAACACATAGCTACTGGTACATACCCTCAGCCCCGAGGGAGAACTACTCCCTCCTCGTCATGAAGAGCACCGGGATGATGAAGATGGCCACCGGAGAGGGATTCCCCCTCCGGCAGGGTGCCAGAACGGGTCTAGATTGGCTTTCAGTGGCTATGGAGGCTTCTGGAGGCGGAACTCCCGATATATTGTGCTCCGTGACCGTTTTAGGGTATATGGAGACATATAGGCGGAAGAAGTACGTCAAGGGAGGCACGAGGGGCCCACGAGGGTGGAGGGCGCACCCAGGGGGTGGGCGCGCCCCCTACCTCGTGGCCTCCTTGAAGCTTCCCTTACGTGGACTCCAAGTCTCCCAGGTTGCTTTCCTTCCAAAAATAAGTTCCGTGAAGTTTCAGGTTAATTGGACTCCGTTTGATTTTCCTTTTCTGCGATACTCTAAAACAAGGAAAAAATAGAAACTGGCACTGGGCTCTGGGTCAATAGGTTAGTCCCAAAAATAATAGAAAAGTGTATAATAAAGCCCATAAACATCCAAAACATATAATATAATAGCATGGAACAATAAAAAATTATAGATACGTTGGAGACGTATCACGCGGCAGCACCATCTGCAGATACGCACGTCTCAGAACATAATTCTAGCTTCGTGCCTGTGTTACTATATATATTCTAACACATACCTTTCGCTTCGTCGAGTCGCCTGTTAATAAGCGTGATGTCGTTATCCACCACATCAAGCTTATGCTCCAGACCTGCAACCTCCGTAACGTGTGCAGTCGTCATGGAGGTACCAGCCTGTGTTTCGAAGTCATTAGAGGACATCTTTTTCAATCCTCTGATTGCCTACCTTTGGGCGCCAACCAGAGTCTCAGGGGATACTATCTATACACAGGTGCATTTTTGCGTATAAAGCACAATCGAACATTACATACCTCAAAGCCTCTTAGTAGGCTCATGAAGGCTTCATTCAATCCGCTTTTCACGGACAGAATCCTCTCGACCACCATACCCATCAAGGTACGATGATCATCTGAGATTGACGAACACCGTAACATGTTCGTCAGTGTATCCGGCGCATCTGGATTCCTGGAAGCAGCTCTGGCAGTACGGACTCCCTTCGACAGGGTAGGTTTACTCGATCCTAGAGTCGTCTCCGGCTGTAAACCGGATAGTCCGGAGCTTTTTTTATTAACCCTTGTAGGGACCGCACACTTTAGACTCTGGGCGACCAAAGTTTCACCTTGGGGCGCTGGCTCTATTATCCCCCGATCGGGAGAGACCCTTCGGGACGACACCTCTACGTCGTCCGCCCTGTTGGGCGAGGAAGCTTGTCAAGGCGTTTCGCTTTCCATCATCTCGGGTAAAAGGTCCCCCGAGGAGGAGGATTGTTGAGGAAGACTGTGCGCCGGACTACAAAACGCATATTCTAGATGTTACCTTTGCAAAGAGAAAAGGAACAGGGTATGTTTAAAATATCTTTGTTCACTTACAATTCGGTTGGAGGCTTGTCCTTACGAAGGGATTGTGCAACAACAACACCTTCCGATCCTGAACCGCCCGACGGGGGTGTTCTGCCCCGCTTAGGAGCCCTTACCTCCCAATTCTCGGAGGCGGCCCTTTTCTTACCATGGGAAGAAGGGATGTCAGCTTCTCCTTCCCTTTTGTCTTCGGAAGAGGGAGCCCTAGTCTCCCCGGACACAGTGTGTGGTTTGCCTCCAGGATGGAGGCCGCCTTCGGCTCCACCGCTCTTCTCATTCTCCTCCTCCACCGGCACCTGGTATGGCGCCGGGACCGGCATCCTTGCTAGTATGGGACTAGCTGAGTCCTCGAGAAGAGGAGCCGAACACCTGATTCACTCAGCCTTCTTTATCCAGCCCTGGAAGAAGATGGTTTTCTCAGCATCTTATCATGAGATGTGTATCTAAGTTGTGTTTGAGAATTGAGTGCTTACCGAGGTATCCGGATGGTTGTAGTCAAGGCTGATGTCCTTTGTAGTGTCCGGCCACTGTTTCGTTTCCTGAAAAATAATTTCCACATTCCTTTGTGTGTCACACCGAAGAAGTGCTGAAGGGTTCGTGGTCCTTCTGGATTAAACTCCCACATGCAGATGGGCCGTCTTTGGCACGGGAGGATGCTACCTCTTGAGCACTGCGTTGGATTTCCCCGAAGAGGAAGAGATGATGCAGCAAAGTAGCGTAAGTATTTCCCTCAGTTTTTGAGAACCAAGTTATCAATCTAGTAGGAGGCTACGCTCGAGTCCCTCGTACCTACACAAAAACAATAGCTCAACGCAACCAACACGCTTAGGGGTTGTCAATCCCTTCACGGTCACTTACGAAAGTGAGATCTGATAGAGATGATAAATAATATTTTTGGTATTTTTGGTATAGAGATGCAAAGTAAATAAAGTAAAAGGCAAAGTAAAAGCAAAGCAATAATAAAGTGATGGAGATTGATATGATGAGAAAGAGACCCGGGGGGCATAGGTTTCACTAGTGGCTTCTCTGAAGAGCATAAGTATTCTATGGTGGGTGAACAAATTACTGTTGAGCAATTGGCAGAATTGAGCATAGTTATGAGAATATCTAGGTATGATCATATATATAGGCATCACATCCGAGACAAGTAGACCAAAATGATTCTGCATCTACTACTATTACTCCACTCATCTACCGCTATCCAGCATGTATCTAGAGTATTAAGTTAAAAATAGAGTAACGCCTTAAGCAAGATGACATGATGTAGAGGGATAGTTTCATGCAATATGATAAAAACCCCATCTTGTTATCCTCGATGGCAACAATACAATACGTGCCTTGCTGCCCCTTCTGTCACTGGGAAAGGACACCGCAAGATCGAACCCAAAGCTAAGCACTTCTCCCATGGCAAGAACAACCAATCTAGTAGGCCAAACCAAACTGATAATTAGAAGAGACTTGCAAAGATAACCAATCATACATAAAAGAATTCAGAGAAGATTCAAATATTATTCATAGATAGACTTGATCATAAACTCACAATTCATTGATCTCAACAAACACACCACAAAAAGAAGATTACATCAAATAGATCTCCACGAGAGAGGGGGAGAACATTGTATTGAGATCCGAAAAGAGAGAAGAATCCATCTAGCTACTAGCTATGGACCCGTAGGTCTGAAGTAAACTACTCACACTTCATCGGAGGGGCTTGGATGATGATGTAGAAGCCCTCCGTGATCGATGCCCCCTCCAGCGGAGCTCTGGAATAGGCCCCAAGATGGGATCTCATGGATACAGAAAGTTGCGGTGGAATTAGGTTTTTGGCTCCGTCCCCGATCGTTTGGGGGTACGTGGATATATATAGGAGGAAGAAGTATGTCGGTGGAGCTTCGAGGGGCCCATGAGGCAGGGGGCGCGCCCTAGGGGGGTCGCCCCCTACCCTCATGACCACCTCGTGGCTTTCTTGATGGAGGGTCCAAGTCTCCTGGATCTTATCTGATGACAGAATCACGTTTCCGAAGGTTTCATCTCGTTTGGACTCCGTTTGATATTCCTTTTCTTTGAAACCCTAAAACAGGTAAAAAACAGCAATTCTGGGCTGGGCCTCCGGTTAATAGGTTAGTCCCAAAAATAATATAAAAGTGGAAAATAAAGCCCAATAATGTATAAAACATTAGATAATATAGCATGGAGCAATCAAAAATTATAGATACGTTGGAGATGTATCAAGCACCCCCAAGCTTAATTCCTGCTCGTCCTCGAGTAGGTAAATGATAGAAACAGAATTTTTGATGCGGAGTGCTACTTGGCATAATTTTAATGTAAATCTTCTTAATTGTGGTATGAATATTCAGATTCGAAAGATTCAAGACAAAAGTTCATATTGATATAAAAATAATAATACTTCAAGCATACTAACAAAGCAATTATGTCTTCTCAAAATATCATGGCCAAAGAAAGCTATCCCTACAAAATCATATAGTCTGGCTATGCTCTATCTTCACCACACAAAGTATTTAAATCATGCACAACCCCGATGACAAGCTAAGCAATTGTTTCATACTTTTGACATTTTCAAAACTTTTTCGATCTTCACGCAATACATGAGCGTGAGCCATGGATATAGCACTATAGGTGGAATAGAATGGTGGTTGTGGAGAAGACAAAAAAGGAGAAGATAGTCTCACATCAACTAGGTGTATCAACGGGCTATGGAGATGCCCATCAATAGATATCAATGTGAGTGAGTAGGGATTGCCATGCAACGGATGCACTAGAGCTATAAGTATATGAAAGCTCAAAAGAAACTAAGTGGGTGTGCATCCAACTCGCTTGCTCACGAAGACCTAGGGCTTTTTGAGGAAGCCCATCATTGGAATATACAAGCCAAGTTCTATAATGAAAAATTACCACTAGTATATGAAAGTGACATAATGAGAGACTCTCTATCATGAAGATCATGGTGCTACTTTGAAGCACAAGTGTGGTAAAAGGATAGTAACATTGTCCCTTCTCTCTTTTTCTCTCATTTTTTTTTATTTGGGCCTTTCTATTTTTTATGGCCTCTTTATTTTTATTTTTTTCGTCCGCAGTCTCATCCCGACTTGTGCTGGAATCATAGTCTCCATCATCCTTTCCTCACTGGGACAATGCTCTAATGATGATCATCACACTTTTATTTACTTACAACTCATGAATTACAACTTGATTCTTAGAACAAAATATGAATCTATATGAATGCCTCCAGCGGTGTACCGGGATATGCAATGAATCAAGAGTGACATGTATGAACGAATTATGAACGGTGGCTTTGCCAAAAATACGATGTCAACTACATGATCATGCTAGCAATGTGACAATGATGGAGCGTGTCATAATGAAAGGAACGGTGGAAAGTTGCATGGCAATATATCTCGGAATGGCTATGGAAATGCCATGATAGGTATGTATGGTGGCTTTTTTGAGGAAGGTATTTGGTGGGTGTATGATACCGGCAAAAAGTGCGCGGTATTAGAGAGGCTAGCAATGGTGGAGGGAAGGAAAGTGCGTATAATCCATGGACTCAACATTAGTCATAAAGAACTCATATACTTATTGCAAAAATCTAGAAGTTATCAAAGCAAAGTATTATGCGCATGCTCCTAGGGGGATAGATTGGTAGGAAAAGACCATCGCTCATCCCCGACCGCCACTCATAAGGAAGACAATCAATAAATAAATCATGCTCCGACTTCATCACATAACGGTTCACCTTACGTGCATGCTACGGGAATCACAAACTTTAACACAAGCATTTCTCAATTTCACAACTACTCAACTAGCATGACTCTAATATCACCATCCTCATATCTCAAAACAATTATCAAGCATCAATTTCTTCTTAGTATTCAACGCACTCATACGAAAGTTTTACTATTAATCTTGCATACCAAGCATATTAGGATTTTAAGAAAATTACCATGCTATTAAGACTCTCAAAATAATCTAAGTGAAGCATGAGAGATTAATAGTTTCTATAAAACAAATCCACCACCGTGCTCTAAAAGATATAAGTGAAGCACTAGAGCAAAACTATAAAGCTCAAAAGATATAAGTGAAGTACATAGAGTATTCTATCAAATTCCAAATCATGTATGGATCTCTCAAAAGGTGTGTACAACAAGTATGATTGTGGTAAACTAATAATCAAAGACTCAAATCATAAAAGACGCTCCAAGCAAAACACATATCATGTGGTGAATAAAAATATAGCTCCAAGTAAAGTTAAAGTTATCGATAGAAGTAGACGAAAGAGGGGATGCCTTCCGGGGCATCCCCAAGCTTTGGCTTTTAGGTGTCCTTAGATTATCTTGGGGGTTCCATGGTCATACCCAAGCTTAGGCTCTTTCCACTCCTTGTTCCATAATCGATCAAATCTTTACCCAAAACTTGAAAACTTCACAACACAAAACTTAAAGTAGAAAACTCGTGAGCTCCGTTAGCGAAAGAAAACAAAAGACCACTTCAAGGTACTGTAATGAACTCATTCTTTATTTATATGGGTGTTAAACCTACTGTATTCCAACTTATCTATGGATTATAAACTATTTTACTAGCCATAGATTCATCAAAATAAGCAAACAACACACGTAAAACAGAATCTGTCAAAAACAGAACAGTCTGTAGTAATCTGTAGCTAGCGCAAGATCTGGAACCCCAAAAATTCTAAAATAAATTTCTGGACGTGAGGAATTTATCTATTAATCATCTGCAAAACTAATTAACTAAATATCACTTTCCAAATAAATATTACAGCAGTTCTCGTGAGCACTAAAGTTTCTGTTTTTTACAGCAAGTTCAACAAGACTTTCCCCAAGTCTTCCCAACGGTTCTACTTGGCTCAAACACTAATTAAACACAAAAAACACAACCAAAATAGAGGCTAGATAATTTATTTATTACTAAACAGGAGCAAAAATCAAGGAATAAAAATAAAATTGGGTTGCCTCCCAACAAGCGCTATCGTTTAACGCCCCTAGCTAGGCATAACAAGCAAGAATAGATCTAGGTATTGCCATCTTTGGTAGGCAATCCATAAGTGGCTCTCATGATAGATTCATATGGTAATTTTATTTTATTTCTAGGGAAGTGTTCCATGCCCTTTTTTAATGGAAATTGAAATCTAATATTCCCTTCCTTCATATCAATAATTGCACCAACCGTTCTAAGGAAAGGAATACCGAGAATAATAGGGCAAGAAGGATTGCAATCTATATCAAGAACGATCAAATCTACGGGCACATAATTACTATTAGCAACAATAAGAACATCATTAATTCTTCCCATAGGTTTCTTAATAGTGGAATCCGCAAGATGCAAGTTTAGAGAGCAATCATCAAAATCACGGAAATCTAGTAAATCACACAAAGTTTTGGGAATAGTAGAGACACTAGCACCCAAATCACACAAAGCATAAAACTCATAATTTTTAATTTTAATTTTAATAGTTGGTTCCCACTCATCATAAAGTTTTCTAGGGATAGAAACTTCCAATTCAAGTTTTTCTTCATAAGATTGCATCAAGGCATCAACGGTATGTTTAGTAAACGCTTTATTTTGACTATAAGCGTGAGGAGATTTTAGCACGGATTGCAACAAGGAAATACAATCAAACAAAGAGCAATTTTCATAGTTAAATTCCTTGAAATCCATAATAGTGGGTTTAGCAACATCTAGGGTTTTAATTTCTTCAATCCCACTTTTATCAAATTTAGCATCAAGATCAACAAATTCCGAATTCTTAGAACCCCTTCTAGGTAAAGGTGGATCATATTCAGTCCCATCATTATCAAGATTTATATTGCAAAACAAAGATTTAATAGGGGACACATCAATAACTTTTAGATCTTCATCATTATTTTCATAGGAACTAGAAGAACACGCTTTTATAAAGGCATCTTTCTTAGCACGCATCCTAGCGGTTCTTTCTTTGCACTCGTCAATGGAAATTCTCATGGCTTTGAGAGACTCATTGATATCATGCTTAGGTGGAATAGATCTAAGTTTCAAAGAATAAACATCAAGAGCAATTCTATCAACGTTCCTAGCCAAATCATCAATCTTAAGCAATTTTTCTTCAATCATAGCATTAAAATTCTTTTGCAAAGAAATAAATTCTTTAATATTAGATTCAAAATCAGGGGCATCTTATTATAATTTCCATAAGAATTGTTGTAGGAATTACCATAATTATTAGAGGGATTACTAGGACAAGGCCTAGGATTGAAATTTCCTCTATACGCGTTGTTACCAAAATTGTTCCTACCAACAAAATTCACATCCATAGATTCATTATTATTCTCAATCAAAGTAGACAAGGGCACATCATTAGGATCAGAAGAAACACTCTTATTAGCAAATAATTTCATAAGTTCATCCATCTTTCCACTCAAAACATTAATTTCTTCTATCGCATGCACCTTTTTAGTAGATCTTTCAGTATGCCATTGAGAATAATTAACCATAATATTATCTAGGAGTTTAGTAGCTTCTCCTAAAGTGATTTCCATAAAAGTGCCTCCCGCGGCCGAATCTAAAAGATTTCTAGAAGCAAAATTCAATCCGGCATAAATTTTTTGTATAATCATCCACATATTCAAACCATGAGTAGGGCAATTACGTATCATTAATTTCATTCTCTCCCAAGCTTGTGCAACATGTTCATGACCAAGTTGCTTAAAAGTCATAATATCGTTTCTAAGAGAGATGATCTTAGCGGGAGGAAAATACTTAGAGATAAAAGCATCTTTGTACTTGTTCCATGAATCAATACTATTTTTAGGCAAAGACGAAAACCAAGCTTTAGCACGATCTCTAAGCGAAAAAGGAAATAGCTTCAATTTAACAATATCATTATCGACATCTTTTTTATTTTGCATGTCACACAAATCAACGGAGCTATTAAGATGAGTAGAGGCATCTTCACTAGGAAGGCCGGAGAACAGATCTTTCATGACAAGATTCAACAAAGCAGTATTAATTTCACAAGATTCAGCATCGGTAAGAGGAGCAATCGGAGTGCTAACGAAATCATTATTATTGGTATTGGTGAAGTCACAAAATTTAGTATTATCTTGAGCCACCGCGACAAACAAGCAATCCAACACACGAGCAAACAAAGAGCAAACGGGCAAAAGAGACAAATAGAGAGGGAGGATAGAGAGAGAGGGCGAATAAAACGGCAAGGGTGAAGTGGGGGAGAGTAAAACGAGAGGCAAATGGCAAATAATGTAATGCGGGAGATAGGGATTGTGATGGGTACTTGGTATGTTGACTTTTCCGCAGACTCCCCGGCAACGGCGCCAGAAATTCTTCTTGCTACCTCTTGAGCACTGGTTGGATTTCCCCGAAGAGGAAGGGATGATGCAGCAAATTAGCGTAAGTATTTCCCTCAGTTTTTGAGAACCAAGGTATCAATCCAGTAGGAGGCTACGCTCGAGTCCCTCGTACCTACACAAAAACAATAGCTCAACGCAACCAACGCGCTTAGGGGTTGTCAATCCCTTCACGGCCACTTACGAAAGTGAGATCTGATAGAGATGATAAATAATATTTTTGGTATTTTTGGTATAGAGATGCAAAGTAAATAAAGTAAAAGGCAAAGTAAAAGCAAAGCAATAATAAAGTGATGGAGATTGATATGATGATAGAGAGACCCGGGGGCCATAGGTTTCACTAGTGGCTTCTCTCAAGAGCATAAGTATTCTACGGTGGGTGAACAAATTATTGTTGAGCAATTGACAGAATTGATCATAGTTGTGAGAATATCTAGGTATGATCATGTATATAGGCATCACGTCCGAGACAAGTAGACCGAAACAATTCTGCATCTACTACTATTACTCCACTCATCGACCACTATCCAGCATGCATCTAGAGTATTAAGTTAAAAATAGAGTAACGCCTTAAGCAAGATGACATGATGTAGAGGGATAGTTTCATGCAATATGATAAAAAAAACCATCTTGTTATCCTCGATGGCAACAATACAATACATGCCTTGCTGCCCCTTCTGTCACTGGGAAAGGACACCGCAAGATCGAACCCAAAGTTAAGCACTTCTCCCATGGCAAGAACAACCAATCTAGTAGGCCAAACCAAACTGATAATTCGAAGAGACTTGTAAAGATAACCAATCATACATAAAAGAATTCAGAGAAGATTCAAATATTATTCATAGATAGACTTGATCATAAACCCATAATTCATCAGTCTCAACAAATACACCGCAAAAAGTAGATTACATCGAATAAATCTCCACGAGAGAGGGGGAGAACATTGTATTGAGATCCAAAAAGAGAGAAGAAGCCATCTAGCTACTAGCTATGGACCCATAGGTCTGAAGTAAACTACTCACACTTCATCGGAGGGGCTTGGATGATGATGTAGAGGCCCTCCGTGATCGATGCCCCCTCCGGCGGAGCTCCGAAACAGGCCCCAAGATGGGATCTCGTGGATACAGATAGTTGCGGCGGTGGAATTAGGTTTTTGGCTCCGTCCCCGATCGTTTAGGGGTACGTGGATATATATAGGAGGAAGAAGTACGTCGGTGGAGCTTCAAGGGGCCCACGAGGTAGGGGGCGCGCCCTAGGGGGGGCGCCCCCTTCCCTCGTGACCACCTCGTGGCTTTCTTGATGGAGGGTCCAAGTCTCCTGGATCTTATCTGATGACAGAATCACGTTTCCGAAGGTTTCATCCCGTTTGGACTCCGTTTGATATTACTTTTCTTCGAAACCCTAAAACGGGCAAAAAACAGCAATTCTGGGTTGGGCCTCCGGTTAATAGGTTAGTCCCAAAAATAATATAAAAGTGGAAAATAAAGCCCAATAATGTCTAAAACAGTAGATAATATAGCATGGAGCAATCAAAAATTATAGATACGTTGGAGACGTATCAGAGGACCCGGCGGACTAGAATTACTTGAATCACGTCGATGAGTTCAGTTTCCCTCTCAAGGAGACTCCGGATGCGGCTCTGAAGAGTCTGCACTTCATCGATTGATCCCTAGTCCAACCCCTTATTGACCATGATGCAAGCTGAATTGGAGGGCCAGATCGGAACGTGGGAGTAGCGGCCCACTTGGTGCAACGAGGTTCAGTGATATAAACCACTCCCGCTGCCATAAGTCGGAAGATTCTGTGAAGGATCCTTTTAGCCAGGGAGCATTGATAAGTTTACCAGCTGCAGCTCCACCGCACTCTGCCCGTTCCCCGCCGACTACCTTCGGCTTCACATTAAAGGTCTTAAGCCATAAGCCAAAGTGTGGGGGAATACGGAGGAAAGCTTCGCATGTGATGATGAATGCCGAGATGTGAAGGAAGGAGTCTGGAGTTAGATCGTGGAAATCTAGCCCGTAATAAAACATAAGCCCTCGAACAAAGGGGTGTAGGGCGAACCCTAGCCCTCGGAGGAAGTGGGATATGAATACGGCCCTATCGCTGGATTTGGGAGTAGGAATAACCTGCCATTGAGCAGGAAGCCTGTGGGGGATTTCCGTGGTCAGATATCTGGCCGCTCGAAGCTTCACAATGTCATCCCCTGTGATGGAGGAGGGCACCCGTCGACCTTGAGGACTGGGGCTGGCCATGACTGGGAAGCTTGAAACAATCAAAACCTTGGGCGCTAGAGCTCAAGGTTGGAGAGGATGAGGAAAGGGTTGGCGTAAAGAAGCCAGACGGGCCCTAGTCCCTTTATAAAGGCAATAAATATCAAACATCCCCCCTCAACCTTGAAACTTGCCTATTCGTAAGGAATCATGCCAACCGGATGGTTGGAATACCCACGCCTGTGTTGATGAGGATCCCGCAATAAGGGGACACGATCTCTGCTTCGACAAGATGTGCCAATAAAACCGCGTCTCGGAACATGGAACGGCGAGTGAAAAAAAACGATCCGATATAATAACCAGGTAGTGACGTGATATCACGTCACAGAAATATTGTCAGCAGATTGGACTCGTGAAATATTATATTCTCTGCAGTGGCATGTGGAACTTGTTTTGCAGATCCGGACACGATCTTTATGGTCGGAAACTATGTCGGAGTATTCGGAGGAGGAACCCGCCTTCCAATGCCGAAGACCATTTACGCGCTGGACACCTCGTCATTGAAGCCTGGTTCAGGGGCTACTGAGGGAGTCCTGGACTAAGGGGTCCTTGGGCGTCCGGCCTGTTGGACATGGGCCGGACTATTGGGCCGTGAAGATACAAGATGGAAGACTTTCTCCCGTGTCCGGATATGACTCTTCTTTGTGTTGACGGCAAGCCAGGCGGCATGATATACTATTTCCTTTCTATGTAACCGACTTTGTATAACCCTAGTCCCCTCTGGTGTCTATATAAACTGAAGGGTTTAGTCTGTAGAGACGAGGACAGTCGTAATCAGGTAGGCTAGACTTCTAGGGTTTAGCCATCACGATCTCGTGATAGATCAACTCTTGTAACCCCCATACTCATCAATATTAATCTAGCAGGACGTAGGTTTTTACCTCCATTGAGAGGGCCCGAACCTGGGTAAACATTGTGTTCCCTTTCTCCTGTTACCATCAACCTCAGACACACAGTTCGGGACCCCCTACCCGAGATCCGTCGGTTTTGACACCGACAGGAGGAGCAACACTCCAGCTGGGCCACTGCACCGATGGGAATGAACACCGATGAATGGAGAGCACCACCATTCACCAGGAATCTCGGGGAAGAGAGAAGTGCGCCACGGGAGTACGCCCCATCACCGCTATCCTCGACACGCGCAAGATAGGTTGGATATAGAGAGGGTGTCGACATTGCTATATAGGGTTCCCCCGCGGCGCTCATGGGAGCGACACGGGGGTTCGGGTTGCATTTTCTTGATGGCAAGGAAACTAAATATTTACAAGTAGAAGTAGAGGGAGCTTAACTATCATCGATGGATTCAAGGTTATCCTTAATTGCCTTGAGTAACTTAATTAAGCATCTCATAAGTTTTTATCATTCTCGTGGGAGTAATTCCAACGTTATTACATGAACTTGCCGCGTCTGTTCATTTTAGTACACTAACTTTCATAACTAGATGATACCCCGTGTGTTGCTGCGGGAATCCATTGTGATATATTTTGATGAGATTTGATTATGTGGAATACAAATATTTAGACTATTAAGACATGAACCAAGATTAAAAATACATACGTCTTATTATATTTGATTATGCGTAGTTGTAACATATTTATTGAATATAAGTAGAATAATAGAGTGAAAAATATTTTTCCATGCATGGTGGCATGTGGTGGTGGGTCTCTTTCCATGCATGGTTCCATGATGAGGTGAGCCTTGTCAAATCCATAATTGTATGATGATGTGGCATGCTTGTATTTTAGGATAAATAAGTTAGTGGGTATGACTTTTCGGTATATAAGATATATCAATCCACAAAGTTCTCTTAGGCGTTAATTTTGTTCTAAACAACACGATCTCGGGATAAAATCATGTACATCGAATGGTACAATGGCAGTGACACATGGGGGTGCCAAGATTCGATCATGAACATGGATTTTATTTGTTTTTTAATTTTGAAAAGTGCAAAAAAGTTTGAAAAACATGAAACTTGGCATGGTTTCATTATATGACATCCAGAGGTGATGATACAAATTTTAGAAGGTTACGCAAAAGTTGTGACATACACTAATTAGATACCGAAGCATCTCCGAGAAAGAAACATGATTTCGAGAGGGAAATTTCCAGGCAAGAAGGTGATGCAGTCACTGCTTCATTCGTTGGCCATGATTTTCTTTCTACACTCGAGATATACAATTGCATGACCCATTTCAAAACTTGCCTTTTATAGGGTTCATTATCTTTATTTACGCCATTAAGTGCATTTCTGGGAATTTAATGAATATAATTAAAAAAATTAACCACAAGTGCATAAAAAAAGTTGGCAAAATTAGGTGAAAAATTCTAATTTTTTTGTCTATGTACAAGCCTTATAAAACAGAAATAAATGAACATGAGGATGCCAAGAATCGACCCCAAACAAGGAGCTTGCTGGTTTTTTAATTCCGAAAAGTACAGATGGAGTCCAAAAAGCATCAAATTCGCCATGGTGACATTATTTAACGACTAGAGGTTGGGGTTAAAAAAATTAGAAGGTTTCACAAAGGTTGTGATGCACATTGCTAAGAAACCAGAGCATTGCCGAGGAAGAAACTGGGTTTAAAATGAGTCTGATTTAAAGGCGGTATGACTGCATCTTCATCAGTTGGCCTTGAAATTTTTCTATGCTTAATATACACCATTAAATGATCCATGTTAAAATTTGGCATTTTGGGGGTTCCGTTTTTATATTTAAGCCACAAAGTCCATTTCTAGGCTTTAGTGAATATAATTCAAATTTGAACTGCAAGAGCATGAAAAAGTTGAAACAAATGCGCTGAAAGATCTTATTTGTGTTGTTTATTTATATTTTTAGGCCTTATACAAGAAAATGAAAGGAATTCCAAACATCATGTTGTCAAGACTCGACCGTGAACATGGAGTTTACTGATTTTTTAATTACGAAACAAAGTCGCAAAAAGATGATACTTGGATGGTGTCATTGTATAACATATAGAAATTGTGGTAAAAAGTTGATTTTTTTTGCAAAAGATGTGGCGTACACTACTTAAAATCCATATGATCTCCGAGGAAGAAACTGTGTTTCAATACGGAACAAGTCAGATTTGAAGGCGATGGAATTGTTGAGTCATCTGTTGGCCTGAAAAGTTTCTCTACACTCAAATACACCCTTACATCATCCACGTCAAAATTAAGCATTTTTTTATGTTCATTTTTTATATTTAATACATTAAATGCATTTCTGGACATCTAGTAAATATAATTCAAACTTGAACTGCAAGTGCATAAAAAAGTTTGAAAAATTGGGTTGGAAAGTCTTATTTGTGTTCTTGAGTCTATTTTTAGGCTTTACAAGAAAAAGAAAGGAATTACAAGCATGAGGGTGTCAATACTCGATCCCGAACATGGAGTTTCTTGGGGTTTTTTAATTCCAAAAAATGCAAACGAAGTCAAAAAACATGACACTTGGCAAGGTGTCCTTATATAAATTATACAGGTTTGGTAAAATTTTGACAAGGTTTCACACAAGTTATGGTGAACACTGTTTAGAAACAAAACAATCTCCCAAACAGGGTTTTCAGAAGGAACATGTCAGTTTAGAACACGATGCAACCACTGCTTTATCCGTTGGCCTTGAAACTTTTTCTACACTCAATATACAACAGTACATGTTACATGTCAAAATTTAGGATTTTTGGGATTTGTTTGTTATATTTAAGTCATTTGGTGAATATTTAGTCATTTAATAAATATAGTTAAAATTTAAACTGCAGGTGCATGAAAAAGTTTGCATAATTGGGTTGGAAAATACTATTTGTTTTTGGAGTCTATGTTTAGGCCTTATAAAAGAAAATAGGAATTCCGAAATTATGGTGCCAAGACTCGACCCTGAACAGGAGGTTATTGGTGTTTATTAAATTCTAAAAAATGCAAACAATGTTTGAAAATATGAAAATGCATCATGTCATTATTATATGATCTGTATAGGACAATGCATGCCGTACCTGCTGAGGTGGTTGCAGACTAACATAGAGGTGATTCAGGTCCCCACCAACTCATCATGACAACGATCCGACCTTTGCGGGCCTTGACCCTCTGATCTACCCTGTTGACTTGAGACTATGGACACACTTCAAGATATTGCCGCCATCAATGGATTAAAATCACCCCGCCAATACGCCACCAACAAGGGATGAAGTTGTGGCCAAAGACACGACGACCGATTAGAGCAACTAAAATCCAAAAAAAAGAGAAAGTGATATCCGGAGAATCAGGTCGCCGGAAATGCACCAATAGAACATGTGGTTGTTCCTAGTGGGCGCATGTTCTCTGAGCATCTTCTTGGTCAACCAATGGTATCAATGAATGAGTTGAAGGGCCTCTCCATATAGCTTCAGCTTCTACACGAGGATGTGTGAACGTTTGAAACCAAAAAAAAAAAATGTTCTACACAGCCAAGGTTAAAGGGGTGCATCACTTTGTCCAAGATTACCTCATGCATAAAATATATTTTCACTTTGAGGGGCTCCACAACAATATTTTGGAATGCCTCTGGCATCTTCTCACCCTTCATAAGGCTCTAGGCGTTTTATCAAGCCATAGAGGCCAGATTCCGGAAGTCAGATGTTGCCATCCTTGATTCTTATGACATGCATGTGAACAACGTGCGATCCAAACATGACAATGACTTCACAATGGAGTACCTTGAGGAAGGCATGCTTGTGAATGCATACCAGGGCAACACACTCGTGCCCTACCGTTGTCATGCAAGTCCTTCACTCCTTTATGCTTACACATATATAAAAATTGAAGGATTATCTCATATTAGTTCCTTCAATCCTTTGCACAACGACAAACACTAGATCATGCTCTTACTGTTTTTGGTGCATGGGCATGCTTATTTCTTCGATTAGAAGAAAAACACAAAAAAGGACTGGAACCCAGTGAAGGCCATTCTGGATCGGGCAAGTATTATCACTCTGGAGGAAGCCGCACAACACATACAAAGTTCAGATACCACACGAGCGTATGTTGCACGCAAGAACCACATAATGAGTTGAGCTTTCAATGTGGCCACTATGTCATATTCCTCATTGAGGACTATGTGCACTCTAAATCATTGTTCAAAAATCAGGCACCCTTCAACAAGTTGTGCACATAGGTCAAGAGTGGGTAACACAACTTTCTGAGATATTTTACGCACTCGCAGAATGCGATGGCGGAGATCATCAACAAGGACATCACCGGGGAGGGAGGGATGTTGTACATCACATGAGAGACGACGAGAATGGGATGTTCACCTAAATAAACCATAGGATGACATCCCTTAGTTGTTCTCGTCGATTTCTGACGTTTACCACTAGCTAGATTCCTTTCAAACTTGTCAAACTCTTCATTGTTTCGTCAAACATGCATGTCATTCACTTTTGTACTTCCTTGTGACATTTTTTTGCTTGACTAATACGCTTATTGTGTCATCAATTTAATTTGATGTATGCATGTATATGGGTGTGTACCTATGTATGTGATATATCAATTTTTGCTATGTGCTAATAAAGACATATGGGATCATGAGATTTGTGGGAGGGGGGCTCTATGGCGGACATGGAGCGGATGTGCCAGTCTACGTAGGACACACATCGGGTAGAGCAAGCTAGGGACACGATGTTCACTTGGATCAATGTTATTCAAGACACTCGGGTTGGGCTCTCCCCAAGGTGTACTTCGACAAGATGAAGAAGATACCGTAAATGTTATTCAAATAGCTCATGTTCTGCATCTTGGTAGAGGCGAGCCAGGAGGAAAGAACATTATTAGTGCAATGGCTCCCACAACAAGAACAGTGTGGTAATCATGATCCAGGGAGTATGAACAAAAATCATTGCAATAGCTAGGCGTGCAAGGCAAAGATTCTTAAATTTGCTTCTCTGGGCTTGCTTCTCGTCAATTTGGAATTGCTTCTCGTCGATTTAGTCTTGCTTCTTGTTGATTTGGGCTTGCTTCTCACATGCATATGTCAGCACATCATCTAGCTTCTCTCGTTGATCGATAGTAGTAGTCAAGAATTTGATTTACATAAAGCATTATGAGATCGACCCATATCCATGTGTTGCAAGTCAATCCTCTTTGCATGCGTATAATATTTTCAGAAACTAAACCCGTACACTGTTGAAATATATTGCCTGCCTTTGTCATCACTTCAGACTTTTGGATGAGTTGGCTCGAGCATGAATTCAATATGGTATCAGATCCAGGAGGTCTTGAGTTCAACACTCTACGAATGCAGTCTTAAAATATAATTCCGCGGTCGACATAAATCCCACGTCTAAGGCCTAAATAAGTCTAGATGTGAGAGGGGATGTTGAAATATATTGCTCGCCTCTCTTCATCTGTTTGGACTCTTGGATGAGCTGACTGGAGCATGAATTTAATATACACCTAATTGCAAACATAAAGGGATTTTGATTACACCATGCTGTCATTGCCACCACAAGCAAAGAAGTCTCGCTTTGGATTCCTAGGTGTGTATTAGGTTTTCTGAACAATGGGAAACATGCAGCCGCTCAAGGCCTTCTTTGCGACCCTCCCTGCCATGCATGACTCCCGAGCTCAAATGTGTAGCTGACGGTGACCCCAGTCCTCGTCACCTGTTGGAGATGTCTTGTTCCGATGTGGTTTCGCGCCAGGAGGGTGGGGTCTGACCAGATTTGGGCCTATTGTTGGTGCGAGCCACCACTTTCCATCCTTGCCTATATTTGAGTGGGTCCCACCAGAGGTGCCACTGGGTCTGCTCATCTCGTAGATCCAGCCGAAGCTAGTGGCGATGTGGTCGGATTGAGATCCAATGCCTTGACAGAGCAAAGGCACCGGTGAACAGTGGCGTGCCTTGCTCCCCATTTCTGTTCGTCGGATCGAGAATCGATGATCGGATGAACATGAACAGGGGGCACTGCTGCAGGACCATCCACAGTACAATCTGCTACAGAGTTCTTTCACAGATCGGTGCTACAGGACCAGCTACAGTACGTAATCTACATTGCGTGATCTTGTCTATCCGTTTTCAATCCAACGGCCAAGTCAGCAAGGCACCACACTGTTCACCAGTGCCTTGGCTCAGTCAAGGCACCAGATCTCAGTCCGATGCAGTCATTGTAGTCTTAAGTGGCCTCCCCTACTCATAGTGAGTGGGTTGGTATCAACAGGGTGCGTCAGTCCTCAGATCTAGATCCGACTAGGTTCCTTGACGTGGTCGTGGTTGGGGTTGTTCAGTTCTAGGGAAGAAATTGTGCTCCCTCCCTTTCCTTCGATAGTTCACGGCTATAGGTGTGGCACAGAGTGCTGGCTCGGGGCTATTGATGTCGAGTCAATTGCCTTGGATGGTGGGCTGCCCATTTGGCTATTCGGCGAGCTGTGCTGCAATGGTGTTGGATGTGTTCCTTCTTCATGTGGATGATGGTTTACTCGGTGTAAGGCGATCCTCGAGAGGGGGTTTTCACCAATGGAAATGTTTCCCTGATGAGGAATTGGAGTTCCCTTTCATAGTCATTGGTCCCTGTTGGGCCCATGTTGGCTTGGGTCCCTTTGGTGAGGTTTGTGGGAGGTGCCGATCGAAAGCTCTGCGCTTAGGCACTAATGATGACGATGCTTCCAGGTGTTGTGTCCCTCTGGTGGGCCTCGCCCTGGCTTCCCTCCCTACCAATTTAGCTAGCACACAGGGTAAAAATCCTCGTCCGTGTTGAACGGACGAGGCTATGGTGGCGTGGTGTGTCGTGTCCCTCTTGGGGGCATCGTCGATCACTGTGGGTGAACCCCCGGTTGTGGCGTCCTGTTCAGGTTGACTTGGAGCTTCTTTCAGCCATGCCTCACCTATGGCAATGTAGCAGTCTCATCTCTACTGCCTTTTACACGCGATGATGACCACTCTATGCCATTTCTGCTTGTCCGCAAGGTCGGCACTCCTCTATCCGGAGTGAGAGGGTAGAGTGTCCTCTCCAGCGGCATGTTGGTGGTCATATAGTGTGAGGAAGTCCGGTGCTTTCTTCCAGGTGGCGCGTGGTTGCATGTCATCGACGACCTTAGGTGTGCTTCTAGGTGGTCCGGCCCCTCCTGTTCTTTCTTCTCAATGACTTGCCGGGGCATCTCCTAGTGCCTAGCTCAACTGGTTGGGGGAGTAGATGTACAAACCCAATATCTGAGTTCAAATCCTCATGAAGGCGAATTTAGGTCCCTATTCATTCTTGAGGACTAGGCTTTCTCAGTACTCAGGCATTTATTGAGGACTAGGCTCGGTGCGTAACTAAGATTAAAAATCCTAGAACTCATACGTAAAAGGTCGTACGCATCCCTAGTTGGTGCAGAGGCCGGGGAAGTGAAATTCTCCCCCAATTTTTTAGGACCGATGCAGCCGGCGGTGGTGGTCATCTCTTCCGTCAGAGGTGGTCGGCCTGCGGCTGGGTGGTCGGATCTTGAGATTCGTCATCTAGTTCTGGCTACGAGTCAGGAAGACATAGTTGCCAATGAAAACCGAGCCGTTGGCGGCGTTTTGCGCCGTTACCTTGATGAAGGCATCGTCGTGTAACTGTTGTCGACCCACTCATGCTGCTTCGGGGGAAACCCTAGGATCCGGTCTTCCAGATCGAACGATGGCGGTACTATGGTGCCGTTTCTCTCTTGGGAGCATCATTTGTGGAGCAGCACTGGAAGACAGAGGCATGAGGTGGAGCGGTTTCGTCTTGCACGGAGCTTCGGTGGAGCTGTCAAGTCATGCCTGGCCGACAGGTGCTACGCTGAGTCATGCCTGGTTGGTAGGTGCTACGCACGACAGATCTTCCACAGTCTCCGCGTCTGGACGGACGAGTGCAGGACGGTGGCGCTGTGGGGCGCTGTGGTGGCGTCGACGGATGTCTGGACTGGCAAGGATGAAGCAGATCTCTCTCCTGAAGATGAGTCGGTGGTCCGATGATGATGGCGGCTTCTAAAACGTGTGCATGTGGTGTGCGCTTTAGGTAGGCTGCACCGGTTGTTGGTCCTTATGTGGATGGATCGGTGATGACACCAATTTTTGATATAGCGAGTGAGAGCACTCCATATTATCGAGTTTGTAGGTGTGAGTGGTGGCTTCGAGTGGATTGATGTATGTTTTTGTCAGACCTTTGTGAAATAATTAATAAAGATGGTTGTATGCATCGATTGATGCAAAGGTCGGAGGTTTAACCTCCTTTTTCCATTTCTAAAAAATTTTCTCGTAGTGCACTCTCCGTGCTTGTTGAACTTGTTGGGATTTTTTTGTCGTGTTTTGATCAGTTTGTATGGCATTCTCCTGAACGCCATGTATCGTTCGGCTATGTAGTTTTATATATAAAGCAGGATGGACCAGGTGAAACCCTATTTCGAGGCGTGGGTGTACAGCATAAACGCACAGAAGGTGGTCGAGGAAATGTTGTTGTGTGAGAAAGGGGGGAGAACGAGACAGAAAACAAATGGCATGTCAGCCATTTTCCCCTCGTTCCTGGTTTTTGGATGAAATGTGATTTTGGAGCATGAGGGACTAAACAATGACAAAAAAAAGAGGGGTCAAATGTCAGACTTCTTGTAAATTTGGGGGAGCAAAAAAGTAGCTTTCTCTTTGGCAAACCATGGTAGGGTAGAAAATCTCCCGCTAGTATGAATCGGCTCCAGGTCTGGTGATGTACCCCAACTTTGTATCACCGAAACTAACACTCTGCTCTGCGCTTAGTTCTTGGTTTCTTTATCCATTAGATCGTTTAGTTTAGTTTAGTTTCTGTTGTGGTTTGGCCGTTTGGCAATTGGCGTCACCGATGGAGAGCAGCAAGGAAAGGTCGAACGATTGCTACCTGGGCTCAGCTCTGTTCCAAACGACCGCGTTGGAATAGTATTTGGAGCAACAAAATTGCGCGAACATATTAATAGCCATACTCATCGTGTCCACCATTTCAGAAATCCTGCCTTTTGCGCATGAATACGTGTCAAGCTCGAACATACCCCAACTTATCTTCCAAAAATCGAGCCAGTTTTTTTTTCCTTACCAAACTGGGAACTCATTTTGCTCCGTGTAAGCCTTTTCTGCAAATCGACAATGAAAGCAATTGAACTGTATGCGCCTAAAAATAGTAGACTATAGAGTTCTCAAAAGGTTATTTCTGGAAGAAATATGTATAATATAACTTAAGAGGAACCTACAGTACGAGTGGCAAATATGGCAATATGCTTTCCACAATAGGACACCTCTTTTATTACCATATAAACATACATTTACATGGAATGAGATCCAAGGCCATACCGAAATAGCCACACTGAGTCAACATGAACAACACGAACTGCAGACACTTGTTTACTACCACGATACATAGATAGCCCTAAGGATAATTTAGTCAAGCACCTTTCAGTACCGACCTATAGAACCAATCAAGGCGGGTAACAAAAACCCTTCAGCATGCAATAGGAGCTCCTCCTGGAGGGTTTCCATCGCCATCATCATCATCATCGTCCTTGTGGAACTTCAACATTGCACCTAATATTGCACCAAACCCAGTCCTCTTGTTTTTCTTCTTGGGTGGTTGTTGTTTCTTTTGCTGAAGAAGCTGCAAAAGTGGATTCCTTAATCTTGAGAAAAGTAATTGGATCCACACATATACAGACTATGATATGTGTACGAATAAACTAAGTTCCAAGAAATTGACTAGTGGAGAATATATATACAAGGCTTACCTTCTTAAATGCTGCTCTCATTTCACTGCTAAACATATCTTTGTTTGCCTTACCGTACTCCATTAGTTCTTTTGCATTCATGGTTTCCAGCCTTGCCAGCTGCCAACAATGTCATCGTATACAGAAATGATGAGCAAGTATGTATGATACAGTTGTGCTAAAAATAACTTAAATATATGTTCTTCTGATTCCTAGCTAGGAAAAAGTGTTGCCTCGGTCAAACGGTATTTGTGAAACAACGAGATTGTAAACAACTAAACATTGACACTCCCCACAGTAACAGTAACCGAAAGTACAAATATCAAAATTGATTATATATCATGATGCCATTTACCCATGCTTTGAATTCCTTGATGTTCCCCCTTACTGAATTATCTTCATTATCACCTGCAGCCATATCAAACTACAGGATGATTGCCGGGCAAACGCCTCCTCTAGAAACTACAGGATGATCACTGTTTTGGTGAGGGCTTGTTGTTCTAGTTTCCCAGAACCTTAAGAATGATGGGTTTTATTTATAGGAGAACTTCACCATCAGGTTAGCCTCACTCCTTATATTTTTAGCACAAAATAAAGATTAGTTAAATCAAAAGACTACTTTGATTGTTTCTTGTGAGAAGATATGAGCTATTTCTAAAAACTACTTTACAGTATGCCAACGAAAACTGTGGGAGTTTTCACTCGATTTCAGGGTCAGTTTCATATTGGTTTCGTATTGTACACCCCGAAGGTAATAACATTTGCATGATCATGTCCACAACCACACACGAGCATTATGACCTGAATTCCTCCTCCCTTCCGCATAACCCCAACTTTCCCTTTTCCTTAATATCTGCTCGTAAGTAGTAACTGCTGCGGTGCTGCCTTATCCTTAGAAAAGATAAGGTGGTGCTAGTTGTTACCTTCTCCCATATTAATTGCTTTTCTTAAGTAGCTGATGTTTTATTGCCAAGGCAAGAACCCTCTAGAACAGGTCATGCCATTAAAAACTGCCAAAGATTATGCAGAGTATACAATGATGTTGGATTTGCTGTTTCCACGTATTACATTAGTAGAAGTTCTTTTTGAGTATATAAAGAAATATATTTCAGGAAAAGAACACTTACAGATGCATGTAAAAGGTGCCATTGGGTTCTTTTAAATTTCCAAAGTGTCTCCTGAAACTTTTGAAATTTTAGCCAGATTCTAGGAGAGAGTTCGCGTAGTTTCTTGGCCTAAATTAAAAATTAAGCTAGTCACTGTTGTTCTCGCACATTCTAAATTCAAGGAAGCTGAAGTTTACGAAACACAATTATGTCCATTTCAGTGCTATCATAACTATATACAATGCCTAATGTTGTTTTAGACACTTCTTGTGTCTTCAACATGCAAATAGACTACATACTTTTCCACAAAAAATTTGCATGTTCCTACATAATAATCTACAGATGAGAATAGCCTTTCTCACTTAAAATTCGAATGAATGGAACATGAGAGGTCTAGGTCTTTTTTCATGGATCTTTGTCACCTATACATGTGGGGTCTAGATCTACATATAAAAATAGCATTGCTCAGAAATAGATATAAGGACAATTCACATCAGCCCCATCAACTCTATAATTTGGTTTGTAGTATAAATGTTTGTGTGAGGCAAATACGATCCAACGGTTATGTTTGCGTTCACCGCACAGGTGGTTTGCCTTGCATATCACTACCCAAACACTATGTTCAAATCACAACAAACAACATCTTAGTATGTGAAAGAAGAGAAGAACCTTAGATGTGTATAGGCTTCAGGTCATGATAGGCTTGACAACTATCTTCAGCGCGGTAACCACCTGGAACACATGTTTGTACACTGCAACAATATGTCATCACTAGCTCCCAAGTTTTTTCTCAGATGTAAGAACATGTAGCATCTGAGGATGGGTCTCTTATATAGAGTGCAAGAAAGGGAGGGGGTATTAAAAAGTAATATGAAACGTTTAACATGATAAACGCGGCGGTTATTTGTCGCCAATACTGCCGGTGATAAGTCGTGACAAGCATGTGCTGCTTATTTCCGGTTATCAATGACAACATTGCAACTACGTACTTAATGTGTTTTATTGATTCCAAAATATAAGTTGAGTGATCACGAAATTAGGGGTCATTTTGAAGAGGACGTATCGAACAACATTCTCTTATTACGTTGTGTATTTATTTTGTTTTGCTTAGCATGTTCTCCTGATGGCATGGAAACTAAATATTTACAACCAGAACTAGAGGGAGCTTAATTGTCACTGATGGTTTCAGTATTATCCTTAATTGCCCTGAGTAAATTAAGCATCTCATAAGTTTTTCCCATTCCCATCGGGTAATTCCAGTGTTATGGCGTGAACTTGTCGTGTGGGTTCATTTTAGTACGCCAAATGAATCCATACAATTAACTATTTTTTTGGAAATGGAGGTATACCCCCGGCCTCTGCATCATGATGATGCATGTGGCCCTCTTATTAAAAATCTAGAAAGTATCATCGTAAAGGTCTTACAGCTCGCAAACAGAGCAAAACAGAGTACATAAACCTGAAAATTACAAGCGGAGAAAGACAACCGATACGGTGATAATAAGGATAAGCTCTCTAGACTCCTATCTTGTTATGGCGAACGCCATCCGAACCGGTTGAATATAACCCGAGGCACCATCTTCCATTGGTTGCACCTAGTAACCAAAGGCTCCCTGGAGTCCATAGGAGTGAGTAAGGACCACGTACGAATCCAAGCTGTAGCTCTAAAGATAACCTGCATAAAAATTAAGTTGTGTTGTCTGTTAAAAATCATATCATTTCTGCAGTTCCATATAGCCCATAATAACGCACATATTCCAATTCGAATACGAGCTGCCATGATCTATTCAACCCCAGCTAACCACGTCCTAAACAAAGACGCAATATCTACTGGAGGATTGATATTAAAAGCTATTTGAATCGCTCTCCAAAGTAACTTGGCAAGTGGGCATTCAAGGAATAAATGTTGGATTGTCTCATTCCGAGCACAAAAACACACCGCGAATTGCCTACCCACCGCCTCTTAAGTAAGTTGTCCTTTGTGAGTATTACTTGCTTGTGGACAAACCACATAAAAAATTTAATCCGCAAAGGAACCTTAACCTTCCATATATGTAGTGACCTAGAGAGGGGGCGAGAATTGATTAGATCCAAATAAAAAGATTTCACCGTAAATATCTCATTTTTAGTTAACTTCCATTGTGTTGAGTCTGGCATGTCGGAGAGTCAAACTTCAATCAATCTCCGAACCAAGTGCATCCAGGCTGTCCATCTCTCACCCACTAACGTACGTCTGAACTGGACATTCAAGGAAATAGTTTGAAGGACGGTACCTACGTAATCCTCCTTACGTTGCACAATATTGTATAGGGTGGGATATTGTAAGGCCAGAGGCGTCTCTCCTAACCATGTATCTTCCCAAAATCTTGTTGACATCCCGTTGCCAACCAAGAATTTGACCCTACGGAAGAACATATCCTTCGTTCTCATAAGTCCCTTCCAGAACGGCGAATCAGTCGGTCTGATGGTAACCTAGGCCAGCGTTTTCGAGTGTAAATACTTATTGCGTAGGATTTGAGACCACATGCCCCCCGGCTCTGTCTCTAACCTGTGCAACCATTTGCTCATAAGACATTTATTCTTAATTTCCAAGTTCTCAATGCCTAGACCCCCTTGGTCTTTAGGTCGACAAAGGATATCCCATCGCGCGAGACGGTATTTCCTCTTGGCCTCATCAGACTGCCAAAAGAAACGAGATCTAAAGAAATCAAGTCGCTTTCGGACCCCTTTCGGAATTTCGACGAACGAAAGTAAAAACATTGGCATGCTAGTCAATACGGAGTTAATCAAAACTAGCCGACCTCCATATGACATCAGCTTGCCCTTCCAACAACTGAGTTTCTTTTCAATTCGTTCTTCAATACATTTCCATTCTTTATTGGATAACTTACGGTGATGAATCGGAATACCCAAGTAACTGAAGGGTAAGGCACCTAATTCGCATCCAAACAAATGTCTGTATGTATGTTCCTCGTCTTTGGCCTTCCCAAAACAGAACACCTCACTCTTATGAAAATTGATTTTTAAGCCAGACAATTGTTCGAATAGACACAAGATAAGTTTCATGTTATGTGCCTTAGCCATGTCATATTCCATGAACAGAATAGTGTCATCAGCATATTGTAGAATGGACACTGTCGGTGTCAAAACCGGCGGATCTCGGGTAGGGGGTCCCGAACTGTGCGTCTAAGGCGGATGGTAACAGGAGGCAGGGGACACGATGTTTTACCCAGGTTCGGGCCCTCTGATGGAGGTAAAACCCTACGTCCTGCTTGATTTATTCTTGATGATATGAGTATTACAAGAGTTGATCTACCACGAGATCGGAGAGGCTAAACCCTAGAAGCTAGCCTATGGTATGATTGTATGTTGTCCTACGGACTAAAACCCTCCGGTTTATATAGACACTAGAAAGGGCTAGGGTTACACAAGGTCGGTTACAGAGGAGGAGATATACATATCCGAATTGCCTGGCTTGCCTTCCACGCCAAGTAGAGTCCTATCCGGACATGAGACGAAGTCTTCAATCTTGTATCTTCATAGTCCAACAGTCCGGCCAAAGAATATAGTCCAGCTGTCCGGAGACCCCCTAATCCAGGACTCCCTCAGTAGCCCTTGAAATAGGCTTCAATGACGATGAGTCCGGCGCGCAGTATTGTCTTCGGCATTGCAAGGCGTGTTCCTCCTCCGAATACACCACGGAAGAATTTGAATACAAGGATAGTGTCCGACCCTGCAAAATAAGTTCCACAAACCACCGTAGAGAGAATAATATTTCCACAAGTCTAATCTGCTGACTTGTTTTGGCAACATGACATTATGCCATGGCCTGGTGATTATTCGAACTGTTTCCTTTAACTAGCCCCGCACATTACGCGAGGCAGTTTCTTGACACGTCTCATCAAAGTAGAGACCGTGTTCCCCTTATTACGGGATTCTCATCAATACGGGCGTGGGTAACCCAACCGCGCCATCGATTACGACGCTCGGGGGATAAGCGAGTTTTACCAGGCTAGTGGGGGCGCATAGTTTCGGCCGCCCTTATAAAGGGACAAGGTTTAACCTTTTTCTACCCACGCCTTCTTCCTCCTTGCTCATCCATTCTTGCACTCGAGCTCCAATGCCCAAGTCCACATCCTTCCCCTCAACCTTCTCCAATCATGTCCGGAGTGGGAGGCAAATAGATGGCTTCCTCCGTTACGGAGGGACACATCAAGAAGCTGCGCAGAACCGGATACTTAGCCACAAACATCGCGCATCGCCTGCCCACTGCGGGGCAGCTCATTCCTACCCCTGAACCTCACGAGAGGGTAGTTTTCCTCCACCACTTCCTCCGCGGACTGGGGTTTCCCCTCCATCCATTCGTCTGTGGTCTCATGTTCTACTATGGGCTGGACGTAGTAATTTCAAAATTTTCCTACGCACACGCAAGATCATGGTGATGCATAGCAACGAGAGGGGAGAGTGTTAACCACGTACCCTCGTAGACCGAAAGCGGAAGCGTTAGCACAACGCGGTTGATGTAGTCGTACGTATTCACGATCCGACCGATCCAAGTACCGAACGCACGGCACCTTCGAGTTCAGCACACGTTCAGCTCGATGACGTCCCGCGAACTCCGATCCAGCAGAGCTTCACGGGAGAGTTCCGTCAGCACAACGGCGTGGTGACGGTGATGATGTTGCTACCGACGCAGGGCTTCGCCTAAGCACCGCTACGATATGACCGAGGTGGAATATGGTGGAGGGGGGCACCACACACGGCTGGGAGAGATCAACTGATCAACTTGTGTATCTAGAGGTGCCCCCCTGCCCCTGTATATAAAGGAGCAAAGGGGGAGGCCGGCCGGCCCTCTATGGGCGCACCAGGAGGAGGAGTCCTCCTCCTAGTAGGAGTAGGACTCCCCTTTCCTACTCCTACTACGAGGAGGAAAGGAAGGAGGAGAAGGAGAAGGAAGGAGAAGGAGGAAAAGGAGGAAAGGGGGGTCGGCCCCCTAGTCCAATTCGGTTTGGGCTAGGGGCCACGCGCCCTGCCTCCTCTCTTCCACCACTTGGCCCATGAGGCCCATTACTTCTTCCTCGTATTCCCGTAACTCCCCAGTACCCCCGAAAATACCCGAATCACTCGAAACCTTTCCGATGTCCGAATATAGTCGTCCAATATATCGATCTTTACGTCTCGACCATTTCAAGACTCCTCGTCATGTCCCCGATCTCATCCGGGACTCCGAACTACCTTCGGTACATCAAATCACATAAACTCATAATACAATCGTCACCAAAACTTTAAGCGTGCGGACCCTACGGGTTCGAGAACTATGTAGACATGACCGAGACATGTCTTCGGCCAATAACCAATAGCGGAACCTGGATGCTCATATTGGCTCCCACATATTCTATGAAGATCTTTATCGGTCAGACCGCATAACAACATACGTTGTTCCCTTTGTCATCGGTATGTTACTTGCCTGAGATTCGATCGTTGGTATCTCAATACCTAGTTCAATCTCATTACCGGCAAGTCTTTTTACTCGTTCCGTAATACATCATCCCGCAACTAACTTATTAGTTGCAATGCTTGCAAGGCTTAAGTGATGTGCATTACCGAGAGGGCCCAGAGATACCTCTCCGATAATTGGAGTGACAAATCCTAATCTGGAAATACGTCAACCCAACAAGTACCTTCGGAGACACCTGTAGAGCACCTTTATAATCACCTAGTTACGTTGTGACGTTTGGTAGCACACAAAGTGTTCCTCCGGTAAACGGGAGTTGCATAATCTCATAGTCATAGGAACATGTATAAGTTATGAAGAAAGCAATAGCAACAAACTAAACGATCAAGTGCTAAGCTAATGGAATGGGTCAAGTCAATCACATCATTCTCCTAATGATGTGATCCCGTTAATCAAATGACAACTCATGTCTATGGCTAGGAAACATAACCATCTTCGATCAACGAGCTAGTCAAGTAGAGGCATACTAGTGACACTCTGTTTGTCTATGTATTCACACATGTATTATGTTTCCGGTTAATACAATTCTAGCATGAATAATAAACATTTATCATGAAATAAGGAAATAAATAATAACTTTATTATTGCCTCTAGGGCATATTTCCTTCAGTCTCCCACTTGCACTAGAGTCAATAATCTAGTTCACATCACCATGTGATTTAACATCAATAGTTCACATCACCATGTGATTAACACCCATAGTTCACACCGTCATGTGACCAACACCCAAAGGGTTTACTAGATTCAATAATCTAGCTAGTTCATATTGCTATGTGATTAACGCCCAAAGAGTAGTAGGGTGTGATCATGTTTTGCTTGTGAGAGAAGTTTAGTCAACGGGTCTGCCACATACAGATCCGTAAGTATTTTGCAAATTTCTATGTCAACAATGCTCTGCACTAAGCTACTCTAGCTAATTGCTCCCACTTTCAATAAGTATCCAGATTGAGACTTTGAGTCATCTGGATCAGTGTCAAAACTTGCATCGACGTAACCCTTTACGACGAACCTTTTGTCACCTCCATAATCGAGAAACATATTCTTATTCCACTAAGGATAGTTTTGACCAATGTCCAGTGATCTACTCCTAGATCTCTATTGTACTCCCTTGCCAAACTCAGGGCAGGGTATACAATAGGTCTGGTACACAGCATGGCATACTTTATAGAACCTATGGCTGAGGCATAGGGAATGACTTTCATTCTCTCTCTATCTTCTGCCGTGGTCGGGTTTTGAGTCTTACTCAACTTCACACCTTGTAACACAGGCAAGAACTCCTTCACATCTTGTCAAGGTATGTACTCATTGAAAAACTTATCAAGCGTCTTGATCTATCTCTATAGATCTTGATGCTCAATATGTAAGCAGCTTCACCAAGGTCTTTCTTTGAAAAGCTCCTTTCAAACATTCCTTTATGCTTTGCAGAATAATTCTACATTATCTCCGATCAACAATATGTCATTCACATATACTTATTAGAAATGTTGTAGTGCTTCCACTCACTTTCTTGTAAATACAGGCTTCACCGCAAGTCTGTATAAAACTATATGCTTTGATCAACTTATCAAAGCGTATATTCCAACTCCGAGATGCTTGCACCAGTCCATAGATGGATCGCTGGAGCTTGCATATTTTGTTAGTACTTTTAGGATTGACAAAACCTTCTGGTTGCATCATATACAACTCTTCTTTAATAAATCCATTAAGGAATGCAATTTTGTTTATCCATTTGCCAGATTTCATAAAATGCGGCAATTGCTAACATGATTCGGACAGACTTAAGCATAGATACGAGTGAGAAACTCTCATCGTAGTCAACACCTTGAACTTGTCGAAAACCTTTTTGCGACAATTCTAGCTTTGTAGATAGTAACACTACTATTAGTGTCCGTCTTCCTCATGAAGATCCATTTAATCTCAATGGCTCGCCGATCAATGGGCAAGTCAATCAAAGTCCATACTTTGTTCTCATACATGGATCTCATCTCAGATTTCATGGCCTCAAGCCATTTCACGGAATCTGGGCTCATCATCGCTTCCTTATAGTTCGTAGGCTCGTCATGGTCAAGTAACATGACCTCCAGAACAGGATTACCGTACCACTTTGGTGCGGATCTCACTCCGGTTTACCTATGAGGTTCGGTAGTAACTTGATCTGAAGTTACATGATCATCATCATTAGCTTCCTCACTAATTGGTGTAGTAGTCACAGGAACAGATTTCTGTAATGAACTACTTTCCAATAAGGGAGCAGGTACAGTTACCTCATCAAGTTCTACTTTCCTCCCACTCACTTCTTTCGAGAGAAACTCCTTCTCTAGAAAGGATCCATTCTAGCAACGAATATCTTGCATTCGGATCTATGATAGAAGGTGTAACCAACATTTTTCTTTTGGGGTATCCTATGAAGACGCACTTCTCCGATTTGGGTTTGAGCTTATCAGGTTGAAACCTTTTCACATAAGCATTGCAACCTCAAACTTTTAAGAAACGACAACTTAGGTTTATTGCCAAACCATAGTTCATACGGTGTCGTCTCAACGGATTTAGATGGTGCCCTATTTAACGTGAATGTAGCTGTCTCTAATGCATAACCCCAAAACGATAGCGGTAAATCAGTAAGAGATGTCATAGATTGCACCATATCTAATAAAGCACGGTTACGAGGTTCGGACACACCATTACACTGTGGTGTTCCAGGTGGCGTGAGTAGTGAAACTATTTCACATTGTTTTAACTGAAGGCCAAACTCGTAACTCAAATATTTTACTTCTCCGATCATATCATAGAAACTTTTATTTTGTTACGATGATTCTCCACTTCACTCTGAAATTCTTTGAACTTTTCAAATGTTTCAGATTTGTATTTCATCAAGTAGATATACTCATATCTTGTCAAATCATCTGTGAAGATCAGAAAATAATGATACCTGCCGCGAGCCTCAATATTCATCGGACCACATACATCAGTGTGTATGATTTCCAACAAATCTGTTGCTCGCTCCATTGTTCCGGAGAACGGAGTCTTAGTCATCTTGCCCATGAGGCATGGTTCGCAAGCATCAACTGATTCATAATCAAGTGATTCCAAAAGCCCATCAACATGGATTTTCTTCATGCGCTTTACACCAATATAACCTAACCGGCAGTGCCACAAATAAGTTGCACTATCATTATTAACTTTGCATCTTTTGGCTTCAATATTATAAAAATGTGTATCACCACGATCGAGATCCAACAAACCATTTTCATTGGATGTATGGCCATAGAAGGTTTTATTCATGTAAACAGAACAACAATTATTCTCTAACTTACATGAATAACCGTATTGCAATAAACATGATCAAATCATATTCATGCTCAACGCAAACACCAAATAACACTTATTTAGGTTCAACACTAATCCCGAAAGTATAGGGAGTGTGCGATGATGATCATATCAATCTTGGAACTACTTCCAACACACATCGTCACTTCACCCTTAACTAGTCTATGTTCATTCTGCAACTCCCGTTTTGAGTTACTACTCTTAGCAACTGAACCAGTATCAAATACCGAGGGGTTGCTACGAACACTAGTAATATACACATCAATAATCTGTATATCAAATATACCTTTGTTCACTTTGCAATCCTTCTTATCCGCCAATTACTTGGGGTAGTTCCGCTTCCAGTGACCAGTCCCTTTGCAGTAGAAGCACTCAGTTTCAGGCTTAGGTCTAGACTTGGGTTTTTTCACTTGAGCAGCAACTTGCTTGCTGTTCTTCTTGAAGTTCCCCTTTCTTCCCTTTGTCCCTTTACTTGACTAATGATTTTGTTTACCATCAACACTTGATGCTTTTCTTGATTTCTACCTTCGTTGATTTCAACATCACGAAGAGCTTGGGAATCGTTTCCGTTATCCCTTGCATATTATAGTTCATCACGAAGTTCTACTAACTTGGTGATGGTGACTAGAGAATTCTGTCAATCACTATTTTATCTGGAAGATTAACTCCCACTTGATTCAAGCGATTGTAGTACCCAGACAATCTGAGCACATGCTCACTGCTTGAGCTATTCTCCTCCATCTTTTAGCTATAGAACTTGTTGGAGACTTCATATCTCTCAACTCGGGTATTTACTTGAAATATTAACTTCAACTCCTGGAACATCTCATATGGTCCATGACGTTCAAAACGTCTTTGAAATCCTGATTCTAAGCTGTTAAGCATGGTGCACTAAACTATCAAGTAGTCATCATATTGAGCTAGCCAAACATTCATAACGTCTGCATCTGCTCCTGCAATAGTCAGTCACCTAGCGGTGCATCAAAGACATAATTCTTCTGTGCAGCAATGAGGATAAACCTCAGATCACGGACCCAGTCCGCATCATTTCTACTATCATCTTTCAACTTAGTTTTCTCTAGGAACACATATAAAACATAGGGAAGCAATAACACGAGCTATTTATCTACAACATAGATATGCAAATACTATCAGGACTAAGTTCATGATAAATTAAAGTTCAATTAATCATATTACTTAAGAACTCCCACTTAGAAAGACATCCCTCTAGTCTTCTAAGTGATTACGTGATCCAAATCAACTAAACCATAACCGATCATCACGTGAAATGGAGTAGTTTTCAATGGTGAACATCACTATGTTGATCATATCTACTATATGATTCACGCTCGACCTTTCGGTCTCAGTGTTCCAAGGCCATATCTGCATATGCTAGGCTCGTCAAGTTTAACCTGAGTATTCTGCGTGTGCAAAACTAGCTTGCACCCGTTGTAGATGGACATAGAGCTTATCACACCCGATCATCACGTGGTGTCTGGGCACGACGAACTTTGGCAACGGTGCATACTCAGGGAGAACACTTTTATCTTAAAATTTAGTGAGACATCATCTTATAATGCTACCGTCAATCAAAGCAAGATAAGATGCATAAAATATAAACATCACATGTAATCAATATAAGTGATATGATATGGCCATCATCATCTTGTGCTTGTGATCTCCATCTCCGAAGCACCGTCATGATCACCATCGTCACCGGCGCGACACCTTGATCTCCATCGTAGCATCGTTGTCGTCTCGCCAATCTTATGCTTCCACGTCTATCGCTACCGCTTAGTGATAAAGTAAAGCATTACAGCGCAATTGCATTGCATACAATAAAGCGACAACCATATGGCTCCTGCTAGTTGCCGATAACTCAGTTACAAAACATGATCATCTCATACAATAAAATTTAGCATCATGTCTTGACCATATCAAATCACAACATACCCTACAAAAACAAGTTAGACGTCCTCTACTTTGTTGTTGCCAGTTTTACGTGGCTACTACGGGCTTAGCAAGAACCGTTCTTACCTACGCATCAAAACCACAACGATAGTTTCTCAAGTTGGTGCTGTTTTAACCTTCGCAAGGACCAGGCGTAGCCATACTCGGTTCAACAAAAGTTGGAGAAACTGACACCCGCCAGCCACCTATGTGCAAAGCACATCGGTAGAACCAGTCTCGCGTAAGCGTACGCGTAATGTCGGTCCGGGCCGCTTCATCCAACAATACCGCCGAACCAAAGTATGACATGCTGGTAAGCAGTATGACTTATATCGCCCACAACTCACTTGTGTTCTACTCGTGCACAACATCAACGCATAAAACCTAGGCTCGGATGCCACTGTTGGGGAACGTAGTAATTTCAAAATTTTCCTACGCACACGCAACATCATGGTGATGCATTGCAACGAGAGGGGAGAGTGTTGTCCACGTACCCTCGTAGACCGAAAGCGAAAGCGTTAGCACAACACGGTTGATGTAGTCGTACGTCTTCACGATCCGACCGATCCAAGTACCGAACGCACGACACCTCCGAGTTCAGCACACGTTCAGCTCAATGACGTCCCGCGAACTCCGATCCAGCTGAGCTTCACGTGAGAGTTCCGTTAGCACGACGGCGTGGTGACGGTGATGATGTTGCTACCGACGCAGTGCTTCGCCTAAGCACCGCTACGATATGACCGAGGTGGAACATGGTGGAGGGGGGCACCGCACACGGCTGGGAGAGATCAACTGATCAACTTGTGTATCTAGAGGTGCCCCCTGCCCCTGTATATAAAGGAGCAAAGGGGGATGCCGGCCGGCCCTCTATGGGCGCGCCAGGAGGAGGAGTCCTCCTCCTAGTAGGAGTAGGACTCCCCTTTCCTACTCCTACTAGGAGGAGGAAAGGAAGGAGGAGAAGGAGAAGGAAGGAGAAGGAGGAAAAGGAGGAAAGGGTGCCCGGCCCCCTAGTCCAATTCGGTTTGGGCTAGGGGCGCGCGCGCCCTGCCTCCTCTCTTCCACCACTTGGCCCATGAGGCCCATTACTTCTTCCTCGTATTCCCGTAACTTTCCGGTACCCCTGAAAATACCCGAATCACTCGAAACCTTTCGGATGTCCGAATATAGTCGTCCAATATATCGATCTTTACGTCTCGACCATTTCGAGACTCCTCGTCATGTCCCCGATCTCATCCGGGACTCCGAACTACCTTCAGTACATCAAATCACATAAACTCATAATACAATCATCACCGAAACTTTAAGCGTGCGGACCCTACGGGTTCGAGAACTATGTAGACATGACCGAGACATGTCTCCGGCCAATAACCAATACCAGAACCTGGATGCTCATATTGGCTCCCACATATTCTACGAAGATCTTTATCGGTCAGACCGCATAACAACATACGTTGTTCCCTTTGTCATCGGTATGTTACTTGCCCGAGATTCGATCGTTGGTATCTCAATACCTAGTTCAATCTCGTTACCGGCAAGTCTCTTTACTCGTTCCGTAATACATCATCCCGCAACTAACTTATTAGTTGCAATGCTTGCAAGGCTTAAGTGATGTGCATTACCGAGAGGGCCCAGAGATACCTCTCCGACAATCGGAGTGACAAATCCTAATCTGGAAATACGCCAACCCAACAAGTACCTTCGGAGACACCTGTAGAGCACCTTTATAATCACCCAGTTACGTTGTGATGTTTGGTAGCACACAAAGTGTTCCTCCGGACAAACGGGAGTTGCATAATCTCATAGTCATAGGAACATGTATAAGTTATGAAGAAAGCAATAGCAACAAACTAAACGATCAAGTGCTAAGCTAATGGAATGGGTCAAGTCAATCACATCATTCTCCTAACGATGTGATCCCGTTAATCAAATGACAGCTCATGTCTATGGCTAGGAAACATAACCATCTTCGATAAACGAGCTAGTCAAGTAGAGGCATACTAGTGACACTCTGTTTGTCTATGTATTCACACATGTATTATATTTCCGGTTAATACAATTCTAGCATGAATAATAAACATTTATCATGAAATAAGGAAATAAATAATAACTTTATTATTGCCTCTAGGGCATATTTCCTTCACGGACTTCATCCTCAACATTTCGGCGTTCATAGTCGTGTGTGAGGCTTTCCTCCGCATCCGGCCCCACTTCGGCCTGTGGTTAAAGACCTTCAATATCAAGCCGAAGGTGGTGGGAGGCCAACAAGCAGAATACGGCGGAGCCATGGTGCGCAAGATGCCCAATGTTATATGGCTTGAAGGCTCCTTTGTGGAGACCATAAAGGGGTGGCAATCAGCGTGGTTCTACATCACCGAGCCGCGCGATACCAACTGGGTGGCTGCTCCTGAGTTTTGATCCGGAATCCCCACGCGGCTCACCTCCTGGAAAGAGAAGGGCATGTCCCGGGGTTCATCGGTGGAGCTGGACGGGTTCCAGAAATGTATCCAGAATATGGCGAGCAAGAAGCTCAAGCTTGTCAACATAGTCCAGGTCATGCTCATGTGCTGGATCCTCCCGTATCAACAACGGGATTTCAACTTGTGGGAGTTCGACCCGGCCCAGCACCAGACTCTGAGCGAGCTCTTCGATACGACGCACAAAGTCGTCTGGAGGGTGCTGTTCAAGGGCGCCGAGGTCCCTCCCTCTCTCACCGAGGACCGCGGGCTAAGCGCGAAGTGCCGAGCACATTCGGTGAGTTCTATACATCTGGTAGGATATTTTATTTCCCCTAGCTTAATCATGTGCGGGGTCTGAGCTCCATGCCTTTGACAGGATTGGGTGGAGACATCGGGGCAGATTAATTGTCCGGCCCCTCCGCTCGAAGACACTGCGGATGCTCTCCTGACGGAGATGCTGACTCCGGCTCCTTACAAGGTGCCGGAGAAGACCAAGAAGGCCAAGGGAACCCGAAAGAGTTCCCAACGCCAGGTGTTATCGGATTCATCGTCCGATAACTCTGCAACACACTCCTCCCCCGAAGACGAGGAGGAAGATGAAGATGCTCCCCCTCCAGTCGGGGGAGACAACAAAAGGAAGGCCACCCCAACTGGGGGCGGGGGGGCGAAGGGTCCAAGAAGGGAAGGACCCTCCTTCCGGACTACTCCACCACCGTCGCCAAAGGCGAAGACGAGTGGATGCTCAGGGCCAAGCCCCTGGCGAAGTCGTAAGTATTCGGATGCCAGAGTAATTCATAGCATACCTTTGTCGCACTGCTTTTCCTAACACCGAATTATGATTATGCAGACCACCACGAGCCCGTATCGACGTATCGTCGAACGACTCCTTGGGCTCATCGGATATGGATAGCGATCCACTTCCGACCACCACCTCCCCTTGCCCTACGGACAACGCCGAGGTATTGTCTCAAGAGGCACCGGGTCGAGGGGAGACAGTCCCGAAGGCGCCTCGAGGCGACCTCCCGGATTCCGGGAGCAGAGGGAGCAAGGCTCCCGAGGGCTCCGAGTTCGGCCCTCAGCCGAACACCGCGCCGGAACCTCCAGTGGTTCCAGACTCAGGCAGGCGGCCTCCTTCCAAAAGGGGCAAGACACCTATGCCGGTGACCTCTGTCCATCCAGAGGCACCGGACACTCTGCTGGGAGCGCTTCGCAGCGCTTCCATCGACGAAGAGCACCGCACTATTGTGAGTGCGGTGATCCAGAAGGTTCAGTCCGCCAAGAGCGGACTGACTGAAGCCTGTGCCAGCCTTCTAACAGGCTTTGAGGTAAGTATATAGTAAAAATATTACCGCATAGACAGTAGCCCCTGATGCTCTGTTCGGTGTTCACTAAGAAAAGCCGAACGGAGGATCAAACAATATCGCAGGAGACTAATATAAGTATGTATATATGCGTATGCAGGCTTCGCTCCTGGCCTCTGCCGCACTGACGGCGGAGGTCGCCACACTGAAGCAGGACCTCAAAGGGTCCAAGGAAGAGCTCGGCCTTGCCAAGAGGCAGCTCGAGAAGAACAAAGGTAAGTAGTACCTAGTCTATGGATATATATAAAAAGAATGCGATTGCAAAATGACAGGATCATCGTAAATTTGTCAGGGGCCACGACCGAGGTGGCGACCCTGAAGCAAGCGCTATCCAAGGCCGAAAACAAAGCGGCCAAGAAGCGCACCGAGCGAGAAAGGCATGAGGCACGGGTGGGAGAGGTGCAGAAAGAGCTCCACGCTCTCGTGAGGAAGCATGAGGCGTTGGAGCTTGACTTGAAGACGCGAGAGTCCGAGCTTGCCACCGCCCTTGAAAGTGCAAAGAGTGCCAAGGCCGAAGCATAGAAGGCCCTCCAGGAGATTGATGCGATGAAGAAGTGTAACGCCCCGAGACCGATGTGCCAGGTGTCGTCCAGTTATTCGTTGTTGTTGCATTGTCATTTCTTGCGTGTCATGCATTGCATATCATGTCATCATGTGCATTTCATTTGCATACGTGTTCGTCTCATGCATCCGAGCATTTCCCCGTTGTCCGTTTTGCATTCCGGTGCTTCGTTCTCCTCCGGTGGTCATTTCTACCTTTCTTTCGTGTGTTGGGGTTAAACATTTCCGGATTGGACCGAGACTTGCCAAGCGGCCTTGGTTTACTACCGGTAGACCGCCTGTCAAGTTTCGTACCATTTGGACTTTGTTTGATGCTCCAACGGTTAACCGAGGGTCCGGAAAGGCCTCGTGTGTGTTGCAGCCCAACACCCCTCCATGTTGGCCCAAAACCCACCAAAACCCTCTCCATCATCTAGAGCGTTCGATCACGACCGCGTGGCCGAAAACCGCACCTCATTTGGACTCTCCTAGCTCCCTCTACCTATAAATATGTGCACCCCCTTCATTTTCGCGGACGAAACCCTAGCCTCTTCTCCACCGCGCCGCCGGACACGTCCGGGCGGAGCCGGACATGTCCACTGCCGCACTGCCATGTCGCCCGACCAATAGGAGTGTGCCACGTCATCACTGCCGCCTCACTCCTCCACTCGCGCGCTGCCTCCCTCCTCCACCGCGTGGCCCGAGGAAGCCCATCGCGGGCCCGCCCAGGCCCGGATTCCGCCGCCGCCCCGCGTCCGTTCGTCGCCACACGCCCAAGGCGCCCCGCCGCCGCCGCCAGGTGTTCCCCCGCGCCGCCCTCGCCGGCGTGGCCCGCCGCCACCGCACCCCGCCGGCCCTGCCCCGACGGATCCGCGCCGCCGCTCCGGCTCGTCGCCGGGCCGGTCGCCTTCCGCCGCCACCCACGGGCCTCCTCGCCGGCGTCGTCCAACGGCGCCACCCCGCGCCGTGCTCGCCGGAGTTCCACCGCCCTCCGCCGTATTTCATCGCCGAAGATCCGCTCCGGCCAGATCCGGGGGAGTGGGATGAGATCCACCACTCCCCTGAACCAAACGGCGTACTCCGTCCCGGATCCGCGCCGTCCCGCACCACATCATCCCATGTTGACTTTTCCCGCGGGATTTCCATGTTTCATATGCCCATATTCATCATGTCGTAACTCCGCATCCGTAACTCTGATTTGAGCATATAGCATATCAAAATGTTCGTCTCAGAGAGCACATCATTTCATCTCATTGCATCATTTTTATTTGAGTTCATCTTGATGCCTGAAATGCTGTTAGAAGAGTGCTACTTGAGATATTTGTCAGATCTGTTGCTCCATTTAGATATTTGTCATTTTTGCCATGATTATTGTGTGCATGATATGCCCATGAGCTCTACATATGTTTTGTTAAGGATTTTGCCATCTTTCCAGAGGTGCAACTCATGTATTTTTGTGATGTGTATGGTGACTAGCACAAGCCTGCAAAATGAGGCACTTGGTAATGCTGATTTCAGAGACTTAGCATTTCCACTAAGTCCTTGATCTGTTTATCTCATATTGCCATATGTTCATGTTGTTTTCCTAGTGATCCGTGCCTCTTTTGAGGATGATCAGTAAGGATGTTTTCTTAATATTGTAGTGCTCTATCCATCCATGCTTTTGTTTTCAATTATGGAGCACCCTAGCTCGAATCAATCAAGCTCTACTTTTGCTATTTCATGTATCTGGGCAGATTGTCTACTTGTTAGCGATTTTGCCGGGGATGTTGTAGTTGATCCGTGCATGCTATGTTATTGTTCTTGCCATGTCTAGCTTGTATAATGTGTATTCTTGATGGGTGTATGCTTGGATTGTCATGACTTGCTCTGTAGTGAGTGCATCGAGCTCGTAAACATGCCTACTTGATATCTGTTTCAGCATGTTCCAGTTTTCACTAAGTCTGAGAACTGATTATGTTTTTGCCATGTTCACATGCTTACAATTGTATTTTCTGATCCCTTTTGGCTCAAGGTCACTAAGAGACTTTTGTTAAGCTCTTTGAGTAGCTCCATGCCATGCTTTACTTTGCCATGTTCAGGTCCTGTAGCATATAGTTCTCATGCTCCAAAGTGTGCTATCTGATCTGAAATTCCAGACAAGTGTTAATTTCACTAAGTCTGAAATCTGTTTAGCAAATGCATTTTTGCCATGCTTATTTGAACCTGTTAATGGATGAATTGGCCGTAGCTCAGTGCTAGACTTTTGTTAAGCATCATGAATGGATCCCTGCCATGTATTTTGATGCCATGTTTGGGTGCTGTAGCATGTTCATCTTGTTGCATTTAGATGGCTACTTGCTGTAAATCGCAGACCGGTGCCATATTTAAATCGCTTGCCATTTCCAAACCGTAACTCCGATTCCGGTGACCTTTATATCATTTTCAAGCGATTTCATCTCACCTTTCCAGTGGCACACTTGGTTTTCCAAGTTGAGGCAAGGTTCATTCATTCCTTTGCAAATCATGCATATGCATCACCTACCGCATCCCGCATATCATACCATGATCATGTGTTGGTTGTTTACTATGTTGTGTGCTTCTTTCCGGTGTTTGCTTCTTCGGGTTGGTTCCGGTAACGTCACGTTTGTGAGGACCCGTTCATCTACGTCCATTTGTCTTCTTCATGGACTCGTTCTTCTTCCTTGAGGGATTTCAGGCAAGATGATCATACCCTCGAAATCACTTCTATCTTCGCTTGCTAGTTGCTCGCTCTTTTGCTATGCCTATGCTGCGATACCTACCACTTGCTTTTCATGCCTCCTATATTGTTGAACCAAGCCCCTAACCCACCTTGTCCTAGAAAACCGTTGCTTGGCTATGTTACTGGTTTGCTCAGCCCCTCTTATAGCGTTGTTAGTTACAGGTGAATATTGAAGTTTGTTACTTGTTGGAACATGGAGCTGTTGTTCCTTGTTGGGAACATGTTTACTTGTTGGGATATCACTATATATCTTATTTAATTAATGCATTTATATACTTGGTAAAGGGTCGAAGGCTCGGCCTTATGCCTGGTGTTTTGTTCCACTCTTGCCGCCCTAGTTTCCGTCATATCGGTGTTATGTTCCCGGATTTTGCGTTCCTTACGCGGTTGGGTTATAATGGGAACCCCTTGACAGTTCGCTTTGAATAAAACTCCTCCAGCAAGGCCCAACCTTGGTTTTACCATTCGCCACCTAGCCTTTTTCCCTTGGGAGTCGCGCATCCCGAGGGTCATCTTT